>NW_017729027.1:30957836-30958045 GCF_001723915.1 Gavialis gangeticus | reverse complement strand
GTGCCAGAATTATTTTCTCAAACAGCTTGCCTAGGATTGTGGTAAAACTAACTGACCTATAGTTAAACCGTGCCAGGGGACTTGCGATGACCTCGGCCATTTCCTTTAGAACTATAGGGTGGAGATCATCCGGACCGGCTGACTTGAATACGTCCAGCCCCTCCAGAAGCTCCCTAACTAAGTCCTCGCTAACCCTTGGTCCAGGTGTG
>NW_017729027.1:30955188-30957635 GCF_001723915.1 Gavialis gangeticus | reverse complement strand
CTATGTATTTAAAAAAAGACTTCTTATTGTCCTTAATCTGGGAAGCTAGTCCCAGTTCCATCTCTGCCTTGGCCTTCCTAACTACCCCCCTACATCCCCGAGCAACTGCAGTATAGCCCTCCTTGGTGATGATCCCTTCTTTCCATTGGGTGTAAGCCACCTTTTTAGCAAGGAGACATTCCCGGATGCTTTTGGTGAGCCATGGGGGCTTATGCGCCCTCCTGATCCCTTTGATCCTCGTTGGGATTACCTTCCTTTGGGCTTGGAGGATCATCTGATGTACATTTTACCACTTATAAAAAGGCATGCACTGCAGCACTGGGCACTTTTCAAAGTGCCCAGTGCTGCAACACATTAGTGTGTAAAAATGCCCCATGAGGCTTACTCAAGAATAAAAGCAGTGAGAGTCATATGTATGTGTGTCAGGGTAGACTTTACCTCAAACATTACAGTAATTTCTAACTGTAGAATTAAGGCTCCATTCTAAATATCTGCTGCATCAACCCTCCCACCCCCCTCCCTAAAATGAATGGTGCATAGCAAATGCATTAATCTATTAGGGAACAGAGAGTGTGAATTTAACTCTCTTTTTGTATATTCTTGTGCATTTTCCTATATCCTAAAATCCAGGGAAAGGACATGCCTTTTTCTTACAGGTATAGCCAAGCAGTTTTTCACACTGGGCTGAAGGGGCAGATGCGGTAGTGTCAGTATCCAGGTCTCCCATGACAACTCTGGGAACTGCTGTTCTTGTAGGCCCCACTTAGGTGCTGACATACCCCCCTGCCCTTAGTTACACTATTGATAACTGATGTTAGAAATTGGCTTCATTGTGCAATCTTTTGCCATCAAACTCTGACCCAAAATAAGTATTAAAACCTAATGAGAGAACCTGGTCTCTGTCATTTTTACCCTGTATATCTTAAGTTTTTTGAATAATGTAAATTATTTTCAGAGGTTTTTAATTTTGATGGTGTTAACTAGGAAAAAAGTCATTTTCTAACTTTCCTATATTGCATGTAGGACAGCATTAGGGAGATGCATATAAAATTGTTCACAGCCCAGAAAGGTAGGTAAAGAGTAATCAATGAATAGAAGCAGAAAGAACCTCAAGTTCTCATCTTCCAAAATGCCAAAAATCATCCACCTTTTCTTTAATAGTTTTAATCTACATGATTAACCAAATATTTGAGGCCAAAAACCAGCCTCAAATAAGCACACACAGCACTAACACTTTATACTGAAGTTACTGTACAAATTTGTTGGCCACATTTGAGTCTTTATTTTTTAAATACTATTTAATACTTCCCATGTAAAACCCTTAAATAAGAGAACAAAACTAATTTGTTTCTATAAATTGTGTGTTGTATACAGTGTGCAGCATTTTTGCTATTTGCTACCATATATGCTGTACATACAGCATTACACTACTGTCAGGGTTTTTTTTTCTGTTTTTAGAGGGATATTGCCCCTAAGTAGGTATAGTAATACTTTAAAGTTCTAATCTCACTAATATTCTTACTAAACTGAAAACCCAAGATCAGAGGTAACAGATTTAGAACACGAGTTCCACGGAAGCTAGAAAGACGCAATTTAACTCCTAGGCTACAAGCAATTTACAAGCGCTCTCTAGAACCGTAACCTATGCCTTTTGCACAGAATAGTCATGATGTCCATGGGCATCATATTCCATAAGTGAGGCATTCTACATCTACAACCAGTCTATCACAGTTTACTACCTACCTGAGCCAGTCAACATAAGTAGTATTAACAATGTTCTCAATCTCATTACAATATTTTCAAATTACTCTATGCTTCTGTCATAACTATAATAAAATAATGCACTCCACTTTCTCATCATTGGTATTCATATGCAAAAACTGTTCCTCTGTAAATTCACAAAATGCATATTAGTAGCATGAGCTGAATACAATACTTGTAACTCTTGTAATGAATATTTAAATTACATTATTAAATATACACTTGAACTGTCACCTGATAGAAAGGGTCAGGGGCTTAAGAAATACAAATATTGCATAAGTTTCCCTTTCATTTCAATAGGAAACTCTATTGTGTCATGCTATTTTTTAAAAAATATTTGGCACTATACTTGTAGTTTGTCATAGTAAATATTATGAAAACCATTGTCTTGCTTTAGTATGGTGGCAGAGAGTAAAATCTGAGTTTAAATTTATAACAAAAAAATTTACAAATCAAAGATCATATTATTTAAAGTCTATGAGTTCTGAAATTTTGTCACAGATATGTTTTTAAGTATTTTAAACCTGCTTTATGAGTAGATCTAATCTGCAGTAATTGAGAGTCAGGAATGTAGGTACTCAGGAATGTAGATTCAGGAATGTAGAGAAGTGCTGTTGCCTCTTCTCCAGAGATGCCCACCAATCCCTTAGAATCATAGAATCATAGAATCAATGAGTCAGAAGGGA
>NW_017729027.1:30953017-30954499 GCF_001723915.1 Gavialis gangeticus | reverse complement strand
CCCCTAACCTATAACCATAATGCTGATTCCCTCTCCCCAAGTGCAGCACCCTTCACTTGTCCTTGCTGAACCGCATCCTGTTCAGATCCACTCACTTCTTTAACTTCTCCAGGTCTGCCTGGATGCGGTCCCTGCCTGCCAGTGTATTCACTTTACCCCACAGCTTGGTGTCATCAGCGAACTTGAACAGGATGCTCTCCACACCCTCGTCCAGGTCGCTAATGAAGATGTTGAACAGCACTGGCCCAAGGACCAAGCTCCTTCCTCCTCCAAAAAACCCATAGATTTTTTTCTACATTCTTTAAAACCACAGTACCATGGTTTCCTGGTATTCCTTGGCAAATATGCGACCTTAAGTAAAATGGTGCATAATTCTGCATAAACTAGTTAGACCCTCAAAAACATTAAAATCTCCATTTTATCAAGCACTGTTGTTTTATTAAGCCTTTAAAAATTACAGCTATTAACCACCACAACCACAGCCCTCTCATTTTCTAATAATCTTTTATTTTCTTTTTTATTGCTTGCCTACTGTCAATCTCTCTCACACACAGATCTGACCAGATAAAGTGCAAATATTTGGACTTCTATATCTGTTGTGCTGGGACAAACTCTAAAAAGGTTCACAGGTTTAGAAGTCCTAACTATCCCAGGATATCTGAATGGTTGTCCCAGGATTGCATCATTCAACCAATGGCAGAAAAGCAGCAGTGCATTCAGCTGCTCGCTAAACCTTGATTGGAAGAGTGCTAATCTTGGGACTTTTCTGTTCTGGAACAAATATGGGACTTCTCCCAGGACAACTGCAATGTCTGTTCCTAGCCATGTTGTAACTGTTTCACTTTCTGGAAATAATTAAATTTGCCTGGCATCAAATGAAGAGAGACCAATTAACTATGGTTAAGGAATTCTCCTGTAAGCAGGAGACCTAGGGTCAAGTGCATATTCTGATTTACCAGATTGGCAAGTATTTTACACACTTGTCTTCTCTGTGGTGCCAGTTCATCCTGTACAACAGAAAAAAAAACTTTTTATAACTGGAAAATTTTCACAGGATAAGAAAACCATTTTCTTCCCAGCTATCAGCAGTGTAGGGATGTGGCCAGCACACAAGGGCAGTGGCAAATTCTAGCTGACACCATGATCATAACTGTGATCATACAGTTTCTGGTAGCAGCCACTTTTTATTGGCTGTAAAAGTAGTAGTTTATTTACAATTTTTATCAAAACAATACAATAAAACAAACAATAAAATAATAAACATGTATTATAATTTTCCATGTATGGAATCTAATTATTGAAGGATCATCATAAATTTGTCCCCACCTCCCCACTACTGCAGGTGGTGGGGGAGAGGTGATGAGGGGGATAGTACTGGGGCAGGTGGTGGGGGACAGAGAGTGGAGAGGAAATAAGTCACATGTGGAAGGGCAGGTTTGGGGGGCAGTAATGGGGTAGGTAGTGGCAGGTGGTAGATGATAG
>NW_017729027.1:30939656-30948017 GCF_001723915.1 Gavialis gangeticus | reverse complement strand
AAACATGTATTATAATTTTCCATGTATGGAATCTAATTATTGAAGGATCATCATAAATTTGTCCCCACCTCCCCACTACTGCAGGTGGTGGGGGAGAGGTGATGAGGGGGATAGTACTGGGGCAGGTGGTGGGGGACAGAGAGTGGAGAGGAAATAAGTCACATGTGGAAGGGCAGGTTTGGGGGGCAGTAATGGGGTAGGTAGTGGCAGGTGGTAGATGATAGGCAGTAGGAGGGTAAGTGGCAGGGAGCAAGAAGTCTGGTGGCAGTGGGGCAGGCAGTGAGAGAGGCAGGCAGCTTGCCCCCCACTTCCTGTCCCCTCCTTTACACAAGGGGCATTGTGCCTGCAACTTACCTTGTTCCCCCCTCCATGCCACTTCTGCCCCCTGCAGCCTCAGGTGCCCACCCCGTTCTTTCCCTCTTCCTGCCCTCAAATTCTCTCTGGCCTGCCTGCCTGCCTCTCCACACCCAAACTTACCTTTGCTCTGTGTCATCAGGCTCTGTCCCTGCTGCAGCCTGGGGCATGGAGTATGGCTCCAGCCCAGCCTCATACCAAGAGTGCAGAGATGGCACTTCTGCTATGGGACCAGGCTGGAGCATGTGTGCAGAAAGTATGGATCCTACCAGTGTGGAACACAGACATAAGGAGGAACGTGGCTGAGGGGGAGAGAGAGGGAAAAGCAATGTGGTGGGAAGATTGGGTCTGTGGGGCAGGAGTTGTGGGGCTTGCAAAGAAGTGGGGCAGAAGGGAGGCAGATGGCAGCTGTAGCTCTGGTTCCAGCTTTCAGACCCAACCCCAGGTTGGGGCCAGAGCTGCAGAAGTTGCCCACGCCCCCACTGTCTCCTGCTCAGTTGTAAGGTGAGGAGGCTTTTCCCCTATGTTAAGTAGGGAAACAATCCTCATCTTCCAAACAGGTAAATATTGTAATGTTTATTTCCCACTACTCGCATCAAGATCCAGTGCAATTGTGAAATGGAAATTGTTATATAATGCTCTTGAGATGATTCAAAATAAATTTCCAGAAGTAGAAATAATAATAGCAGGTGATCTTAATGCTGGAATTGTTTGCACTGTGCCCTGTGATAATGAAGATGTCAGAAATGAAATACAGGGAAACTCCCTAGCATATATGATAAGAAACTAAATGGAGAAGAACAGCCTCTTGAAATTCATTGCAGAAGAGAATTTTAGAATGCTTAATGAACAAACTGGTAAAGATAAACCTAGGACATTCAAAATTTTTATGACTAAAGGATCGAGCATGTATTACTAGAACCACAAAAGGGTTATTTGAAATGCTGCCATATGTGGGAAGTAAGTACCTCCCCCCCCCAAAAAAAAACACAATTAGAATTTTATGGGGAGCCTCACCCAAAACTATACAACTAAACCTATACAACTATCCCATGAATCAGAAGTAGTCAATACAAAGAGAATGCAATGGAATAAGGCATTATGAGTTGAATGTATCACTTTATTCAAAGACACTTTTTAAGGCAATTTATCTCATTCTAGAACACCAAGAAGCAATTACTCAATATGAAGCAGTCATCCAACATTTGGAAAATACCCTCACAAAGAGAGCATCCACTTGGGAATAAGTGGTGTTGGTGGTGATAGCTTAGAAATTGTATTTAAAGGTTTGGTTTTTGGGAATTGGCTTACGCATTAGAATGGTTCAAGGTGGGCAGCAGGGATTAACTGATTTCTGAAAACCTTGGTCACATATACACAGATTCACACAGCCTTCAGAGTAGACAGGCTATCTAACACAACAAGGCCAACAGATACAAACACAGCCTGGAAAAGAGGGGGCACGTACCATGCTGTTCCATAACACAAGATAAGGCGGCACCAGCTAATAAGGCCCCAGAGTGGTGGAGGTGGGAAGGAGGGATGAGTCCCAGTTTTGGGGGAACAGACCAAAGTAGGAGAAGGCTTGGAAAGACCAAATTACTATGTGTGCATGTGATGAGCTATATGGATAGTATGATGAACACATAGAGAGACTAACCAGCGACAGCCATGGATCAAGAGTTATCAGGAGTCATCAGGAAGAAAGCAGAATACAAAAGCAGAGACTTGTGAGTAATAAAGGGTCTCAACCAGGTCCTCTTCCACTTAGAGAGTGGGAGGGTCTCCAAGCCCACCATGGACAGAGGTCACACCACCAGCCCATCTCATCCACCCCACTGTCACAGCCCCGGAGCTGGCGAACCAAGCTCACGGTCGTGGTCACGGTGGGGCGGCCGGGTGGTGGCAACTGGAGCGGACAGGCGGGAGTTTTTTGGCAATGGAGTACTGAGCGGCACGGAAGCGTGATGGTTTCTTAAATAAGAGGGTTTATTCAACTTACGCTTTTGAGGCGTAGGCAACGTAATTCTTCAGTTACAGTGGTATGACGAACAAACAACACACAGGGGTCCGTTGGTCCACAGGGTTCTTGAGCCAAGCCCTTGCTATCTAACCCAGAGGCTAGGGGCGGCTGCCTAGCTCAATAGTCCTAGGACTGGTCAACGGCTCATAAAAGGAGTGAACTAACATATAGTACAACGAACTGTAACTCGCTGAAGATAGTCAGGTGTGACGCCAGTCCCGAAGGACGATCGGATAGCTGAGGTGATTTCCGAGGTCGAAAGCCAGGTAAGTCGTCGTCAGTGTTTTGAGGGTGATCCGAAAGCGAAGTCAGAGTCCAAGCCAGAACAGTCCAGTAACCAGAGAATCAATCAATGCAACCAGACCGAGGTACGAAAAGCAGCGAGAGCCCACGCTGGAGGAGACCTAACTGAGGGACAGTCCCTACGGAGTAGCCTCTGTCCTCAGTTGAACGGATCTCCCCCCGAGGGAGGGGCTCCTTAACCTTTTATAACAATTTGGTGGCCAATTAGAATGTGTCCCTCAAAGAACTTTCTAGCCGAATGACATCATGCTCTTAGCTGACTGAGCATGTGTGAGCCTGAGCTCTCCACTGTTACCAAGCATGCGCAGGGCTGAAAAGTAGGTCAGCCTGACTGACAGCTCTTGGGGTCGCCCAGGGGACACATGCTGGATGAGCCCAATGGAAAATTCCATGAGCCTGTCTTGCGCATGTCAGCTTTAATTCTCTCTGCATTGGCAGCATTCAATCAAAATTTTCCTTGACACCCACTTGGAGGAAACAGGTGGACCTTGGCATCCCACCTACAAGCTGCTGACACCTGACACCTAAGAGAGCCTCAGCGTGAAGACCGCATCCTGGCCAGATGTACTTTGACTCTGATGACAGCCCTAGGATTTCATAGATATATATAAATGCTTGATTGTTTGTATTGTTTATTTTTTATTATTACTGTGTATCAATGCATTTTCTTGATACAGAATGGAAAGGTCATGGTTGGCCTGAGGGTGGATCAACTGGGTCCTAAATCCAGAGCCAACAGGTGGCACTAGCCGTGGTTTGATGAGGACTGGTCTGAAGCTAAAGATAATTTAATAGATGTCTTGGATGAATGCAAGTGTAAAAATGACTATGTAGTTTCCAACAGATCAAGAAGAGTAAAATAGATTATAAACATTTATATAAAAAAGAAACAATATCAAATGAGGTTATGGGAGGCACTGGTAGCCACATATAACTAAAGAGACAAAAATAATTCAGCTTCATTCCTGATATATATATTCCTGAAGATACATGGGTGGGTTCCTGCTGAAGGAATTTTTATCTTTCAAGCTACAAGCAGATAATTATCTCACCTCTGAATTTCAAGTAAGATTACTGAGATGTGGAATGGCCTTTGACATTGATTTTCCTCCCCCAGACATCTTCAAGGAATTATTTGACTGGTGGTGTCCAATTTTGAACAGTAATTTTAATATAATTATTTTAGAAGGAATTTATCCAAAACATTGGAATAGACAAGTAATAATCCCAGTTTTGAAAAAAGGTGATGAGAGAGATCCTGCATCATATCATCCCATTAATCTAGTTTATATTCCTTCCAAAATTCATGAGAGACATTTACTTCTTCATCTTCAGGCATGGATTTCTGAAAACAATATTTTAGAAGAAGAGCAAGTTAGTTTTAGAGAATTTATTCCTGCATGACTCATTGCTTAGTGTTGCACTATTTAGTAGGGCTGTCAGAAGCTTCAGTCACCTATTCGATTTCAGGAGATCCAACAGCATCCAATCAGGAGACCCATTAAAAGGTCTGAATCAAATCCAAAACCTCCAAATCAATTTGTAAAAGACGCAGAGAGATTCAGAAATTCCAATCAGGTGGGCAGAGGCAGACACAGCTGGACAGCTGCAGGTTCTCCCATGGCTCCTTCAGCTGTGCCTGCCTCTCCCCAGATAGGGGGAGCCAAGGGAGAAGCCCCCATGGCTGCCCTGCCTGGCCCCATCCCCCACCCAGCACTTAAAAAAAAAAGCTCCACACTCACTGGCTCTGGCAGCAGTGATCAGGGCTCATGGGAGAACCCCCCTGTCTAATGGAGGGCAGTGGGGACAGCGGCGAATCACCCCTCCCACCTGGCACCCATACAGCAACTGTCCCATGGTGCGGGTGCAGCACAGCTCAGCAGAGTTCTGCATGCTGTCTGCGAGTTGGGGCCACTGGGGCTGAGCAGTGCCAGGCTCCAGCTGACTGCTGAAGATGCCCCAGCTGTCAGACAGCACACGGTGCCCTGCTGAGCTGCTCTGCACCCATGCAATGATACAGCTGCTGTGTGGGTGCCAGGTGGAGGGGGGGTGATTCCTGCTGCTCCCCACTGCCTTGCACTGCATGGGGGCTCTTCCATGAGCTCTCAAAGACCCCAATCACTGCTGCCACAGCTGATGAGTGCTGGGCTTTTTTTTTTTTGTAAAGTGCTGGGAGGCTGGGACAGGTGGGTGATAGGGCCGGGCAAGGCAGCCATGGGGACTTGTCTTGCAGTTCTCCCCGCTGGGGCAGAGGCAGACACAGCTGGAGGAGCCGCAGGAGAAACCCCCATGGCTGCCCTGCCCGGCCCCATCCCTCACCCAGCCCAGCCTCCCAGCACTTTTAAAAAAAAAAAAAAGGCCCACACTCACTACCTGTAGAAGGGGATGTGTGGGCTCTGGGGCCACATAGCAGAGCCCCTCCCATGCATCCCTCACTCTCCAATCTGCCCCCCCCCATGTCCTGCCCCAGCATCCTGACAATTAAAAAAGAAACAAACAAAGAAAAAGTCCCTCACAGAGCCCCCCCATGCGGTGTGGGGCACTGGGGATCATCCCCTGGCCTGGCACCCACCTGTCAGATGTCGCATCATGCAGGTGCAGCATGGCTCAGCAGGGTGTCGCACACTGTCTGGGAGCTGGGGAAGCCCCAGCAGCCCCAGCTCCCAGACTGTCCATGGCACCCTGCCAAGCTGAGCTGCACCCATGCCATGGGGCTGCTGCTGCACGAGTGCCAGGTGGGCGGGGGGGGGGAATCTCCGCTGCCTGCCACTGCCCTGATTGCAGCTGCCAGAGTAAGTGTGTTCAGAGCTTTTTTTTTTTAAAGTGCTGGGGCTAGACTGGGGCCAGGCAGAGCAGCCATGGGGGATTCTCCTGCAGATTCCCCCACCTGGACAGAGGCAGGCACAGCCAGAGGAGCTATGGGAGAACCTGCAGCCACCCAGCTGTGCCTGCCTCTTCCCAACTGATCTGAATCTCTGAATCAGTGCCAAATCTCTGATTCTGATTTGGCCAAATCGAATGGGAACAGTAATTCTAATCACCAGATCAAATCATTGTCCTCTGAATTGTCCAAATCCATGTCTGAATCTAATACTTCCCTATTCTCACAGGCCTACTATTTAGCATCTAAATCTGTAAAAAGACAAAGTAATTATAGCTTTCATAGATCTTAAGAGAACTTTTGGCTTCATAGACAGATCAAAATTATGTAATAAATTGACAATAGCATCAATGGATAAAGATATATTTTGTTGGCACCCCAAATATTGGTGTATGGGACAGTGTGAGGGCACTCAGTGCTGGCATATTACTGGCAGTACCCTTGGACAGTACTGCCTATTATACCCACAGAGCTATTTTGATTTTTTTTTGATTTATTACATTTTCCCTACTAAACCAATAATAAAACAAATGTACTGCTATTCATTTGATGAGGAAACCTGCTAGGAGGGCTTCTAATTGGGTAGGAAAAAAGTAGCCTTCTCTCTCCTTCCTCCTAAAGCTTGCTCACTTTTAAAACAAATCTAAGTCCTTTATAAAGGTTCCAGGTGTTCAGTGACCTTCTTCCTGTATTCAGAACTACCGGTTCTAAACTCTTTTGAATTGTAGTTCTTGTTTCTACCTGGACTAGAATATTAAATTGTGGTAAAATTTCTCTTCTGGCATAAACTGGCCAAAACACAAACAAGAAGCAGCACCCATATTTTCAGAGCATATTCTTGAGACATTTCCACATAAGGCTAGAGAGGGGTATTTAGCTTTGATTCTAGT
Organism: Gavialis gangeticus; assembly: GCF_001723915.1. Classification (NCBI taxonomy): domain Eukaryota; kingdom Metazoa; phylum Chordata; order Crocodylia; family Gavialidae; genus Gavialis; species Gavialis gangeticus. The sequence goes on along the minus strand of NW_017729027.1, from coordinate 30,941,566 downwards.
CTTACTCACAAAATAAGGCTAAAAGAGACAATGGGTGTGTCTACACAAGACATTTTACTGCAGAGTAGACAAATCTACTGTGCAGTAAAGCATCAGTGTCTACACATGTGCACCATTTGCTTTGCAATAAGTTAGTTTACTGTACAGTTAGCTACTACCTGTAGTAAACTAACTGCACAGTGAAACTGTTATGATGAAACAAAATAGAACAGCGGTTTCAAATTAAACTGAAATTGAAAACAAAACACTGTTCCATCAAAATGTTGAAACAGAAGTCAAAATGGAACGGTGCCATTTTGCAGAGCCCTACTACTTCCTTTCTTGTTGTATGGTAAATTTGCATGGCTCCTGGAGCTCTTAACACCTGGATTGTCTGCATATTAACACCTGAAAGTAGTATTAAGCACTTAGCACTGTTAGGTGGCTCAAAGTTATGCCATGTGTAACGACACCCTTACATATGTCAAGAATTATCTTCAAGAAACCCTACCTCTTTCCTTTTTTAAAGTATACAAACCCAATTATTTTAGTCTTTGCTTAAAAGATGCTTTCTAGGTTATTGGTTTTGGAGTCTCTCCAGAAAGTACACATCTTGCTTGAAGTGTGGTGCCAAAGACTGGACACAATACTTCAGCTGAAGCCCTAGAAGTGCTTAGTAGCATGGAAGGATTACATAATTTATTCAACACGACACTCCAATTTATATATTTCAGTATGATTGTTGCTTTTTTTCAAAGTAATATAACCACTGAGTCAAGTTTTTTTATGATTCATTATAACATCAGGCCTGTTTTTGTGGAACTGCTGCATGTGCACTTTGTGGGTCTTCATCCAGTCCTCACTGTAATTGAGGCCAACTACAAACTTTAAGGCAGGGAGATACCTCATCAATAGCATATGACTTGATAAGTTTATTCCATTCTCTACTATCTACATGATTCACAAATGCACTAAGTTTGCACTGTAATGAACAACTCATACACACCTGAAAACAGTCTAAAAATCTTACACAGCCTATATCGCAATAGAAATCCCTCCTCCTTCTGCTCTCTGATATTAAATTTTAAAAAATACAACAATTATAAAACATAGCAACAAAAAAGTCAGGATATATATGAGGAACAGCGCATATAAAATTATGCTGCCTTTTTGCATGTATTACATAGTGACATAGACTATGTAATACATACACATGGGCTAGGGACAGAAGTTATACATAAACCAGTTTAAGTGATCAGAAACTGGTTTAAACCTGTAATAGAGCAGAAGATTAGTGTACATAAACAAGTTTCAAAATGGCTGAAATGGGTTTAAAATAAACTTGGTTGAATGTAGTGACTTAAAAAACTTGAAACCTGGTTGAATCAGACTTAACTGATTTGGGTCAAACCAGTTTATTAAACTTCTGTCCCAGACCCTTTCCTGATTCAAGTCAAATCAAAGTCCCCCAGCATCCCAGCATGCTTTCTAGCACTGGGCTGGGCTGTCTGCTCCAGGAAGCAGGTCTGGCCCCACCCCTCTGCTCCCTAGCTGCAGCAGTGAGGGCTGGCTGACAAGAGGATGCCCCCCATCCCCTTGTCAGCAAGCCCAGCTGGGGATGCAGCCCAGTCCATAGGGGGGACTACCCCCCCAACAAACCCCAACTGGAGTTTGGGGCCATGGAGAGGGGTTAAACATCCTTTCCCCTGCTTAAACTCACTCCTGGCTGCAACTGTGGACTCTAAATCCCAGGGGCACCTGGAAGCAGGAACAGGAAGTGATGAACAACCCTGCAGAGTCCTCCTGCTCTAATTCTGGACTGCAAATCCCAGGGACTTCAGGGGCAGCAGGAAGAGAAAGTGAACACACAGCCAGAGAGCTATGCTATAGTACCCCCCAGCTTCTGGTCTAGGCCACTGCAGGCATGTAGC
>NW_017729027.1:30930809-30934656 GCF_001723915.1 Gavialis gangeticus | reverse complement strand
GCGGGCAGCAAGAAAAGGACGTGAACACAGCCAGAGAGCCATGCTCTAGCACCTCCCAGCTCCTGGCTTGAGCCACTGCAGGCATGTAGCTGCATTTCCTGAATCAAAGATAAATGTCTGTTCACTTCTGTTTCAATTTAATCTGTGCAGTTTAGACTAACCAGAAAAGAGTGACTTGATTCAGCCTTGGGCTTTTTGACTGTCTGTACCTAGCCATGATAACCTGGGTTCACACAATCAATAGCTTTAAAAAAGATTTTTCAACCTTTCAGCTTGTATTCAGCCCTTTTTTTTTGGTTGTCAGACTTGTGTGCTTATCATCTGTGCATAGCATAATTTGCATTTTAATCCCCTTATATATCTGTGTATATATTTAAAAAGACAGCTTGACAAAGGACAATTCTTGACTATAACTCACAAGGATCATGTATCTAAAGATAAAATATCTGTTACTTTACATAAAATGGAATGGTAGGAAAGAGGAAACAGAATGAGAGAAAGGTCTGGGGTAAGAGGGGTGAAAGGGGGAGAAAGCTGAGGAGATGAGAAAAATGAGAGAATAACAACTTCTTTCCAGGATAACTAGTTGGTCCTGTCATAATTGAAAAAAAAAGTCCTCTCTTGCCTGAACACTCCTTCCTCTGTCTATCATCATCCTTGGTGATCCCTCATAGTTAAGGATGATCACTCCCATGAGTCAAGTAAAAGGGTTGTAGATGGGTTGTAATGGCTAAGAAAGCCAATCATAGAGCTGCAGACTCCCTGGTAAATGCCACAGTTGTGATTAAAGGGAGGGTTAAACCATGGATTTCTCACTCTTCTTTCCTTTCCTTCCATTTCTGTCATTTTTCTGCCTTCAAGATGAGAAGGTTTTCCTCAAAGTAAGATGTTCCTTCTCTCACAAGGCATCACCATGTAGCCCTTTCCTGGATTAGTTTTTCCCAATTTGTGGTATCAATGCCACACTTCTTAATGATCACCTTGAGGATGTCTTTGAAACATTTCCTCTGGCCCCCATGCGTCCTTTGTCTTTGGTTGAGTTGGGAGTATAGTAGTTGCTTTGGTAAACGTACATCAGGCATGTACACACAATGCCCTGTCCACTGCAGCTGATATTGAGTAATTGATGCTTCCATTCTGGTGGTTTTAGTGTCAGTGAGGATGCTGGCATTTGTGCAATGATCCTCACACTTTATGCCAAAGATCTTCTGCAGGTAGTACTGGTTAAGATGTTCCAGGCTTTTCTGATGGTCCCCATAGGTTACCCAAGCTTCACAGCTATAGAGAAGGGTTGAGGTTTGTGTCAGTGCACTTGTAGTGCCTGACACTTTAAGGGCTGAGTCAGGCAGCCAACAGGTGCCCAATTGCAGCAGCCATTTTAAAACACAGACCAGCTATATAAACACAGCACTTTGCTGCTGGCAGTCAGGCAGAGACATTACTTGGTTGAAATGCTGTATCAAGCATCTGGCAGGTAAGAGCAGGGGGCTTTTGGTCCTAGGCATCACCTAAAACTGTACCTTTCTGGGATAGGGATAGAGATGCCTGCTGTTACTGCTGATGGCATGGCAGTCCAACTCAGATACCAGGACCACTCACCTCCCTCATGAAAGGTGGGTTGGGTCTTCTCAATAACCCCTAACCCCCACAATACTGGTTATAATGGAACCAGGTATGGCTACAGTCACCTGAGCCCAGGGGGTGTAAGACCCCAGGTGGGGCCAGGCATGACTGGACACCTGAGCCCCCACAAGGGAGTGAGACCCTCAGAGCCCCCAGGGAGGGAATAGATGTGTAGCCCAAGAGAGAAGGCAGTAGTGAGGGCCCTGATTAGGACTGAGTAGGGCTGAGGATCAGCCTCAAACACAGCCTAAGGGGGTGTGCTGAACCGGGCTGAAGGACAGCACATGGGCCAACCCCCTGAGGAACAGGGGGTATATGAGAAGCCCAGTGAAGGGCTAGAGTGGAGTTAGCCCTCTGTGTGGTGAATCAGCTGGCCACTAACCAGGTGTCATTTGCAGGAGAGGCCCAACAGACTGCTTGTTATCACCTGAGGCGTGACCCGGATAAAGCCTCAAAGCCTATGGGAGCCACTGCAAGAGGGAATAGGGTAGAACAAGTTGTTGATGCCAGAAAGAGACCCTGTGAGAGGGGGGTGGAATGCAAGAGGCCATAGTGAGAGGAGGGCAGTATGAATGTGCATGTGAAAGGGACCTGATGAAGTACTAAGTTGACCCAGATTTAGGCTGGGAGCATAGCATCATCCTGGATGCCATCTGTGAGACTTGGGCCACCATTTAGGGGAGGTTTGGAGCATTGGATAGCACCCCCTGGCATTGGGGCATGTAATGGATAGTTTCCTGCATTTTTCACCAGTTATGGGAGCAATAAAGTCATAGCAGGTGAGACTGAGCAGACTGCCTCATAGAGACAGGTGGGCGGGCTGAGTTGACACTTAGCCCTGAGCTTGCCCCCTGCCACAAGGTTACCTCAACCTTATATAATAGGAGCTTTGTTTGAGTCCTGAGACCATTGAACATAATTGTACAGTCTTCCAAAGGAAGAACTGGCATGTCAGATCCAATACTGGATCTCCTTGTTGATGCTGGCACTCCTTGAGAGATGGCTGCTGAGGTATATGGTATACACATTGCTCAATATTCTCCCCTCCATGTGTTGAAGTCCAGGCCCACTCTCATATTGAAGTGTCCAAAGAGGATAATCTTGTCCTCTTTCAGAATGATAGCCAGGATTTCATCAAAGTCAGCATAAAACTGTTCTTTGGGTTCTTCCTCGGCATTGAGTGTTGGGGAGTATGCACTGAAGATGGTAGAAAATGAATAGATGGCAAGTTGGAGGTGGAGAGTCATGAGGCACTTATTTAATGCCAACAGGGAATTCAGTCATTCGTCTGACAATCTGATTCTTAATGGAAAAACCAATTCTGTGTATTTGCCTGTCATTTGTAGGTTTCTCTTTCCTGAAGAACATATAACCATTCCTCCAACCCCCTCCTCCCTCAGTTGGTCTTCATCTTCAGGTCTGGTTTTGCTGAAAGCAATGATATCAATGTTATATCATGACAGTTCTTAAGTTACAATAGCTGTTCTGCATTAAGGTCTGTCACTGTTCAGATCATATAGTATGGTTTGTATATTCGAGGATGAAAAAGACATTTTTGTGTTTTGACTGCAATTAGTGCGATCCCTCTGGAAGAGTTATCTAGTTGGGTAATGCAAAGTGGGCTGCCTATGTTTGGGGCATCTTTTATAGCTCTCTTTTTATGTGCGGTGAGCAGAGGGGATCCTAAAAAGAACTACTCAGTTGTGATTGTAGCTGCTGAATCCTCTCCCATATCAAGCATGAAGTGACGATCCCATATCAAGCATAAAGTGACCATCACATGACCACTGCCTACATGTGGATCCATGGCTGGGGACTTGTGGTGATCACTTTGAATATCCCTGTCACCACTAATCTATCATTGCAGGACTTTGTAGAAGTTATAGATATTGATATTGGTTATAGTAGTAGATGTTGGACCAGTGGGACAAGCCTGTGCCACTTGTTATACATGAGGAGTTGTTATGCATCAACAACTGCATGGATCTTGGCAGAGGAGAAACCTGTGTTTTATTTTTAAGGTGATCCAAGACAACTAGGGTTACTCTTCCACTGCAGCCTTCATCTGCCTTTGTAGCTGTTAAGAAGTATGCCTTCTGCATCTGTCTGTTCCACCACTGAGGTCTTTGTGTTATGTTGGACTGCTTTTCATATGATGCCTCACCTTTGACCTTACCATCATGGGTGACCCTACCAGGAGTACAAGACTCCTGACTGAAATTCT
>NW_017729027.1:30923505-30925809 GCF_001723915.1 Gavialis gangeticus | reverse complement strand
TTTTATTTTTAAGGTGATCCAAGACAACTAGGGTTACTCTTCCACTGCAGCCTTCATCTGCCTTTGTAGCTGTTAAGAAGTATGCCTTCTGCATCTGTCTGTTCCACCACTGAGGTCTTTGTGTTATGTTGGACTGCTTTTCATATGATGCCTCACCTTTGACCTTACCATCATGGGTGACCCTACCAGGAGTACAAGACTCCTGGCTGAAATTCTGTTAGGGGATCAGTACTTCCAACCTCTCTACCCCATCAAGGTGGCAGTCCATGTACAAGGCTTCTGTTTAAAGGAACATAGGAAAGTAGGTTAGGAAGGGACTTCAGAAGGTCATCAAGTCTACCCCCTGCTCAAAGCAGCAGCATCACTGACTAAACCATCCCAGACAAGTGTCTGTCTAAACTGCTTTTGAAAATTTCCAAGAATGGAGATTCCACAGCTTGTCTAGTTGGCCTGTTGCAACGCTTGACCACCCTCATAAAGTTCCTCCTCATCTCTAATCTAAATAGGTCTCCAGGTCTCACTAGGTCCTGGGATGGGGTATCAAGTGGGGTTTCCCATGAGTCTGGTATTCAGCATCTTCAGAATGATCTAAATGGGATGGAAAATATTCCATCCCAGCTAGACATTAAGCCATTGATGACTATTCATTGAGCATGGTGAACTACCAGATGCAGACTAAATGAAAGTATTGTAAGGTGGATATGTATTTCCTTAACTTGTTAATATGAAGATTGTGGGAGACAGTGTGAAAAATCCATGATCTTTCCACCTATCAAGGTCAGGCTAACTGGTCTGTGGTTCCCTGGATCCTCCATGTTCCCTTTTAAAGATGGGTTCAAAGCTAAGCCAGAACCTGGGTGGAAGCCTCAGTGGTCAGTTGTTAGCTGCTTCTTCCTCCTGTGCTATGTTCTGGGTAAAATAACCTTTTTCTCTTTCACCTGCTTCCAGTCAGCATGCTTACAGTGAAGGAAGAGTGAGAGAATGTCTAGATAAACTCTGTAGTGAACTCACCACTCAGACTTCCCTGTTTTCTGGTCTGTTCACTGGTTCTATGCTACTTCTGGCAAGTCTAGTCTTTCCTCTTAGGCAAGCCCCACTTCCTTACCCACACTGAAATCAGGCACAATCATCTCACTCCTGCAGAAAAGCCAGCAGAATGGCTTCCAAAATAAAGCTGAACCCAAACCAGGCAATCCTTCCTACTTACCTGCACTCACAGACCCTCTCCCCAGGTATCCACAGTTTCCTGCTCCACTCCCAAAAGTAAAAGCAACAAGCAAAGGGTTTGAAAAGAAGACAAACCTAAACATAATACTTACTGCATCAAAGTGCTAGTAGTAAATACCTGCTAATTACACACATTGGCACATATCTAAATGGATTTAAGTCCAAAGGCTGCTGGCTTGTGTTCTCATTAGAATAATCCAGTGTGGCTTCACCATTACATGTATAAACTCCCATGTTTAAAAATGACTTCTGGGGTGCTTTCTTTAAACCTTGTTGACTGAGATGTAGATAAAGTATCCCATGGTCATTTTTAAACCTGGGGGGGTTAATACATTTGACGGTAAGGCACTTTAATTTTAAGTGGCTCTCTGGGAACCACTCTAATTAAAATCCCCACCTCCCCTACCCCCAAGCATGTATATAGGCAGCCACTTGTTTTAATGCTCCCACTCATCTGTCTGCTACTGTCAGGGGAACCAAAAATCCCTTTAAATATTAAAGCACACTAAGCATCTATGCGCTCCTTCTTGCACATCCAAATGTACCTCAGCCTTGACAGTGCTTAGCAGCTGACTGCTTCACACCTGGCAATTGGTCAGGATCTATATTAGTATCTAAGCCTAATCAGGATCAGATTATTCCACTAACCTCACGTGAGGGGCTCAATGCAGTAGGCAGGCTTAGAACATCTGCTACTCAACTACCAGATTGGCCTTTCCACAACAAAAAGAGGTGGCTACCACTTTCCTTCAAAGAGAAGATGCCACTCCTTCTCTTCTTTTATAAAGATTAGCAGCTGGAGCGCTCAAGATGTAGAAGACAGAAAGGTCCAAATACATCACAAAAGAGGCCCCTAAACACTAGGCTCTTGGCTAGTCTTGGAGTAGGGTGGCAACAGAAATATTGATTACTTCCCTGGAAACTGTTTCCCTTTGTATAACAACAACAAAGATTTATTGGGCCAGAGATGTGCAGCAAAAGTGAGCCTGAGTCTAGCCTACTACACATGACAATCTCTGGGAAGCTGGAAACAAGGAATCCAGATCTTGCTCCAAGGACAATTTATAAATACAACAA
>NW_017729027.1:30904704-30918505 GCF_001723915.1 Gavialis gangeticus | reverse complement strand
TGCTTCATACCTGGCAATTGGTCAGGATCTATATTAGTATCTAAGCCTAATCAGGATCAGATTATTCCACTAACCTCACGTGAGGGGCTCAATGCAGTAGGCAGGCTTAGAACATCTGCTACTCAACTACCAGATTGGCCTTTCCACAACAAAAAGAGGTGGCTACCACTTTCCTTCAAAGAGAAGATGCCACTCCTTCTCTTCTTTATAAAGATTAGCAGCTGGAGCGCTCAAGATGTAGAAGACAGAAAGGTCCAAATACATCACAAAAGAGGCCCCTAAACACTAGGCTCTTGGCTAGTCTTGGAGTAGGGTGGCAACAGAAATATTGATTACTTCCCTGGAAACTGTTTCCCTTTGTATAACAACAACAAAGATTTATTGGGCCAGAGATGTGCAGCAAAAGTGAGCCTGAGTCTAGCCTACTACACATGACAATCTCTGGGAAGCTGGAAACAAGGAATCCAGATCTTGCTCCAAGGACAATTTATAAATACAGCAAGAAAAAACCCTTGATTAGAAATGGCAACATTCACATGTGTAATAAAATTGCATTTCTTAACTTTTATAGCTTTTACAGTGAACATATTCCGGGTTAGTGAAACAAGCACCTGGAGAAGGAAAGGGTGATCACAAGCAGCTAGCCTGAATTTATGATGAACAGTCATGCAAAAACGAACTTCATCTTCTTCCAAAAGATAACTAGTTGGGTGAAAGAAGGGAATGCTATAGATACAATGTATCTAGATTTCAGCAAGGCTTCTAACAAAGTTCTACATGACTTTCTCATAAAAAGAATTGGAGAAATGTAAGCTAGATAAAACTACTACAAGGTGGATAGACAACTGGCTCAAAAGCAGCAAGTTAAGGATAATTACTAGAGCTGTGTAAAGCTTCAGTCCCTGATTTGATTTCACAGAGATTCAGCCTGATTCAGTGGCTGAATCTCTGAATCCAAATGAAATCAGGAGATCCTCTAATCTCTCTCTATTGAATCAGAACTTTCCGAATCAATTTGGAAAGATTTGATGATTCGGACATAGATACAGCTTTAAATGTTTTTTCTACATACCTCAAGGTACCAGGCAGCTCATGAATGCTGTGATGGTGGGCTGGATGACGTATCTCACAGGACTGTGGTGGGGGGTTGTTCCCAGCATGCTCAGCAGCAGACACAAGCGAACCAGAAACACTTCCAGTCCACTTCAGAATCCGTTGGGGAGTGCACAGGGTGGGGGCTCTCGCCACCCCCTGCCTCAGTGACTAGTGCCTCCTGGGTCTGGGGGAGCACCCAGGGTCTCCCCCACAACAACAGCCAATCACTGAGCCAGGGGATGTGGGGGGAGGGGGAGCTGCATACTTGGCGGCGGACCCAGAAGTGGACTGGAAGTACTTCCAGTCCATTTCCAGGTTCACTGTTGAACACGTGAGGGGGGGCCCTCCATGCTCCTGTGGGACACTCCATCTGCCCCACCAACACAGCATTCATGAGCCATGCCTGGTACCTTGAGGTATGTAGAAAAAACACTTAAAGCGCCATCTATGACCAAATTGCTGATTCTCCAAATTGGCACTGAATCTTCGGATTCAGCTGAATCGAATCACTATCCCCGATTTGGGCCGAACCCAAATTGAATACAGCCCATTTCTCACACCCCTAGTTAAAAATGGTTCCATGTCAAAATGGTAAAGTCTATTCTGGGCCCAGTGCCATTTAATATTTTAAAAAATGATTTGGATAGAAAGTTTCTTGAGAAAATGTACAGACAACACAAAATTGGGAGGGGCTGAAAACATGCCGGAGGCCATGAGCACAATTCAGAAGACTTGACAGATTTGAAAGTTAGTCTGGAGTTCAATGTTCTCAAATACAAGGTGCTACACCTTGGGGAAAAATAATCAAAAACACAAATACAAGATGGGAGACAATGGGCTAGACGGTAGCATTGTGGAAAAGAATCTAGGAGTCTTGGTGCACCACAGCTTCAATATGAGTCTGCAGTGTGATACAGCACAAAAAGCAAATATGTTCTAAGGGTGCATCAGAAGGAGGATTAAGTGCAAGACACAAGAGGTGATAGTGCTTATTGACTGTACTAGTTAGACCTCACTTAGAGTATTCTGCTCAGTTTTAAAAAGTGCATGGGAAAATTTAGAGAGGGTCCAGAGGCAGATAAAAAGGATAAAGAGGTTGAAAGGTGAGCCATATGAAGATAAATTGAAATAAATAATTATTTTCAGCTTACAGAAAAGGTGTTTAAGAGGAGACATGCTATCAGTCTTTAAATGTCTGAATGGCTGCCAGAAAGAAGAGAGAGAATACTTTTTTCTCTCGTTACAAAGAGCAGAATGTAAACCAATGAATTGTAGTTGCAGCAGTGTTTGGGTTGGATATCAGGGAAAACATCTTCATTTAAAACAGTGAAGCAGAGGCATAGACTGCATAGGGTAGTTGAGAAGTCTCTATCCTGGGAGGTGTTCAAGAAGAGGTTGATTTAAGCTTTGGTCAGAGATGATTTAGGAGTAGCTATGCCTATGCTATACCATTGGTATAGTCCCATGCTTCTAGGCTTTACTGGTTGTTGCATGGGACTAGGAAGGAATTTTATTCCCCTCCTGTTGCTACAGGTCAGGGGAGTTTTTTTTGCCTTCCTCAAAAGCACTGTGTATTGGGTGCAGCCATGGTTGGGGATTTTGACTAGGGTTTGGCAGTGCTTCTAATGGGACTAAAACCTGGAGGTTCCTGGCTACAGGAATTTGCATCTCTACACAGGGTCAGACCAACCTCCAGGTTTGGGATCAGGAAGGAATTTTACCCCACAGTCAAATATATACTCTGGTGGGTTTTGCCTTCCTCTGTAGCAAGAGACATGGCCCTCATCCATGAATCTCTTCAGCATCTTTTAATAAATCTTGCAGCAGCAGGACATTAGCTACATTACCCTGCCTTACTCAGGGCAGAAGAGGGCACTATGATTTGTGACTGTGTGAAAGGGTTACCTGTCTAGTTTTGGTAATAAGTTAGGCAAGGATTTGCTTGGTATGGTTTGGATAGAGATGATCCTACCTCCAGACAGACAATTGGGCTAGAAGACCTCTCAAAGGTCCCTTTCCAGCCCTACTTTTCAGTGATTCTATTATTCTATAGGTAATTTAGAATGGCATGAATAGATTGTATGAGTGTACACTTCCTGAGATCTCAGGTAATATGTTTAATATGTTTAAGACATGCAGCAATGACTCTGAAATGTACTTTTATACTGAGAAATGGGTATTTATTGATACTGTACAGTATTGAGCTATCTAGGTGTTTAGGCACCCTACCTAGGAAGGGTGTAATTTATGCAATAAAATAATGTTTATAAATACTTCACTGAACAGGTGTGAAACAATAACATTTTCCTCCACTCCATGTTAAAACCTTATTGCCAATAATGTAGGATTAGGGAACCACAGAAGTGGAATATTTCATTTCTTTATCCAGTGTTCACCGTTTAGTGCTAGTGCTTATCATGGTTGTGATCTCATAATTACTATGTAAAAGATAGTACCTGGTGTTTTTCAACAATCCTTCAATAGGAAAAAAAAAATCTCCCGCCACCATCAGAGTGAATGAGACTTGGGATTTTAGTAGTGCTTGACACTCAAGTAAAATAATTCAACACAATTTTAAGATCTATCATCTAAAGCACAGGGTCTTAAATCAGTTGGCAGGCTATATTCCCTGCTCAGCCCTGTTACCAACTGCTGCTGGATTTTTTTTTTTTTTTTTTGTCAACAGCATCAACTGAAAATGATAAATTTTGTGGCAGGAAAAAGGCGGTTGTGTCAGTGGGTGGGGAGGGATTGGGGGCACAGCAGCAGCAACAAAACCCGCAGAGTGCTGAGAGAGAATATGGGCTGTCAACTGAGAACTCTGTGCCCAGGAACTGGCTCTGCTCAAACAGGAGTCCTATCTGTCCTGCTGGCTCCTCCAAGAGGGAACAGTGTCAAGAAACCCCCTGCAGTCTGGATGACCCATCTCTACAGGTCTGTTTGATAAGTCAGATCTAAAGTGTTGAAACTACTGCACCCTTATTGAGTGCACAAAAAAATTAGAGAAATATGTTGAGATCTGATATGTATCATATACACCATGTATCAATCTGAATATTGCCATTAACTACTGAAACTGTTCTATTGTATCAAGGACATGAAAGCATCAAATAGATTAGATTATCAGAGATAGCCCTGACTTTCACATTCAGCTAACTACAGCTGCTTTAATAAAACAAAGTATTTTAAAATAAATGTGTAGGTGGCTTTTCAGACATAACATCAATGGAACAAATGAAGCTAGTAGAATGTATCTGATAGCCCAATCTCAATTTAGTTCAATCTCAGTTTCTTCAATGTTATTGCCTGAAAAGTAACAATGCTTGCACAATTTTAAAATGGTGAAAGACAAATAGTTTAAATACCATTACTGCTCCCTTAGCATCCAGGACATAGGTATGCTTTGCAGAAACAGGGAACTGAAGATTTTTCTAGTAAAAACTATCCCAGGACAGCTAGTTTGCTATTGTAAGGATAGTGTGCATTTTTTGCTTGTATTTATATAAAAATTATTGAACAGACATTTATGCCTTTTAAACAAGATGTACATTTGGAATCTGTAGGAGTTCTAGTTGTACTTTACTATGGTAATCCTAAGAGTTAGTTAAGTGAAGGCACAGCAAAGGAGCTTGGGAGTAGCAGGCTTCACTTACCACTGAAGGACCTGATAAAAAAAGCAGAAAGAAAAAAGGTTGATTCAAGGAGAATAAGAAAAGCAGTAGCTGAACAACTTGAAAAATATAACATAAGAACTTTCTAGTAAAGGAAAGATAACAAGAGACAAGCTGTAGAGGCCCAAATTCAGCAGGGAGTGAGCTATAAATGCCCAAACTCAACAGGGAGTGAGCTGAAGGCATCCAAAGTTGCCAAGGGATGAATTGTAGATGTTTGCACTAAAGAGACAAATAAAAATAAGATTTGGCATATGGTGGGGGCATCTCAGCCGTAAATATGGGAGATACTCTTTAATAGCAACCTAAAGGAATGTAAGCTGTTCCTATCACATTTTTACCATTGTTTCTGGGTAGTTTCTCTAAGCTGGACTGATTGTTATGCAGATCAGTTAGTGTATTGTCTTGAGAGACAATAAACATCTCTGAGCTTTTGCCACCAAACACAAATTCAAGTAATTCTTTCTGCATTGTTATCTAGGGGTGCTTGTACACATGATGCAGCTTTAGTCTTTAGGGTTGCATTCTATGCTTCCTAAATTGAAACAGTGAATTTTTTATTGCAATGATGGGTTTTATTTTTCCATCACTGTATATATGTCATTGTCCTGGGGCTATAGGCACCTGCTGAAGGCAAAAGTGGTGAGGGGCCTGATGCTTTTTAGAGGGGGGGAGGTGAGCCTGCCCACCTCTCCTGCAGCTGGGGGGGGGCAGCATTAATCTGTGCCATTAATCTGTTAGCTTGCCCTCTGGCCATGGGAGAGGTGGGCAGGCTCTACCAAAAAAAGGATCCGGCCTTTAGCAGCTTCTGCCTTCTGCAGCCAGCAGGACACCTGAGGCCACCTGAGAATGGGCTGACTTGCTCCTGGCACAGCACGGGGAGGCGGCAGGAGGGCAGCTGGGTATGCTGACAATTGGGGAAAGTGTCACTACCTCCTTCTCTGGCCGACAGCACACCCAGCCACCCTCCTGCTTCCTCCCCACACTGTCCCAGGGGCAAGCCAACCCATTCCTGGGTGGCCCCAGATGTCCTGCCAGAAGCAGCAAGGGACCCAATTTTTTTTTCTCTGCACATCCTGCCCACCTCTCCCATGGCTGGGGGCAAGCTAACTAATGACTGCAATGTTCCATGTTGCAACACTGCAAACTAAACTACATCAGGCCCCCCTGGCCATGGGAGAAGCGAGCGGGATCTGGAGAGAAAAAAAGAATCGGGCTCCTTGCCGTTCCTGCCTTCAGAATGTAGTTTTAGTTTTCAAAGATTCAAATTAATTTAAAAACCCCAAAACTCATGTTCATGTAATATGTGAAGCCATTAAGCCACACAAAGGGAAATATTCATCTTATGTACATCATGACACCATCACATGTACAAGCACCCAAAGAGTCTGGTTGCAGGCAACAACCTCTTAAAATACAGGGACCAAAGCAGCCTAAACACCAAGAGCAACCGCAGGCAGGAAGCCAGCCAGGAACACTCCCATAACCATGCCTCAGAACAACAGCTTATTTTGAAAATGTGCCACCTTTAATTCTAGGGCTAATATAATCATAGTGAATGTTCATAATAGACATTGTGACAAGAGATATAATTACTACCAATTAAATTATGACTGACAAATGCAACAATATGAAATATATTATAGTTAAATAAGATGTTTTAAAGGTTCCTTTCAAGAAAGAACACTGAAGATAATATACTATGGAGCTGTACAGGCAACCCCCGCTTAGCGCTATTTTTGCTATAACACTAGTTTTAAATTGATACTTGATTCTACTTAGCACTCAGCAAGTTTCATTATAACACTCATGGTCAATATCTTGGGTCATCAAAAACTTTTGGTTTTCCTTAACAATCTTTTTGCTTGATGCTCGGCTTTTCAGGAGCCAATTAAGAGTGCTAAGTGGGGTTGCCTATAATAATGTACTAGGACACATGTATAGAGAAATCTTTCCTGTGGTGCAAATTAAAAACATGGTTTATTACCTATTTCAGTAAATGACCAAGAAACTAAAATCCAAATGTGTTTGATTTGCTCATGCCTTTCTTCTAAATTTGCAGAAGATGTCTGACTAAATAAATAATCCTTATAGTGAATTACATACTTCTAATAATTCTGCTGGGATACCGCTTGCTAAAAAACCCACTAATTATTTCAGGGCTTTTTAAAATCCCGCAATTCTCTCTTACTTTCAGACTTTTTCATATGAAGACACTGCTAGATTTTAAATGTCAAAGCATCAATTATTGTAATGCCACAGAGAACTTGGTCAAGTCCAGGCAAATGCATAGCAAGCAGACAGCCCATTTTGAGTTTAGAAACACATTTTTTAAAGAACATTAAAAATTTTATTTTTGAAAAAAAAAAGATTAAAAAGCATAATGAGGCTCTCAGTCACTATTTCTCTAATGAGAATGCCCCAAACCATACTTGGCTAAGCTCAGCACCTTTAAGATTCTTTGACACTGTGGGCACATCTACATAAGATGTTTTACTGTGCAGCAGACTAATTTACTGTGCAGCAAAACATCGCCAAAATGTATACAGCAATTAGAGTGCAGTAGACTAATTTACTATGCAGCTGGATAGTCCTGTCAGTCACAAGGGGTATCTGGCTGCAGAGTAAATTACTGAGCCTAACCACATGTGTAGATGGTAACATCAGGATTAGTTTACTCCAGCTCAAATTGAGCAAGAGTATATTAAGTCACATTAATTTCATGTGTAGATGTGCCCTGTGTGTAGTACATTGGAATAGCGTAACTGGGAAGGGCCCAGTAGTCTACCATCCCTAAGAACATATTTAGAGGAACTGCCCAAACAGCAGCCTCTAGAGAGCTTGTGCAATGATGGCAACAGCCCAGACCACTCTCTCTAGCATCACCTCCTAGTTAAACGTTTGCTATATGACATATGCTTTATATTTTTTTAAAGCTTTATAAAACCAATTTTAAAAAAAAGAATAAAAGCTGTGCCATACTGGATTAGACCAGTTGTCCATCTAGCCTAGCATCCTCTCTCTCTGATAGTGGCCAAAGTGGATGCTATAAAGGGATAGCATTGAACTGAATATATCTAGAATGATCTATCCCCTATTCAATACATCCCTTGCATTGACCATTATTAGGGGTCTACTTAACTCATGGCAAGACAAAGCAATATTCATGATTTGACTGTGGCATAAAGAGCTGATTTTTGTGAGCATTTTCTGGTAGCCCCACCCCTGGCTGCTGATTATCAGAAAAGCATATACCATATAATTTAATAGCAAATTCTGTGGAAAGAAAATTATATCATACAATTGATTATATTATAAATCTAACTCTTACATTTTAAATTTAAATACTGTAAATATAAATGTATATATGATACGAATTGTAACATCACCAAAATTTAGTATATGTAGTGTTCTACAAAAAGTTTCAAAATATTAATTAATGCTAACCTTACTAGAAAAAAAATCACTTTACTGACTGGCACCTTCACTTAGTCTACATCACTAGCAGACAGTAACTTTCAGTCATGTGATCTATGGCTGCAGTGATCATAGCATTGTCTTTGCATTGTGGTAAGCATTGGGACATTCTAAAACAGCCTATTAAATGACTAAATTAACCTTTCTTAGGCTGATTTTGCAGGAAATCATGACCAACGCACAAAATGCTTGGAGATGTTTCCTATGGCATCTCTAAACCAATAATTGTTAGGGGTCTACTTGATTATCAGTTTTCACAGAAACAGCAAAAAAGATTATCTGCAATTGAAAAGAAATCATGGCCAGCGCAATATTTCCTGTCAATTGCAGGTAATGTTCTTTGCAGTTTCTGTGAAAACTGATAATTAAGTAGACCCCAAATGATTATTGGTTTAGAGATGTCATAGGAAACATCTCCAACCATTTGGTTCAGTAACCATTAATAGCTTGATCATCCATGAATTTTTCTATCCCCTTTGTGAACCTGACTATGTTATATGCCTCCACCATCTCCTGTGACAATGAATTCCACAGGATAACTACATGTTACATAAAAAATATCTCTTCTTAAGTTTTTATACCCTCCACCTACTAATTTCAGCAGCTGCTTCATAGTTCTAGTATTCTAAGATTCAGTTAACAACAATTTTCTGTTCATTTTGTCTATATCCTTCTTGATTTTTCTAGACCTCTATCATATCCCCCTTGGCTTTCTCCTTTCCACTTGCAAGAATCCTAGCCTTTTTAGTTTTTCCTGGTATGGCAGCTGCTCCAGTCCCCTGCTCACTTTAATTGCCCTACTCATTACCTTTTCTAATTCTACTATATCTTTACTATATCTTTTTTGAGGTGCGGAGACCAGAACTGCACGTAGAATCCAAGAATGTGGGTGCACCATGGATTTCTATGATATTCTCCTATTTGTTTTCAATTTTCGTATTAATGATGCCCAATATTTTACTGGCTTTTTTGGTCACCACTTTACACTGAGCTGACTTCTTTAAAGAACTATCTACAATGACTCCAGGGTCTGCTTCCTGAGTTGTAACAGCCAGTTCAGAACACAGCACTGTGCACATGGTTGAGGTTATTTTTCCCCATGTACATTGCTTTGCATTTGCCGACATTGAAGTTCACCTGACATTTTCTTGCCAACTCAGATTGGTGAGCTGCTTCTCTCCATCAGCATGGGACTTGACTACCCCTTATAATTTGTTACAATCAGCAAGCTTGGAGATTTCTGTGCACCCCCATTTCCGAGACATTGATAAAAATATTGAACAAAACTGGGTCCAGTATAGATCCCTGAAGAACCTCACTTTTGTCCTCTCTCCATTCTGAAAAGTAACCATTTAGCCCTACCCTTTGCTTCCTATCTTTAACTACCTTTCAGTCCGGAAGATCTTTTCTTCCAATCCATGGCAACACAGGTTTTGTTTTTGTTTTTTGTTGTTGCTGTTTGTTTTTTAAAGTCTTCAGCGAGGGATTCTTTTTTGAAAGCTGCTTGAAAGTACAAATATTATTTATGTCAACTGGATCTCCCTTGTCCATGTGCTTGTTAACTCCCTCAAAGGACTCCAGCAGATTTGTGGAGTAACTTTACAAAAACTATGTTGACTCTTCTTCAGTAGATCATATTTGTCCATGTGACTACTGATTTTATTCTTTATTATAAATTATACTAACTTGCCAGAAATGGAAGTGAGACTCACTGGTCTGTAGTTCCCAGGATCACTTCTGGAACCATTTTTGAAGATTGATATTTTGTTGCCAACTCATTAGTCCTCTGTCACAGAAGTGAATTGTAACAATAGGTTACATATTATTTCCAGGACTTTTGTAATTTAACCTTCGAGTTCTATCTGGTCCTGGTGACTTATTAGTATTACATTTATCAATTTGTTCCAAAACATCCTTTGCAGTCAACACCAATGCACAGAATTTGTTTAGTTTCTCTGCTATGGCTTTATCATCCCTGAGTGCGCTTTTGACACCATTGGCAATATGTAGGGGGGGCATGCAGGTGCATGTGCACCCCCTAAGTGTGGCGGGGCACCGCCGACATTTTTACCAGCACCTGCAGGCAGTAGCCACTTGCCCCTGCCCTCCCTCGCAGCTTACTGCTGCTGCGCTCCCACCACTGCCAGCGCCACAGTGCCCCCACAGCTGCTGGGGACATGTGTCATTCATATTTGACACCCTAGTCCCACTAATGATCTAATTGGCTTCCTCTTTCTGATGTATTTTAATGTTTTTATTACTAACTTCAGTATCTTTTGCTAGACAATGCTCATATCCTTTTTTGGCCTGTCCCATTTCACTGTTACACTTGACTTGCCAAAGTTTGTTAGCTTTTCTGTTTTCCTCATTCGGTCACATCTTCCATTTTCTGAAGGATGCCTTGTTTACCTTTAATGGCCTCCTTCGCTCCATTATTAAACCATGCAAGGGTTTATTTATCTGGTTGGTACCCTTCTTAATTTGTGGTATACATTTTCTCCTGAGCTGCTAATATAGTATTTTTAAATAGCTTCTAAACTGCCTGCAGGCTTTTCATATTTTTGACTGTTCCTTTAAACTTCCTTCTAATTTCCTCTTTTTTGTAATTTCCCTTCCTAAAGTTGTATATTGATGTGGTAGACCTTTTTGGGGGGTTCTCTCTTCTGCTAGAATGTTGCGTGTGGTGATATTAAGGTTACTATTACAAAGTGGTTCACTGAGAGATAGTCTTGAGCTAGGTCCTGTGTGTTACTCAGGATTAGATCTAGGATTGTTTCTTGTGGGTTTCAAAGTGAGTTGTTTTAGAAAGCAACGGTTTATTACATCTAGAAATTTCATTTCTATATTTCTACTTGATGAACAGTTTACCTGGTCTATGTGAGGATAGTTTAAGTCTCCCAGGACTAGTGCTTATCCCATTTATATCTCTTATAACCACCTTCACCTTTGTGATCAGGTGGTTGGTAGTACAATCCTAGTACAATATACTTTTCAAGTAGTTTCTACCCACAGGGATTCTATGGTAGTTTTCCTTTCAGGTAAAATTTTCATGCTGTTAATACCTATACTGTCCTTAACATGCCACCCCTCTATCTGCACATCACACTTGTATGGTAAAATCGTAATTGAAATAAATGGCCTGTTATCTCAGCATATTATATTAGTGGTGTGTGTGTATATACACACATCCCTCTTTGCACAAAAATGAAAACTGGCTTACTGTTACTTAAGAGGGTTAGACATACTTACAGGGCATGGTCTTTACAGAACACAAATATCTTTCCCTCCTTGCACCATCTGTAACAAAGGAGTCTGGGAAAGAGGGTGGTAAGGGGAAACACTGCAGCAGCGGGGCCACTCTGTACATTTGACTTCAAAACTGTGCTAACGTGCTCCTTGAGGTAGCATTCCTCCCATTTCTATTGCTACCGCAATGTGGAACAACACTGGTCACTGATCAGAGCAATTCAAGAAGACACAACTGTGCTTACAGGAAACAGACAAAGATTATGGACAGCTGAAACTTTCTACCATTTTAAAGGGGGTGGAGGATGTTGCCCATGAGGAGCTTGCATCAGCTTTTATAATGCAACTGTTACTTCTGCATGCTGCTGCAGTAAGAGAAGTGAGCTAAATCTGTTGTAAATGGTTTTGCTATACTTTTATCACATATAACAGTTACATTGCCACAGCTTACTGGAATGATTGTTATGTCTGTTTATATATAAATATATTACATGACTATAAACATTATTCACAAACAGTGGTTATCATTTCCTTCTTCACATCTACTGTACTCATTCTTCACTGTTTCATGGCATAAATTCCACCCTGTGGTTAATACAAAGAAGTAATTCTCTTTAATACAAAGAAGTAATTCTCTAATCTAGACTTCCACCAAAGATTATGATGGAATTCAAATATTTCTACAGAATCATGCCAAAACTTGCTGCTACTTCATGAACACTATGGCTGCTTGCAGACATTAAAATAAAAAACAAACAAAAATGCGCTTTACCAGAAGAAGTAGTACATTATTTCAACTCAGCTCCGTAGCACCTGTGTGGACCCTGTGCTTCAGTGGGTTTTTTTGTCCCTTTTTATCTTAAGTGTATTGAATCGGCTATTAGATAAAAGATTGAGAAGCACCTGTCTAATCTATTCAACAGAAATTCTTATACTGTGCTTATCTACAGCATCCAAATAGCACATTAAGCAACAAAACTAACATCTATCATGTGCTTTTTCAGTTCAGAATTTTTTAAGCATTTAGAAAAGAAGATACTGAGCCTGTGTTGAGTCAGTGATTTTATTCATTCTTGAGTGAGCCCCTGTGAAAGCTTTTTCTTGAACAGGTAAGACTTTATTTTATCAGAGGGAATTCAGTTGTGCCAGAGGAGTACAGTGGTCAGTTGTAATGTTCATCCCAATAATGATTTTGCTGGTAGGCATGACGCTTTCAATCTTAAGTGAAAGTTAACAGTGGTCACTAATTGTCTTGGTTTGATTTGATCATGAAAATTTACCTAAATGTATTCTTTGGTAATATACATTTTCAGTGCTACATGTTGCTAATGCATTTAATCAAAGCTGATGTTTGTTCAAAAACAGGGTGGTAAACAGAGGCTTAGTAAAGCCATTTATATACGGAGAGAGTGCCATAATTCATATACTGCCAATATAATGTATCCACATTTTTTAAATCAAATACAAACCATATATTCTTGCAATATTAGTGGAATCAGTATTACAAGGTTTTAAAATTTTGTTACAATTCCTAGTTTACATTTTGGCTATCCATTGGTTAAAATACCACCCCAAGGGCAGTAAAAGATGCATATTTATGACTCTTTAAGCAGGGCTTAAACATCAAGAACCATTTTCATTCACAGCAAGCCATGCACTCTAATTAAACAAATAGATAGATAAATGAGAGAGGACTAAATTATTCCATTACATCAAAAAGTCAAAGGCAACTGCTTAGGCTGAGCGCACTCTATACTCTGGGTTGACATGGCTATCAAATAATATCATAAGTCTAATGTGTAGAATACAGAACAGTATTATAAAATTGTATTTCCCTAGTTTGTGGCCAGTTTCTCTAAACATCTTAAAGGGAAAATAAATTAAGACCCACCAGGGCCTGGTCTGACAAACAACTGATGTTTAATAGATGCATTTCTTTAAAAAATACCTTGCAAGTCAATTTGAACAGCTAGTGGTTTACTGCAAAATTCTTTAGTACTGTAGTTGCTATGGTGATTTGCTGCTGGCTGCAAGCAGGTACTTTTAGTGCTAGTTATATTCCTACATCATACCTGTCAAGGGGGTGCCAGGCCAGCATGTTTGGTGTGATACTCTGCTATTTTTCACTGTGAACCACAATTCGCCAGCAATGCAATGCTAGCAGGACTGTCAGCATTTTTTGTGTTGTGCTTTCTCTTGCTCACTCACTGACTACAGTAATCACACTGAAAATGGGTGTTTAAGAATGAGAGTTATGGCTGCCCAAAATTTTTGGTATTTGCACCCCCTCCTCTTTTTTTGGGGGGGGGGGG
>NW_017729027.1:30900563-30904560 GCF_001723915.1 Gavialis gangeticus | reverse complement strand
GGGGGGGGGGGGGTATCTGACTCGCATTCAAGATATTCCTTAAAATAGAGATTTATGTAGACTATATTGGCTATTACAGGAATGAAGGTGCATTTAACATAAGCATCAAAGAGTTACAATTTTCATTACCAATAATGAGAGCTATGTGCCTCTGATCCACATAGCAGTGAGATACATTGGCATAGATAGAGTCCTGCATACACTTAATGCTGAGCATAGCTTATTTTTGCGATTACTCCCATATGTATTAAAAATGTAACTGCTTGTAGAAGTAAGCATCTATTCTTAGAAATAAATACGTGCAAGTCTTGGTGTTAGTATTTTACATAGGAAAAGTGAGAACTCCACTTTGCAGGCCACAGTTAGATTAACAGTTAGATTAACAAAAGACAGAAACTGGATAAAGAAATTAAAGATGAAGATGCTGATTTGAAACAAAGTATTAAATACTGTACCTATCTGTTCTGTACCTATGAAAGTCGATAAAGGTTTTGCTTTCAACTTCAACAGACAGAAGGTTATACATAACAACTGTAAATTCTGGAAGATCTTGCATTTGAATGTTACATAAAAAATGTTCACTTTTTCTTCATCTACTCTACAAATGAATAATCTGGAGTAATGGATCTTTTGAGAAAGATCATTGTACAATTCTAAGCCTATGAGAGTTAAAAAGCTATCTGTGTAATATCCTAAAGTTCTACTTAGAAAATCCTACTGCAGGTGACAGGGAGTTTGTGGAAGTGCAGATGTCTGGACATGTCAAAAGATGAAAGTTTGATGCATGTAAACATCTTAGCCATGAGCCCTGAGCTCATTAATTCACCAATGCATCGTGGTTGCTGCACATTCAGTTGAGTACCTGTAGTAATAGGTACTAACTGAATGTGTGGTTACCAGTGCTACTGCACAGTAGTGCTGCTGTGTGGTTTTTCTGTGACACCAGTGAACAGTAGACTAATTCTACCATGCATTACTGCACTAGCACAGCTTTTGCCATGATGTGTTAATGCACAGTAGAATTAGTTTACTGCACATATGTGCTTTAATGAGCAGTAGCCTATTTTACTGCTCATTAAAGCATCACATAAGAAACTGTGCTATTATACTGATGCACAGTAAAATAGGCTACTGCACATTAAGTGTCATTTTAAATCCATGTGCATTTGTTACTGAGCACTAATGTGCATTTATTTAGTAACTCCCATTTTAGGTATTACATTTAATGTACATTAGGAAAAGCACCTTAAGGCAAATGTAGATGTGCTCAGTGAAGGTAAGTGGAGAACATGGTTTACACAGCAGAATAATTTTGGCTTCAAGAGATCTTACTATGTTTCACTACTATATATCAAATACCTTTTTTGAAACCTTGGGAGCCAAATCTCAGCACTGTTATTCACTGACAAGATGTAGACTGGTGTTTTGCTTCTAGTATAACCAGCAAAGTAAAATGGCTTTTTCTGATAGAGGACTAATATGGAAAGTGTGATGATAGTTAGCATGACCTACCCAAAAGTCTTTAAAATATCCCTATTTAAATAAATCACTTTATTAAAGTAAGAAGGCCCTTTCTAGTGCTTTTGCATCATTATAATAATGTTGTATCTAAAGGACTATTTCTTGCTTCAGCCCCTAAAGTCTAGTACACTGGGGGTGTACCTACTTCAGAAGCTTTACTGGGCATTAGTGATGCTTTACTGGGCATTAAATTAGTCTGTCTACACACGCATGACATTTACTGCACATTAAATTATACGAATGTTCTGTTTGCTAGTACTAACACATACAGGTACTAGACAAACATTGCATTAATTAATACGCAGTAGTGCACGTGTGGATGTTGACATTGGGCACAAACTGAGCCCAGTCAGCCACACCAGCAGGGGGCCAGCCTCCTGCTTGGGGAAGAGCCATGTGTCTGGCTGTTTCTTCAGCCATGTGGCAGGGGCAGCTTGTTGGCTATCCCACGCTGGCCTCCAGACCCCTTGCCTGATTATTCAGGGCCCCATGCTAGCTGCTGCCTGCCCCTGGACACAGTGCCCCACAAGTGCAGAAGCCCCATTGACCCAGGTTCTGCTTCCTGGGGCTCATGACAGCAGCTGCTTGGCCTGTGGGCTCCATGCCCCATCAGTATGGGTACATACTGGGCTCTGCAGCCCCGCAGCCCCACAGCCCCTGGCTTTGCCCCCCAGGATTACACGTGCACAGAATCTACCTCCTGGGCACTATGCCTTAACCCAGCAGGCACATGCCAGCTGATGCTGGCACCTACAGCAGTCCTGGCCTGACCCCCTGAGGCCCCTGGAAGCAGCTGCCATGGCAAGCTCCCTGACCCTGGACACAGTGCCTTGGGCTCCCCAGCTGCATGGAGCAGCAGATTGCAGACCTCATTGTGATCTGGGTTGACAGATGTCCAGTGACAGTTTGCCCAGGCCAACAGGACAAATGCACACATCAATGTGGCCATGTCAGACTGCATGCATGAGCACAGCCACCAGCTCTCTGGCCACCAGTGCCATGTGTAGGTCAAGATCCTGTGGGCTCAGTAGGTCTGAGTAATGGACCACAATCATTGTTCTGGGACTGCCTACAGGTCCATACCCTTCATGCAGCAGCTGGACCAGATCCTGGGCCTGAGGGACTCTGGTGAGCCCTGCCACATATTCCAATATGGGCTAGAGCCTACACCATGGCCCATCAAGGAGGAGGACTTACCAGGGATGGGCCCCTTGTGGGACCAGTGTCAGGTCCCAGCATCCTCCCTGACCACAGCTTCACCTAGCAGCTTGGGCCACCACCTTCCCAACTGCAGCAGCACACCCCAAGTCAGGAGGACCATCCAGAGATGGCGCCAAGAGTGAGCAGCTCCAGCTCCTCCCTTGAGAGGCCCATTTCCCAGGCAGCCAGACACTGCCTCCACACCCCAGGACACCACAAACAGGGACCAAGTTTGACTGCTGGGAGTTCCTGCCATGCCCATATAGTAGGCCCTATGCAGGGAGGAGGGCCAAAGGGAAAGAGGGCACCATGGCCACCCATACCCAAGCCAGCTCACCCACTCAGCCCTGGTTGCATAGCTGGAGGCCCTGCACAGGGGGAATTGAGGCTCCCCCCTCTCTTCATCTCCTCTCCCACCCCCTCTCTGGCTGGCTAAGCTCCCCCCTGCCCACCAGAGTTTCCCCATCAACATGCAGGAAGCAGTTCAGGAACTTATTGAGTAGCTGGGGGCATGTCAGATGCAAAGAGATACATTGATGGCAGCAGTGATCTCCTCCTCAACCGTGGGGGTCAGGCACTTTTAGCATAGGAAGAGATACTCCTCTAGGTGGTGGCACACATTGCAGGGAAGTGCAGACTTGTCTGGGCTGCCATCAAAGTTCAGGGCCCCATGCCAGGTTCTCATCTGTGCCTGGGAAATCATAGTTTCATGGTTAGTAGGGTCTGAAGGGACTTGAGCAGATCACCAAGTCCGACCCCCTGCCATGGCAGGAAAGAGTACTGGGGTCATACGACCCCAGCAAGGTGATTGTCTAGCCTTGTCTTAAAGACTCCCAAGGTAGGAGTCAGCACCACTTTGCTTGGAAGTAGGTTACAGATCCTAGCCACCCTGACAGCGAAGTAGCACCTCCTGATGTCTAATTTGAATTTACCTTCTGCCAGCTTGTGACCATTATTTCCAGTCACTCCTGGTAGAGCTCAGGGAAAAGGACACCTCCAAAACCTGCTGGTCCCCTCTGACTAGTTTTTAATAGGCCACTAGATCCCCCCTCAGCCTTCTCTTGTGGAGGCTGAATAGGTTCAGGTCCTGTAGCCTCTCCTTGTAGGGCCTGCGCTGCTGCCCTCTGATCATGCGAGTGGCCCTCCTCTGGACCCTCTCCATGTTGTCCACATCCCTCCTGAAGTGTGGCGCCCAGAACTGGATGCAGCACTCCAGCTGTGGCCTGACCAGTGCCACGTAGAGGGGGAGGATCACCTCCTTGGACCTGCTCATGAT
>NW_017729027.1:30897959-30900187 GCF_001723915.1 Gavialis gangeticus | reverse complement strand
CCTCAGCACTCTGGGGTGGAGATCATCCAGACCAGCTGATTTAAGTACATCCAATCCCTCCAGAAATTCCCTGACTAGATCCTTGCTGACCCTTGGCCTAGGTGTGCCTCCCCTGGGGCCTGAGGGCGTCCCATTGGAGGTCTGATCTGGTCCCTGCTCAGGAAAATGGAGGCAAAGAAGTCATTAGTCAGCAGAAACAGAACATAGTGGGTCAGGCACCCCTTGGTGCACTCAAACTGCTCATCTTGATGTACCTGAGAGACTCAGCAAGGACATGCTTAGGGCACAGGCCATGCACAGCAGGGCCCCGGCTCAGCAGGGCATGACCAGCTCTCCAAAAAGGCCCATTGCAGGGAGGGCGATAACACCAGCTCTGCATCCCAGATGGGCAGGAAACCCTCACTCCCAGGAACCTAGGCACTGCCAGCCCAACGATATGAGAGCAAGCTGCTTGACCTGTAGGAAGGAGAAGTGGGGGAGTTGTTCCAGAGTTGTCATGGCAGCTGGTGGATGGATCCAGACCTGTCCCAGCTTCAGTAGGAGACAGGGAAGGCAGGCAGCCTGCAGCAAATGGCAAGCGGCCTGCCTGCTCCCACTGTGGGAGTGGGGATGGAGGGCTCAGCTGGCAGCTGCCTGTGGAAATGCCCACCTAGCCAACTTAGTATGGTTCTTGGGCACTGGTGCACACACAACCCCTGAACATGCACAAAACCCCTCTGTACAGTGCATGTTATCTCTGAAATGTTGCAAAAGTCACAAAGAGTCTCTCTGTCCTTGCTCTGCATGTCCAGCAGCTGCACATGGGTAAGAACCACCAGTGCTGATGGAGATGTGGCCACAAGGATGCCACCACTGTCAGTCAGCACCCTCTGCATGCACTGCCTCTACCAGCACCAGCCCAGGACTGGACACTGCTGATGCACTAGATAGTTATAGTGATGGAGAAGCAGCTTGTGGACTCTTGGGCCTGGTAAGCCCAGAACCTGGCAAGGAAGCAGGGTAGGGACTGAAAGTACCTTGGCCTCAACAAGCAGCACATTGCCCTCCTGGAGAGGCTGGTGGAGGCCCAGGGCTGGAAGGACACCATGGTGGCGTGGGCAATGGAGGCGATGGAGGAGGACTACCAGGTGGCCCGGGTGGTCAGCATTTTGCTGTCTGACACTGAGCCCCAATCCTGGCCTCACCTGGGCTGTGGGAGCCATGTGTGCTAAGCCCCTCAGTGGGTTTGGGTGGAAGTGCAGCACCACCAGCACTGGCCACTCTCTCAACTATGCTTGAATTTACTTCATTCAACCAGACATAACCAATGAAAAAAAAATGCTCTTAAATCCTACTACATTCCATTTTGAATCTAATGCTTCTATCTTACAGGTATTCTCCTTAATTGATTTTGTTATAGTTTAGCAGTTTGTCTAGAGTCCCTTTCACAGACCAAGTCCTCACTACTGCAATGCAGGTTGAGCATGCTTAGTTTAAAGGCAGTTAGTGTTCTCACTGTTTAACAGAATTCTAGCCAGACCAGTTGCTAAACTGAGGAAACATGAGGATTCACTTTTCCACTTGCTGCTTTACCTGTAGTTAGTACCTCTGTGATCAAACATCAGTTTTGCAGCAGATGCTTCATCTCTTGCATTGACAAAATTCCTCACCACCACCTTTGTTGGCTGCCTGCCACCTTGCAGGAGTAGGAGTGGTAGAAAAAAATTGGTGCGACTATTCCTCTTCCATGTAATGAGTTTTTATGGATAAGCAGCACCATTCAGCTTCACCCTTGTTGCAGGGTGAAATGTGAGCAACATAGTACATGGACAGAAAAATTGGGAGGAAGAGAGTAAAAGGACAACTGAGGTGTGCTCAGAATATCCAAGTGGACGAGGGGGTGAAAAGCACCCTGTTCAAATTTGCTGATGACACAAAGATGTGGGGGGACGTGGGCACACTAGAAGGAAGAAGCAGGCTACAATCAGACCTAGACAGGTTACAAGGGTGGGCGGATGAGAACAGGATGGGTTTCAACACAGACAAGTGCAAGGTGAAGCACCTGGGGAGGAACAACCGGCACCATACCTACAGGCTGGGAAACTCCCCTCTTGTCAGCACGGAGGCAGAAAAGGATCTTGGAGTCATCATTGACTCCAAGATGAACATGGGTCGGCAGTGTGGGGAGGCAGTTAGGAAGGCCAACCGTACCTTGTCATGCATCCACAGATGCATCTCGAGCAGGTCCA
>NW_017729027.1:30868024-30897928 GCF_001723915.1 Gavialis gangeticus | reverse complement strand
GATGAACACGTTGCTGGGGTTGTTTGACCCCAGTACTCTTTTCTGCCATGGCAGGGGGTCGGACTAGATGATCTTCTTAGGTCCCTTCCGACCCTAGAAACTATGAAAATAAGTCCTGCAGTAGTGCCCTAGCATTGTAGTCTTACAGTGCTGTGGGGAGGATAAAGTTTCAACCAATTCTATCCTGTGAGCATGTGTCTACATCTCTATGACCTAGAGCTCTGAGAGTTTGTGGCCAAAACATTATTATGTGTATGTCAATCCTGGAAATGCAGTGGTGAAGACACCATGCCCTGGCACTTTCTCAAGATCCTGCTTCCCAACATGCTCAGAAACTACAGCTTAAGGCATTCTCAGGGAATTTATACATGTGCTCCTGGAGTGGGAGGTGAGGGTGCTTTAATTAGATTAAAGCACCCAGAGCATTGTATGTATCAGTGTCCCTGAGCTGAAAAATGGTGGCAGGGACACTTTAACTGAAGCTCATTGAATAAGATTTAGTTAAAGCGCCCCCACAACTATTTTTCAATGCTGGGATACTAATACATATAATGCTAGAGCCTGCTGGAGTGTGATAATAACCCTGCTCCAGCAGACTCTATTAAAGGAGTCTGCTCTGACACACCTGTAATTACAGTTCATCAGAGCAGCCTCAATGCATGTGTATAGGTGCCTACAGTGTCCTCCCTACCTCATTTCCACTGTTTATGCACTCTGACTGGGGTTAGGAATTCCCTTTTCCAGGCAGCAAAAGGAATCTCTCTGTCACTTCAGTGCAGACATACATTCATTCTCAGGTCCAGATTTCTTAGCAGTGGTCTAGGTTCCTCGTTTAGGAGGATTCTCCCTATGTCTAGAGATCACTTCCTTTCTTGTCCTATTTATTGAGTTAAACAATTTTTTGTCTCCCTGACAGAAAGTGAGAAATGGCCAGAAAGAGTGAAAAAAGAGCTTTTTTTCATACTTTTTTCCTTTTGAGGATAATATAAGATCCTTAAAACAGGTTGGCAAACAAAAACAGTTTCTAGGTCAAACAGGCATATAGGTTTTCTCCATTTTAGGAACTGCTCACTCTTTGCCAGCCTAGTAATTGGCTTGTATTCTTATCCATTCCAGGAAATTGTTCTGTGGGTTTAGTCCTGAATCTAATACTTCATAGCTCTAAGACTTCCTAACCAAGTCATTCTGTTGTCTCTACCACGACCATCAAGTGTGGTAGTCAGGTCCTTTAACTGGGCTTATCAGAAACATAATCACATCAATATTAAAAGGTTCGATAAAAGGTATAAATGTGGTGGCATGAGTTGCTTTACTCTTTAGACGTACCATCCATGACTGAAAAACTGCATTTTTACTTAAGCATAAATCTTTTTGTGGCCTAGCGGTGGCTACAGGCAACAGCAAAATTAAACTACAGAAATACTTGGTCAGTTTTATCAGGATAATATTTAGCCTCACTTGTTCTGTGAAGCCACAGAGTTGGTAAGTATCTTCTAATTTCCCTCTGCTGTTCAAAACAACCACATCAGTTTTAAGAGGTTGAACAATTTCACCCCAATTAAGTTTCTCTGCTTAAGGATGAAGCTGTTGAAATAATACTAGGGTTAAAACAGATAGAATCTTCTACTTGGAAGCGATTGTTCCTGGCAAGAACAAAACAAATTTGTAATCTTAATTAAGATGAATTACTTTCTTTCAAAGACAGACTGAAAACACAGGGCTTTCACACTTAGTTCAAAGTATATAGTTATTTATTTCCATGTCTTAAAGAGAGGCTCATTAATTTTGATTTTATTGGCTTCTGTGGGTCATTCAATACAGTGTATTTTCAAAATCCATTTTGCAGAACATAACACAGAGCATGAAGCAGCATGGAATCACTATCCCTAAAGAGTCAGGGCATGATGGTAGAACAGTTAAGGTCTCAGAGGCAGGAGTTTGGGTCTTTCACACGTCTTGTGCCAAAGGCTGCCCCCAGCTGATCTAGCTGTAATGGTGTGTTTGATCATTTGACTGGGGAATCAAGGCAACAAGAAGTGATGCTAGCCACTAGGGGTGTGCAGAACTGGCCATATTCAATTTGGATTCAGCCTGAATTGGGGACAGTGATTCAATTCATTGATTTGGATCACTGTCCCAATTTTATACAGCTGAATCCAAATGTGAAGATTTGATGCTGATTTGGAGAATCAGCAATTCGGCCACAGACACAGCTTTAAATGTTTTTTTCTACATACCTTGAGCTATGAGGCATGGCTCATGAATACTGCAGTGGTAGGGCAGATGAAACATACCACAGGAGCATGGAGCGCCCCCCCCCCAGTGCTCGGCTGCGAACCCAGAACTTCTGATCCACTTCCGGGTCTGCTGTCAAGCATGCGGGGACCCCTCCCCCCATGTTCCCCCAGCTTAGCGATTGGCTGCAGGGGGACCCTGGGTGCCCCCCAGACCCAGGAGGCACCTTTTGGCGAGCCAGGGGTGGGCAAATCACCTGTGCGCTCCCTGGTGGACCCAGAAGTGGACTAGAAACACTTCCAGGTCTGCTGCTGAGCATGAGGGGGACTCTCCCTGTGCTCCCGTGGGTGTTGTATCCGCCCCAGCATCTCAGTATTCATGAGCCACCTGGTACCTTGAAATATATAGAAAAAACATTTAAAGCTGTGTCTATGTTCAAATCATCAAATCTTTCTGAATCTCTCTGAATTCATTCAGAGGGTTCCAATTCGATTCAGAGAGATTAAATGGTCTACTGATTCGATTTGGATTCAGAGATTCGGCCGCTGAATCAGGCCTAATCTCCACTGAATCGAATCAGCAACCGAAGCTTTGCATGGACCTACTAGCCACATTACTCCCTCTGTCCATCACTGGTTACAGAAAGTGGAATATTTTAACTAAGCTATTCAGATGGGCCATTAGGCTTAGGTGGACCTTACATTTGACTAGACTCCCTGTACATATATTACGCTTAGACCAATCTAAATGAGCATAAATCAATCTAAACCTGCATCCATGTAGCACACATGGCCCAGTCTAAAAATGGTGCAAGAGACCCAAGATAGACCTTGTGTGAGGTATACTCAATTGAAATGGATTCAGGTTAAACTGATGTACTGAGCTTGTGTACTGCTCCCATGAGAACAACTGGCAAACACATAGACAAAGGTACAGTCATTTTCTACAGGCTACATATTTCTTCATTATTCAGGAGTATTATATAGATATCTACAAAATTTTAACAATGTGAATTTAAGCCCACAATACAACATCTTGATTTTGCTCTTTAGCAAGTCATTTGCAATCTTTTTTCCCTAGATATTTTTTGGTCTCAAGAAAATAGTTAAAATTAGCCTGCATTGATGGAGCATGCTTTTTATGACAGTTTGCAGCTCTTCTAAATGGTAATGGGTATATCTTAAAAGTTATTGGATACCCCTATCATGTTGAAATATATAAAGGAATGCCAAAAGGACTTCTATCTACTGACTGTCCTAAGTGCCTGAGTTGACTCTTATGATGCTGAAAGAGTACTAAGGGGAAATTTTAAAAGTCAGTAGCGTTTACCTTTAGCTTAAACATGAATTCAATTCAAGTATCCTTCTCAAGTGTGATCATATAGGTTTTATACACGTTCTTTTTCGTAACAGCAAGTTGCACCTGTATCAGATTTTACTTTTTAATGTACAATTTCTTTTCTATTTGTTTCACAGCTCTGTTTAAAGTTGATTACACTTGGTGGGTTGAAAAACATAGCATAATGTCAGGAAGAAAAGTTGTCTGGATGATCTTTGAGATTGCTAAGAGACATAATAGTCAACTTATATTAGCAAAATATAGTCTATACTCACTGTATTTCACATCTTATAACAGGAATTCTAAAAGTTACGCATGCAAACGTATTTCTATATGAACAAAGTTTTTCAAGAGTAATTCTTTCTTTCCTCTTTTCTTGTCTTAATAGTGACATTACACCAACTAATAGCTAATCAGTTCAAATAAAAATATAATTTCTTTGGGGCAGAGACTTCTTTTTTGTGACATATAATCCTCATGCAGGAAATGTTAAACAAAGAATAGGAACTTACCCTCAATTTCAGTGAATGTAAAATTTCAATGATCTTCATAGGCTTTGTTGCCTTACTGGTTATTGTGAAACATTAGAGAGGCTTCACCAACATAACAGCTGACATAGTATCTTTAGTCCTCTTGGTGGTTTTGTGGCAGCTACCTGAGATCTAGAACTGTAGTCATTGGTAGGGAAAATCTCCAGACCTGGATAGATGAACAAACAGCTAAAGCAGCTCATTAAGAAGAGACCATACAAGCAATGGAAAATAGGACTGGTCACTAAGGTAATGGTCAAGGAATGCAAGAATAAAATGAGACTATCAAAAGGCTTAGCTGAAATCAACTATTACTGCTATTAATAACAAATGTTAATAACAAAAGTTTTATGTTGTCAGAAACAAAAGAAGCATGAAGGAAGAAGGGAAGAAGTAGAATACCAATACACTGAAGGTGGGATGTAGGGCAAGGATAACCTAGACTTGGACCAAAACATTTTTAAAATACCTTTTCTCAATCTTAGTAAGGATAAAGATGCAACTGAAGGTATTGATGGGATACTGTATGGCAATGAGGACAAGAACACAAACATTACTGTATCTGAGGTAAAACAAAACTTAGATTATTTTCTGTCACAAAAATGGGGGTCCTGGATAGTCTACATACTAGACTATCAAAAGAAATGGCTCAAGAAATAGGAATACACTAAATATGTTAACTCAGAGTGAGTGCCCTATGACTAGGAGTAGTGCCTATTTTTATTTTTAAAAAAGAGAGAAAGAGTGACCCTGGCAATTACAGTTCTGTTAGTTTAACTTCAGTAGTAGATTTTAGCATAGTTAGTGGTCAGTAATATAGAAGAATGCTGAACATATCAATCAAGTTAATTATAAGTGTTATGCTTTGCATGGAAAAGGTATTAGGAGGTCCTGAGTTCAGTATCCAGACCTGAGGCCTGATCCTGCACCTAAACAGATTATTTTGATTTAGACCCTTAGAAATAAGTTACCTATTGTGAGAGCTGGCAAGAAATCCAAATCTTTCAGATATTACATTTTTGACCTTTAATGTAGGGTTATAAACTTCTTTTTATGCTTTTTCATACAAATAAATGGTTCTGTTAGACCAAATTAAAACATATCTAGCACATATTTTGCTGAATTATTGTAATACATGGCCCGTTATTTCTAAATTAGGCATCACAAAATTGCCTTCAAAGTTTAGCATTTTGTATAAATGAACATAGACTATAAAATTTTATGGAAAGAGTTTTCATTGGTATTGGTTGAATGAATCACATTCTGAAGCCAATACTTTGCTGCTTTAAAGGCCATGCTACTTCTGCCAATAGTATTAACAAACAAATTGATAAATAAATCTTCCTTGAAAGACAAATGTATACATTTACAGTAATATTTTGTTAGTTTGTTTCTTCAGCGCACTAACTTTCAAAATCTTCTTATATGCATTTTTAAAATTTTTATATCAGCTATACAAATCAACTTCAATAGACTACTCTGAAAATTAAGGTGCACTGTTTTTGCACCTGAAGTAAGGGATATGATTTTGAGTGCTTTTTCTATACCTCAGGAAAGACACATTAAGAAGAGGTTGAGTACATGCACAGAGAGCATTTATGCACATAAAAGAAAGTAACATGGTCACGGTCACAGTGGGTGCATCTACACGTGCACTTTACTGCATAGAAGACTAATTAGGTCTGCAGCAAAGCCTCACAGTCTACACACATGTCAATATTAGGGCACAGTAAATTAACAAACTCTGCCATAAGACAGTATTGTTGGGGACAGTATTATTTTGAGTGGAGTTATTAACTGTGGTGAAATGCATGTGTAAACACTGATCTGGGTGTAAACTGTGCCTGGTCAGCCCACCCAGCAGGGTCAGACTCTTGCCTGCCACCTAGCCACATGGCTTTGCATGTTCAGCACCCTCATACCCCAGCCAGCTCTTCAGCTGCCTGATGCCACCACCCAGAGCCTGGGGCTGACCTCCTGGGCCTGCTGCCAGCCCCCGTCTGCTCCACCCTGGCTCAAAGCACTGTTGTCCTGGGTGCATGTGTAGATGCAGTGCTCGGGAGCAGTGTACTTGAGCTCAAATAGCGCTGGAGTTTGTCCCTTTGCATTAATTGCATGTGTAGATGCACCCAGTTAGTCCAAGTTAAATTCATACCACTAATTTGTAGAACTGTGGAGCACATGTTTAGGCATCTTTTGTCTAATAAAAGCTATGTGTGATTTTTGTAGGTTTATTTTGGGTATGGCCAGATCCTCAGGCGCTCAAATTATTTGTGGACAGTTGAAGCAATGCAAAAGGGTCTTTAGAGCTTTAATTTAAAAGCAGAATTAAAGGTTCACTAACCATTGTTTAGCAAAGTCTCAGATTTTTTTCTCCTCTCCTTCTAGTCATCAACACTGGGCACTCCAGGATGGGCTAAAGAGGAGGGGAAGGGATGGAACCTAATGTTTTCTGGGGACCCTAGTCAGCAGAATATCTCTGATTGTGAGAAAATCCTAGTTCCTTAGAACAGTAAAGTAACATAAAGTCTTTCTCTTTCCACCCCCTCCATCCCCTCTCTTCCCTCCCCACCTCCCCCTGCTTCTCTCTCTCCCTCCTCTCTTTCCCCATCAGCCTATCTAGCCAAAAACCAGGAGGGCCTCAAGGTGAAGGTTGAGACATGATGACAGCAGTGGTGCTAGTGCCTGGCTGTCTTTTTGAACACAGTTGAGTCCTAATCATCAGCAACCTAACAGCTGCTATTCTGTGGCACAGGTGTGCTATTCTGGATTTTTCAGTGTCCCTGCTCAAAGGTTTTTAGAAGCTCCTCATGGACTTCTTATGGAATGGGCACTTCTGGCTCTACTGGGTTGTCCTGTACCTGTCTACCAGCAAGAGAGATCAGGTTCTAATAGACTTAACCTTTGCTTAACCTTTTCATATATTTCAGAGCAAAACTTGAAGAAGTAAAGAGAAAGAAGGAACAAAAAATAAAACAACTAGGAAAGAAGTTTTTCAAGAACAAATGAATTTTCCCCAGAGGACCAGAATTTCTACGGTACTCTCATTTTAATGGATTAATTAGCCAAATCAAATTGAATGACAAACTCAGTCTAGTATAAGCATATTGAAGACCATGGTTTTCTACGTCTGCATTTCAGTCTTTTACAGGACTTAGGACCAAAATAAACCTACTTCATTTTCCTTCTGTCTGTGAAGTACCTTGCACACAGTTGGAGCTTTACAAATAAAGAATAAACAACAACAGTAAATGTTGCTAGATGGGGGCATTATCAGCCTTCTTTCTAAAAATCTGATATGGCTGGCAACATTATCTGAAAGGATCTGTTTGCAGCAGCACTGGATGCACCCAGTGGGACTAAAGTAAACATGATGACCTTGAATC
Organism: Gavialis gangeticus; assembly: GCF_001723915.1. Lineage (NCBI taxonomy): Eukaryota > Metazoa > Chordata > Crocodylia > Gavialidae > Gavialis > Gavialis gangeticus. Next base: position 30,890,439 of record NW_017729027.1, on the reverse strand, counting down.
TAGGAATTAAAAACAACAGCAGAGAAATATTGGTCTAATATTATAGCAGTACTGTATTCTTAAACTTATTTTTTCAGTGTAGTAACATATATAATAGCCCTCCTTACAGTTTAAACTCAATGTTCTTCCAAAACAAGCAATTAGATGCATTAAAATATTTTGAATTAATACATGTTACAGTATTTATTCGTATGGGAGAAAAACAGTGAATACTGGAATGCCTTCCACAGTTAAGAGCACTGGAAAACGTAGGTAATCTATGAAGGTACTGATGTAAACCCATCATATGCAAGCACATCATCAGTTGTGTCAGCCTTACATGGGGTCCTGGGGGCCTCCTGAGGCTGTAGCCATGGCAGGAAGCCTGGCTGCCAGCCAGAGGGTGGCTCCTGGGGTCAAAAATCTCCCCACGCTGCAAGGTAGCAGCATGGGGAATGCCTGCATGTGCAGCGTGTGGCAATACAGTTGGGTCTGTGGTGACATACCACATGTACACTCTCATCTGGATGTAGCCTATGAGTCTAAAAGGTCTTTTTATTGATTGGAGTTCACAGGCAAGATATCTGAATCCAAACAGGTAGGAAAGAATTTTTGTCCTGCACAGAAAACACAAGGGCAACAGCTCTTCTCCTTTAATACACTGTCAACAGAAGACAAGGCAGAGAGTTCCCCCCAAAAAGAGAGAAGACAGAAGAGAGAATAAGGAATAAGTCATTCAATTTCTACACATAAGATATTTAAAAAACCAAACAAACCCTATACATTGCTGAGTGACATTTTTAAGTTTCAGAACCGACTCTTTCCCAATGCTACTACTAAGCATTTCTCTTGAATCATCTAATCCACAATCTGAGGACATTTCCAAATATTAATAAAATATGTCCCACAGGAAAGTATGGTTGCCCCTCCTGATCTGGCTAGAAATAAAATAAAATACAGTAAAAAACATGCATTCATTACCCCAAATATTATTAGTAAGATGCATCTTTTAATTTACTTAAATTTTATAGTAAGTCTTGCTCAAGTGCTTCAAAAGTATGCATCTCTTTTGGTAGCAAAGTTGGTCTGCGCTACGTATTTTATGGGTTCTAAGTTCTCAGACTCTACAAGTGATCATGAGTTGTCAAAACGTTTTTGCCTGCATTTTCTGCTCTTCTAATGTTTATTTACTAGCTGACTGTAAGCACACAGGGGAATTTATGTCTAGGCACCTCTTGCCATAAGGCTGCTGTAAATAGAAAAGGAACAGTGGCTGTTATGATACTAAGTGGATTACCTTATCTGTGACTTCCATTTAGTATTATATAGTCCCCACCCTGTTTCTTTCCCACATCACACTACCCGTGGCTTGTTGGTTGCATAGATGGTTTTTTTTCACATGTGCGCAAGGTTATTTTGGCAATATAACCAAAATAGGCAGATTTTTTTTGGACATTCTTCTTCAAGCTATGGATGCTTAAAAACAACAAAATAGCTTTCCTCTTATCCTATCAATATGAAGGAATGAATTCACTGGTGTCATTTCTAGGTTACTCAAAAATGGTACAAGTGGTCCTACTTCTCCCCTGCTTTCATTCCAAACCACAATGTCCTTTGAACTCCATTTTGCTTATCACAAAGGAATCATTCTAAAGCCTGTCTTGTAAGGCAAGAAGCTGAATTTGAACTTTCCCTTCCTGCTTCCCCAGCATGGTGAGATATTTTCACTCATTGTTGGCAAAAAAGCAATTTTCATTGACAGCAAGATTCTTTAAAATATCACAAGTCTGTATTTTCTTCCCCCTAAGTGTAGGCTTTTTATTTCTTTTTTCTGAAATTAGATGGTGTGTGTGTGCATGTGTGTGTGTGTTTACATTAACTGCGCACCTGACAATAGGTTGCTCTGTTGTAGAAACCAAGGTCAGAGCAATGATATATTAACTTGTATTTTTTTGGATTCTGACAGTCCATTTTGTTGCCCATCTTACTTATTTGGTCCCCTGGGAGGTAACTTTAACTGCTGTAGATACTGCTACAAATTGAGAAAAGTACACAGTAGTATGTATGCACTGTACTGGAGGAAATCCAAACCTTGTTTGATGATCAAAGGCACACAGCTACAGAAGCATAAACAATAGACATAGCTCTCAAGCTGTCTGCAAAGCCTAGAATAAGTGAAATGTTTGACAGAGAAGAATATGTGCTGGCAAAATTGCTTGATCCACATTTTAAGGGAAAATTGAAATCATACTTCCATAAACTTCAGATATTAATCATTGCAAGGGTGTTACTGTATATAAAGTCATACTGAAGCCATTCTTTCTTCTCAGGAGTTTTCTGCCTCTGTATCTGTGCTGGTTCTTGAAATGACCCAGTTTGAAAATGGCCTGAAGAGGAAAACAGGGCATTTTTAAAAATCTGCTCATCCTCCAGAAGAACCACTGTTTAAAATAATCTCTTGGCAATTGCGGTATCAGTACTAAGATCAACTTGAATTTGTAATATACTCCAAATATATAATACCAATAAAGAGATACAACTAAGGAACTTCAATTCATTACTGGTGTGGAACTTCAGGAGCAGGTAGTATGATTGACTGATCAAAGCCTGGAACTAAAATCCAAGACACCTGTATAATGTCTGCCTTAGCTTCTAACTTGCTGTGTGATGTTGGACAAGTTAATTAACTTCTCCATCTTAGTGTCCTCATTGATAAAATATAGATAATTAAATGGCAAGTCATAATTAGGGACCTACTGAATTTGCAATATCACAGATTTTGCAGATTGTGAAATCTGGCATTGCCTGCAAAATCTGGGTAACACCTGTGAAATCTGCAGGAAAAAGAAAACTTACAGAAAATAAACTGTGGACTCCCTGAAAGAGCTAGAAGTCCTAGAAGTCCTCAGTGTGCTGTAGCAACCTGTCTGCACAGGGAAGTGGTGAGGGGGACTGCCCACTCAAAGGGCTGTTGGCAAGATGGCTGCCACCCCTGCCTCTCACTGCTGATTGGATGTGGGGTCTGTCTGTCATGCAGCCTTCCCCTCACCACTGATTGGTGGAGAAGAGCATGGCTATATGACAGGCACCCATCTCAGCCAGTGGTGAGCTGTGGGGCCACCTGAGCTTCTAAGCCACAGGCGCGTTGGGGATGGGGGGCATCACACTCTGCCTGCAAAATGGCTTGCAGGCCTCGTGTTTTGCCCATGGAATTGGTGGACAGCCACTGCAAATTAGTTAGGTTCCTAGTCATAATATTCATTTAACACTTTGAGGCCTCTGTATGCCAGCAGTTATTATATCAGACAACTTCATCACTGGACATAAAAAATTAGTATCTAACACTGCTAGGGCCCCTTATGGGCTGATTTTAGTAAACAAACAAGTCAGTAAAAATCTCTTCTCTTTGTATTTTATTGCACAGGGTAGAACACTGGGAACCTGATTGTTTAACACAGTTTTGCAGGTATTCCACTTATATGTATTCCCATTGCAGTCCGTGTGCCTAACCATGTGCTGAATCATTCACTTAAAGGCTTTGACAGATTGGCACCAGAGGGCTCAGTGTCCTGTAAGATTAAGCTGTAGCCATCATTCGGTCTTCCTCAACATGGAGTTCTTCTGCAGCAACCACTGGCTATTCATTATTCCTTATCCAGCTTTAGCTCCTTTCAGACTGCCATTAAGAATGGTAATATTATCGGCAAGCCCTTAATTCAAGGATGATCTCTACTATAGTTCATTGATGGGTCTGGAGTCCCCACTCACAAGCAACATTCAGCTATAACAGGGTGCATCTACACCATCATTAATGTACCATAATTATGGTGCATTAAGTTTAGTACCTGTAATCACAGGTACTAAACTTAATGCATTGTAATTAGCACTACTGCGTATTTGTGCTGGTGCATGCTGTTTAAGTGACTTCGCTAATGCACAGTATAATTAGTCTACTGCACCATTAGTGCCTCACGTAAATACAATCACAGAGAAAACATTAAACATGATCTGAAACCCCATTAACAGTTTCTGTTTTAGTCACTGGCAAACCAACCCGGGGAGCTACTGCTTAACTCAGTCTGTTGGGAAGGGACACTCACCTAGGGCTGCTGTGGGGGTGGTATACCACCAGCTGAAAGCAGCAGGTGGGGAGGCCCACCCAGAGGACTCTGATACTCTTCACTTTTAGGGTATGCTGCTCTGTTCCAGGGGTTCTACCACCTACACCAACCAGAAAACACTGTGTATGAGGTCCACACCAGAGTTGCCACTGCTGTATTATTGGGGATCAGTGCTCCACTGCTGGGATCACCAGTCAGGAGTCCACTGTTACCACCAGGAGTCATCACCAGTCCACTGCCACTAGGAGTCCACTACTCTTCATATTGCCAATGCAACCCCAGCTCTTTTTGACCATGACTTACTGGACAGTAAGCTTAGGGATTTTAGTGTTTTCATATGAAGTGCCCATGTCTACATGAGATGCTGACTTGCAGTAGTGTTGTGTGGCACAAAGTGTGATGCAACGCTACTGTGGAGTAGTAACAAGCTACTGCATAGTTAGTGTAACCAAAAAGCCATTTGAGGACGCCACTACACAGTAATGCTTGTTACCGTGAAGTCCTTTAGTAATGTGTATGCAAGTACTAAATGACTATGCAGTAGCAACTGCAAAGTCAGTGTTTCATGTAGACATAACTAGTGAGTACCAGGTTTCTACCTGAACCCACTACAGGAACTTGTGCTTATACTTTCCCTTTGAGAAGCTGATGGCTTCCCATTCAAGGAAAATTCCTCCCTAGAGTCTTGTAGTTTTATGGCCACCCCACTGTGCTACTTAAAATAACCAATAGCTCACATTAAGAGCGAGACCTTAAAAAGGGGGATAAGGCAAAATGCCATGTTTATTGATTACATGAAGCAGATACATAAACTTGGACACACCAGTCATACAAACAGACATATACAAGCATACATACAAACAAACAGACATAGATAGACATACAGACAAACCACTCCAGTAAGATGTTATAGTTACCAGCAGAAGTTAGCACTGGATGGCCAATCCAGAATATGAGTGGGGGTATACAGGTGCCGGTGCTCCAGGAGGTTGCAAAGAGTAGAGTCCCCATCTCGGTTTGTCTGCATCTCACTTTTATAGGGATTTCAAGTCTTAGTTCAGCATTGGGGTTTTTCGTAGATTCATTCATAGATTCATAGAAGCAGGGGCGGAAGAGACCTTGTAGATCATCAGGTCCAACCCCGTGCCCTGGACAGGAGAGAAAAACCAGGCTCATATTACCCCAGCCAGGTAGATGTCAAGCCTCCTCTTAAAGACCCTGAGGGTAGGAGCCATCTTGGAAGTTGGTTCCAGATCCTAGCTGCCCTGACTGTGAAGTAGTGCCTTTGGATGTCTAGTCTAAACCTACTCTCTAACAATTTGTGGCCATTATTCCTTGTTACCCCAGGGGGCGCAACAAGGAATAACGGCCATAATTTGTTTTTCATGCTCAGTTTTTAATTAGAAGTTGTTTCTTCTGGTTATCTCCGGTGAGGTCATTCCAGCAGTATTGGTTATCTCAGCCTTGAAGCATTGTGTAGTTCAAATGGCAGGATATGCAATATGCAAAATTCTTTCTTCTTACTATCTTCTTTGCACCTGATTACAGACAAGTTCTTCAGACATCCATTAATTAGTTTACTGTCTGGTAACTCATATATTGGCACCTTGTTGCTTACACAATCAATTTAATTGTCTTCTGTTTTCATGCAAATAGTTACCATTCTTTCACTATTCATCCTCTCACACACACATGGCATACAAAGTTCATCTACTTATGTCAAGCAGGGAATAAGCACAAAAATGAAGTTTCAGTTGTTCATAAAATTGTTCATAAGAGACAAAGAGAAATAAAGCTAATACAATCATAGAGGTTTATCAATTCAATACTATTATCATTTAAATATAATAAATAAAGCAAAAATTCATATTACAACTGCAGGTCTCTTTATTTCTCATAGTGAGTGAGAAATTTCTTATGTAGGTCTCTATTTCTTATTTCCATTTGCAGCATGAGTATGCTTATCAATTTTACAATTTTGGAAGGAGGACCTGTGGACACAGAGATCTGATCCACCTGCCCCTTACATCTGTACCTTGTACATCCAAACAATAAAACCTAGGTAGCCCAAGTAGCCCTTCAGAGCTTGGAACAAACACACTAATGAGTATATGCAAATGAGGAATACACAAAGTTATCACACTATAACAGATTTGGCCATAGCTAAAAATGCACAACATAAAACAATGAGAAAAAGCATCAAGTAATACATTAGGAAATACACAACTACTACTGTGTCAAATGGAATGAATTGAACAGAAATGTCCTAGGTCAACACCCAGTTTTCAAACCTTGGAGAACTTTGAATCAAGACCATATATTTAGACCAAACAAGAGCATTGCATTTATTTAGCAGATTTGGCATATTGTTTCAGTCATCTTAAGGTGGTGTCTTCACCAGTGTGAAGAACTTGAAGGCCACTAGGTAGCATGGTAAACAGACACAAGTCAACAATGTAGAACATGGTTTGAACTTGTTCACAAGGGTATTTGTTGTTAGCGTGAAGGCCGCATTGGAAGCACAGTGACCCTATCCAGTTTGAAAATGGTTGAGATGGGCCCAATAATGGTGTGACCAGTTAAATCCTAGTTGACAAACTGTAGGGTCAGAGATGTGATGATTGATTGATGCTTGTGTTGACCATTCTTCATGTCATTGAGTAAGTAAGGAAAAGTCAAAGGATTTTGAAAGAGTGGACCATATTGGATGTCTTGAGGGGAGCCAAGCTGTTGGTTGGTGAAATATGTCCCAATGCACTGACAGCATAAGATTATTATGGAGTCTGGCTAGTAAATTTACTACAGTATTTGTGCAGTGGAAATGAGGGGGAATAATGTTATTGTGGACTGGTAACCGTGGGAGTGGAGTGGGGAATAGCTGTGTGCCTAACACAAGACACATTGTAGTATGCAGTTGGGTGTCCACTAGTTTGCTGTATGATAAACAAGTCCATACAGGGGCACAGTATTCTGCAACTGAATAATATTTCAATAAGGACTGTTGCCTTATTTGTCCTTTGACAAATATTTGAAGTAGTTAATCTGCAAAAATTAATCCTGAATGCTTCAAATGTCTCAAAATAAATAAATAAATAAAACAATTTAGGCTGTGCGTAGACAAATTGAGGGGCATGTGTGCTCAACACTTTAAAGCGGGTTAAATACTTTTGCACCGCTTTAATGGTGTTGGTGTTTGCATGCATCTGCGATGTATTGTTCAGTACTTCCAGCCGCTGTAGCAAATTATGTGGTGTAATGCACCTTACATGACTTGGGGTGCAGCAAACTAAAACTCCTTGAAGGAGTTTTAGTTTGCTGCCTTACAGCCACAGAGTGAAGCACCAGACTGTGTAGCTGGGAGGCTCTGCAGGAAGCCTGTCCAGGCAGCATGGCAGCAGCCCAGGAAGGCAGGCTTTTTTTTTTTCCCTTGAGCCTGCCTGCCTGCCTGTGCTACACGGGGGCCCAGTGCTTTCCTCTGCAGCCTCCCAGGGCCACCCAAGCCGGGTGCCTGTGGGCAGATGCCACCTGGGGGAGGGCCGCCACTGCTGCGGAGGGAAGCACCAGGCCCCACCACAGCCCAGGAACCACTCTCTCCGCTGGCAGGTTGCCCTCCCCTCCCCACTGCTGGAGAGAGGAGTAAGTTTGGGTGTGTGCATGACACAGGGATTTAAAGGGCCCTAAATTGAAGCAGTGTTTTTAAAAACCCACCGCTTCAATTTAGGGTCCCCATTTTGTCTACACACACCCTTAAGTACGACATCCAAAATGAGATCCTCAAAACCTCTGTTCATCTGCCTCCTAACCCCAACTGTACAGTTAGTCCAATAAAAGATATCGGCAAAAAAACCCCAAAACAAAAAAAAAACAACATAAAATGCAATATTCTTTACCTCTCTTAACCCTTAAACTACCCAAATTACATAGGCACTTGACATTTTTGGCATTAAAGTTCCTCAGGCTGGTTTGAGGGCAAGATGCTTTTCCTCAAAATGGGCTGCTACTTGGTTGAAGTTGCGGCACCACTGGAGTCAGTTGGTAGCCAGCTTCTCTTGATGTGAGCCTCTGTTTTCTTTAGGTATGCCTTCAGTATCTCCTTTTAGCATTTCCTCTGGCCTCTTCAAGATCTCAAGCCATTACTAAGCTGGGAGCAGAGCACTTGTTTTGGTTCTCAGAAGTCAGACAACTCAATGACAGTAAAATTGGCTTCAGCAAGGATGTTTGTATGTGCGCGTTGATCTTCCTATTTGAAGTTGAGGATTTTCTGGAGACATCATTGGTTATACCTCTCCAGACTTTTGAGATGACAACAGTAGGTTACTCAGATCTGCACAGAAGAGATGGAGAGCTCAGGCAGCACTCTCATAGCCTTATGGTTCTCAACATTTTAAGAGCACGAGCATTTCTTTACCATTTTTTTTTTAATGTGGCAGTATCCCCATTTGAGAATTGCTCTTGGTACTGCTTCAACCTATGTCAATGATTCCCAGCTGAGTGTTGCTGCTCCAAATAAAACTGCCCCCTGCCTGCTGCACAGGCAGCGTAGGAAGGGCTGTGGCATGTATGCGCTTTCCTCCTTCATTAAAGGTATAATCAATTTAAGTCAGGCAGAAGCTAAGTCAGGGCTGCCTCATACTGTGCAGCCATTCCCAGTATGCCCCCTCTATATTCGTCCTAGAAACAGAGGCATGCAGGTAGAACTGTCCTGCCCACTTCTGTTTCCAGAAGAAGCACAGGGGAAGAACTACAGATGAGCCAGGTCCTATATGCTATAGGCTGAGCAGAGACTTAATACAGCAGGAGCAAGCACAGGACAGTTTTTCCTGGTCGCTGCCACCACAGTATCACCTATATTGGAACACTGAGTGGGTTAGCAGCACCCTGGCTGAGATCCACTGCAGTAGCCAGATACAATACCCTACATAAGGCTAACAGAACTGCTCTGAACTCCTTTATAGGATCATCCATCCAACTGGCATATTATAACCAATTGCTATCCAACTGTACAAGGCTTCATATCTGAATATTTGAAATGTAAACTGATCAGAAATTATAAGAAATTATGTCGTTGATGAAACATATCACTGACCATCATCCAAATTAATGTAAGCAGTTGCAGGGAGGGGGAGCATAGCAGAGCTGAGCCCCCACAACAAGAACAGCTCGTGCCTCTGGTGGCGGGGGAGGCATGGCTGCACTGGCAGTGGCAGGAGTGTAGCAGCAGGAGCCTGGCAGCAGTAAGCTGGGAGCTCCAGACACCGCCAGCACTGCTGCTGGTGGGGGTGGTGGCAAGCACCAACCAGGGGTTGGCAACTACCCGCAGGTGCTGCCAACAGCAGTGGTGGTGGCCAGCAGCAATTGTGGACCATCTGCAGATGCCACTGGCTGTGTTGGCAGCAGGGAGGCGAGTGGCGACCGCCCATAGGTGCCACTGATAGTGCTGGCAGTGCCTTTTTGCAGAGGGTGCACCGCCACACTCAGGGGGTGCACATGCACCTGCGTGCACCCCCTATGTGTTGCCCCTGCCCCACAGAGCCTGCATGGAGCAGGCAGGAGTGACTTTGAAGTTTCTGCTGCCCTGGGATAGTGGGAAAGGGTGGACAAGGGAAGGGATGGCCTTTGAGCACGAAGGAGAAGTGGGATTTTTGTGTGCTTCGAGGACTTTTAAAAAGTCTCCAGAGGCTCTTTTGGCATGGTCCAGTATGAAATGTGGTTACAGCCGTGCCACTTCACCCCCTCTGGGTCTTCTTGTCAATATGTAACTCTTTTGGACTTTATCTAGAAAATATTTACACACCTTTTAATTTCATTTGTTATGATTTCAATAGAATTATACATGGTTTGAAAAAGTATATACTGTTATACTTAAATCTTGTGGGATCAGAGGTTTAGTATTTCATCTTAAATCACAGACCTATGGACTATGTCCAGAAAGCATGGAAAGAAGAAACATATAGATGCCCCTAATAAATTAAAGCTTTTCTCTCCCCTGACCATATTAGTTGCTTTCCTCTGACCTCCTTTTAATTTGTCACCATCTAAGGTAATGCACATTCTGAACTGAAGCCAGTATTCCAGATAGGGTTGCACAGTGGCTCTATAAAGTGATTCCCACCACATTGATATATCATGTTTTATGTGTGACTGCTCTTAAATTTTGCATCATTCATACATTTCATTAATGAAGTGCTTAGCTTCCTTTTTTTAAATACATGAGATGGGTCAGAATGGGAATGACATGTGTCCAAAATAAACACTTTCCGCAAATCAATATTCAGATATGGAAGCACTTGTATTGTCCAGGGAAAAAGTTTATTTTATAACATTTGAATTCTATGATTTAATACTTTTGCTTGTGGCTTGCTTCTTAGTTGTGGCTAGGAACCAATGTGCCATTCAATACCTAACAACTCCTGTAGCATCATCATTTTCCAGTTTCTTTTCCCCAGTGGTGTATGTTTATTTTTTCAGAGGTGCATGGAGATTGTATGCTCTATTCTAACAGCATTTTTCTAAATTCCATAGACCAATTAATCTGCCAAAGCAATGTCTTAGCTTTCCAGAAACATCAGCAACAGAGGTTTTAGCCCCCTGTTCCAATCTCATTAGGTTTGTCTCATTGTTTTGTATATTATTCAGCCAAGATCAGAGACCAAACCAAGTGGACATGAAAACAGAATTAATTTTATTTCTTGACTGCACTCCAGGGGTGCAGACAGAAATGACAATTTTCACCCAATCTGGCCACAGAAAGCAGTCTATAGGCATGACCAAACACAAGTACACAGCTGCAGACAGCTTAAAAATGGCCAATTGGGAAAAAATGTGAACTTTCATTGCATGAGGGGCTAGATGAAGACGTTTCAAAACAGTGCACCTTGTGTGACTTCTTTCTGTGCTGTCAAAAAAAAGAAATGCAAGCAAATTTAGTAATTTCACATGACCTTGCAAAAGGAGACAAGGATTACTGTTTTAGTCTTTGGATGTGCTAGAAAAAGAATTGCAATAGTTGGAACAGAAGTCCAAACTATCTAACAGTTCCAGTGGTAGTCAAACAAAATCCTAGATTCCCTTATTCTCACAAGCACAAAAAACACTCACAAGGGCTGTAGAGCTACTTTTTACTGTTTTCTAGTAATAAACTAATCATCACCACAATAATGAAATCCATAACTTAAACATAACACTTCTACTATAAATATCAAACCCTAAAGGGCAGTGATTTAGAGTGTAAGCATGCCAGGCAATTGGCTTTACGGCCTTATATAGGTAGTATATAAGCTTTATATCCTCTCACCCTTTCACCACCTTGTACCATAAGATTGATTTTTGCCCCTTTTTGTGTCCTTTACAAAATCGTGACTTTAGGATAAGTTATGTGCTTGAAAGAATCATAGTTAGTTATGGATTGGTGTTTAACTTGTCAAAACAACTCAGGCCAAATGAAGCTTAACCATTATGAAATATGGGTCTGCTTCATCACATTACAAACCTACACATAACAGGCAGTCAAAATTGAAAGATGGTAGTCAGCTGCCAGGGCACTGCACTGTTATGTAAAGATCTGAGACCCAATTACCAATGTGGTCCTTAGCAGATTTGGCTGGCCATGACCTTTACTGAGACCCAGCCCACACAAAACCAGGCCTTTGCCTGAATTGAAGTTAGAGGTCTGGAGTCTTCTCAAAGGGACTTTGGTGATTAAGGTGACAGTAAGAAACTTCAAAACTCCTGCTCAGCTGCTGCCTTAACCATTTAGACACCCAAAGCTGATATACCGTAAGCTTCTGATATAAAGACACTAAACTTCTGTTTCTGGACATGTCCAGAAGAGGCCTGGTCTTGATGATACTCTGCTGCTTAGGACTTCTCTTATAGCTAAACCCAGCAAAGTTTCACAAGTGGAGCATCCCTCCATCAATACTATATATGGGCTCCAATCTGGTAGGTGTGCTTTTATTACCAGACCAACCTCAGCATAGTACAACAGTGCATGGCTAGCAGATGACTAGCTATCTTCTATCCAACACCTTAGTAGTTTAAAGCACTCAGCAGAGAAAGATGTGTTCAATCCCCTCCTTTGCTTTGTTTTTGTAAATAAGCAAGATGACACTAAGAGTGTAGAATTGTTTCAGCATCACCACTTCCTCATGCAGGCAGTGACCAACCCATGAAACTCAGAACTTTCCTCAGCCTAAGTGGCAACACTTTCTTTCAAAGACTTTCAAAGCACTTTGTGTTAGATTCAGAAAGGGAACTTCAGTGCATGAAAATAACTTTTATGGATATAGAAGAATTCAAGATGTCTAAATTAGATACCAAGACTCCCTGTGCAAGCCTCTTACTCTGGAAAGAGTTAAGTACCTACAAATGGGATCCACAAAAGGCAACATACTGAGCATAATGCTGTCTTGGCTAGCTAATAAAATACACTTATGAGAGGAATGAACTTTAAGCTTTTTTCTCCCCTCATAGAGATTTAGGCTCCTTTCCCTGGGCTAACTGGTATTAACTAAATATTCATTGGGCAAATGTGAGAAAATGAGACAGAACATGACTCTAACCAAGTGCTCAGATGGACTTGACAGACCTGGGCTGTTCTGCTGCACTAAATAGAGAATAAAAAAAATAGAGAAGTATTCAGTTGAACAAGAGACAAGTTCTGTCTTTAATCCTATGAATTCTCTTTTTAGGCTGTATGCAAAATGGAGTAGCAGGAGGGAGTAAGAATGTTTCTCAGCAGACATCCATGTGTTGTGGGAGGCTGATTTGTTTGGTGTGGTCTGTGAAAACCTACAAGATTGTGCCCTGTATGTGGTAGAGGTTCATGAGTGGGGTTAAATGTGAATGCTAAATGCATGTCTAAACTGCAAATTTAACATGTCCAGCAGTAGTGCCTGCTGGCTCTGAATGTTACTGCCTGGCCTGCCAGCAGCAAACTGTTCTGTTTATATAGGCGGCCAGAGATCTAAAATGGCTGCTGCAATCAAGCACCTGCTGGCTGCTTGGCTGGGCTCTTAAAGTGGCACGCACCCACAGTGCCTTGCCACAGGGAGGAAAGTAGATCTGAGGAACTACAGGCCCATGAGCCTGACCTCTATCCCGGGGAAGATCTTGGAAAAAATTATCAAAGAGACCATTCTTGATAAACTGGCTGATGGCAACATCCTGAGGGATAGCCAGCACAGGTTTGTTGTGGGTAGGTTTTTCCTGACCAATCTCATCTCCTTCTACAACCAGGTGACATATCACCTGGACAAGGGAGAAGAGATTGATGTCATATATCTTGATTTTTTGATCTGGTATCCCATGATCATCTCATAGAAAAACTGGCCAACTGCAGCCAGCTACCACTCTCTGTGGTCGGACCCAGAGAGTGGTGGTTGATGGAAGCTAATCATCGTGGTGCTCTGAGAACAGTGGGGTCCCCCAAAACTCCGTCCTTGGGCCTGTACTCTTTAACATCTTCATTAATGACATGGACATTTGTATCAGAAGTGGACGGGCCAAGTTTGCTGATGACACCAAACTTTGGGGTAAAGCATCCACACCTGAGGACAGGATGGTGATCCAGGTCGACCATGACAGGCTCAGAAAATGGGTGGGTGAAAACCTGATGGCATTCAAAACTGAAAAATGCAAGGTGCTCCACCTTGGGAAGAAAAATCTGCAGCATGCTTATAGGCTCGACAGTGCTATGCTGGTTAGCACTGCGGCTGAAAGGGACTTTGGGGTCATGATTGACCACAAAATGAATATGAGCCAACAATGTGATGGTGCAGCTGTTAAAGTGAGCAAAACTCCTGCTTGCATCCATTGATGCTTCTCAAGCAAATCCCAGGATGTCATCCCCCCACTGTACTCGGCCTTGGTGAGGCTGCAGCTGGAGTATAGCATCCGATTCTGGGCTCCACAATTTAAAAAGGTTGTGGAGAAGCTCAAGAGAGTCCAGAGGAGAGCCACATGCATGATCACAGGGCAGGAAAACAGACCTTATGACGAGAGGCTGAGAACTATGGGACTTCATCCTGGAAAAGCGCAGGCTCAGGGGGGACCTGGTGGCTGCCGATAAGTATATAAGGGGTGTACATCAGGATCTGGGGGAACACCTGTTAACCAGAGCGCCCCAAGGGATGACAAGATCGGATGGTCACAAACTCCTCCAAGACTGTTTCAGGCTGGACATAAGGAAGAACTTCTATACTGTCCAAGCTCCCCAAGACCTGGAACAGACTGCCACCAGAAGTGGTACAAACACCTACTCTGGACTCCTTTAAGAGACATTTGTATGTTTATTTTGCTGGGATCCTATAACCCCTGCTGACTTCTTGCTCCTGGGGCGGGGGACTGGACTTGGTGATCTTTGGAGGTCCCTTCCAGCCCTAACGTCTATGAAATCTATGAATGGCTGTATCTGTGTGGCTTGGTGGCAGAGCCAGCCTTACCGGTGTCCTTTGAAACAGATTTCTGTCCTTGTTTAACTGCAGGATACACATCTTACTATTATTCATCCAATACCAAGACAAAAACAAACAAAACTTACCCTCTTCTTTCAAATACATAAACAGTGTAAGCATTAGGGCTGTGCAAAGCTTCAGTCCCTGATTGAATTCAGTGGAGATTTAGCCCAATTGGTGGCCATATCTCTGAATCTGAATCAGAGGACCCTTTAATCTTTCTGAATTGAATTAGAATCCTCCAAATTGATTCGGAGAGATTTGGAGATTTGGACATAGACCCAGCTTTAAATGTTTTTTCTATGTACCTCAAGGTAGCAGGTGACTCATAAATTCTGCAATGGTGGGATGCATGGAGTGTCCCACAGAAGTGTGGAGAGCTCCCCAACATGCTTGGAGGCAGACCTGGAAGTGGACCAGAAGCACTTCTGGTCCACTTCTGGGTATGCCAGGGAGTGCACAAGGGGCCACCTGGCACCCCCCGGGCTCAGCGACTGGTGCCTCCTGGGTCTGCAGGGGGGCTCCTGGGGTCCCCCCCACAGCCAATTGCTGATCTAAAGTGGTGTGGGGGGGGGGGAGGGGGCCCTGTGTGCTCCCTGGTGGACCTGGAAGTAGACCGGAAGTACTTCTGGACCACTTTCAGGTTCACCACCAAGTATGTAAAGGGCCCCCCACACTCCTGTGGGACACTCTATCTGCCCCAGCATTGCAGCATTCACAAGCAGCGCTGGTACTTCGAGGTACACAGGAAAAACATTTAAAGCTGTGTCTATGTCTGAATCACTGATTCTCTGAATCAGCGTCAAATCTTTAGATTTGGATTCAGCTGAATCAAATCAGGGACAGTGATCCTAATCAACAGATTGAATCACTCACTCTGATTCAGGCCAAATCCAAATCGAATAGGGCCCACTTCTCACACCCCTAGTAAGCATGGCTAATTTCCACCACCTGACAGCTCTCTTTTTTTAGAGTCCACTGAAGAGTGCATATAAATATTTTTAAAGCATTCTTATACAGCAAAGAGGGTAAAACAGGTGGAAAACTTGAGACCAACCACAATATTTTCAAATAAGTGTTATGCAAACTGAAGTGGAAGTTTGGAAAGAATGCTTTTAATGCATCACAATCAGCACTGTTAAACAAATGTGTCCTGAATTATAGTATTACACTTGAGGTAAAAAGGTAAATGCTGAGACTGCAACTATATACAAATGTAAAGAAATAATAATCCCTATTAAATACAAAAAAGCATATCTTACCTACTGTTCTGTCTCATATAATCTATAACAGCAAAAAGAATTAAAATGCAAAAGGTACTCAAAGAAGTTCAACCCACATTTAAATTTGTGGTGGTCTCAATGCTTACATAAAAGACTACAGCCTGATATAGACAAATAAGAGCCCAAAGGGACAACTAGTATAAAGTGGTACTACTTCAGGTGAGTAAAAGTATCTGAACAGTCTTAAATAACAGGCCTGCTCTGGCATTCTCTATGGCAGGGAAGATTGATATTAATTTTGCCAGCACAAAAACCACAGGAATGCATCAGAGCAATCTTTGGTAGAAATGTAAACAAAAAGGGCTTCTTTAAAAGAGTGCCTTACGTCATAATAGATATATTTTGCCTATGAAATGGTACATATATATATTGCCCATGATGATCAGGCAGTAATATACCTCATGTGTCAACAATTGTAACATCATTGTACAGAAGTGCAACATACTTCCCTCACAACCTGGTGCATATGCAGCCTTCTTAGTTGTATGACATTGAGAAGGGATACTTAGCTGCTCCTTATCTATTGGCTGCAAGAGGGATGTATATGGAGTTTAGCTTTTTTGTGGAGCAGCAAAGCTGCAGTTCTGGCAGGCCCTTATACATCACACAAGGATACAAGGAATGGCCATAATCTAAAGCTTAAAACAGGCCAGTAGTAGGCAGCAGAGATTCCGACTTCTAAACAGTTTTCTGTACTCAATCCAAAGTTGACAGTATGAAAGTTAATGTTAGAAAACAGCTATTTATTTTTTTCTGGTTTTTATTCAAGAGGTAACAGAACCTTAATCATGTCATAACATGACAATACAGAATTCTGTAACTGCTTAGAGAGACCATCACAAAATAATCAAAAATTAAGAACACACTTTAGTGCTACTTTCAGTCAGGCTATAGTGGGTATCACTTAGTAACACAACACTACCATTACAGACATCACAGCAGAATTTTGGCCCTGGGACAGTTCAACAGTTTTAAAACTTAGAAACAAACATAAACTTCTAGTCATCTGTGCAGCATTTCAAACTGAAGGAAATGTGCATTTTGTGATATTTGCAGGTACACAGAAATACAAGAGACAACATTACATTACCAAAAATGTTTCTTTCAGTATCCCATATTTTATCTGTTAAACATTGATATTTGAAGAGGAAACAAAGTAATGCAGTTCCAAATGGGTATTTGGAAAGTTGTTTATTTGGATTGACTACATTTTGGGGGAAAGGCAACCTGCAAGTTGTGTTTTATTACTCTGCACTATAGATAAATCTCTTAGTGTTGAAGGCATCCAAGGTGTGAGTTTGAGACTACACTATCTTGTCTTAATATAAAATGGAACTAGAAAGTCAGTACAGCAATTTGGTAACTCTGATCTGCTGTCAGCCTTTGAGATACCACAAATTATGACCCCTTCATAACTATAGCTGTCAGAACACTGATTTTAGAATTGGAAGGCTTCTTTGTCAGTCCATTTTCTATTTTCTATAAAAAAAAGTATTGATCCATTCTATAATCACCAAAAACATATTCCAGTCTGTGCAGTATTGTCCTACAATTTGCACTTTGCAGCTGGATGAAAACACTTGGCCTTTAACATTTTGCCTTCCAAAGTACTGAAGAATGTGATTAGAGGACAGCAATGCAGGCCCTGGAGTGTCTCATTGCTATAGCACATGATTAAGAAATGTCTGACAGTATTTTAGATCATATTTTTGATAGAATGGGGCTAAGTACAGGCATTCAAGAAGCTCCAGGTAGGAGCACTCTAAGTTCTGAGTTTCACTTTAAGCACCCAAGGTTAGGTCAGGATTGAATAGTACAGACATTAGTCCATGCATGTAGCCTTCCTGCACTGGCTAAGGCCAGCAGGTAGCTCTTGCATGCCTCCCAGCATGCTCCAGGGGCTCCTCAGGCTGCCAAATTCCTAAACAGATCCAAACAGATAAGCCACCCCTGTTGGCTGCTCGGCACAGGGTACCACTCCCCCAAGCCCCTGCTGTCATGACCAGGAATCTTGGTTTTCCCTAATAAAAAATTTGCAAATTCTCTGATAAAGACCCTAAAATCCATGATTAAAATTAAAGGCCCCCCACAGCTCCCCCAGGCCCTGCTGGTGCCCCTCATTCCCCCCACAACAGCCCCCTCACTCCACACATGCACAGACACAGACACAGGCACAGACACGCACACCTCAGCAGGTAACTGTGTGGGGGGGAAGGGGCGGGATAGGGGAAAGGGAAGGGGCTGGGCAGAGCCAGATTGAGAATGGGGGGAGAGTGTGTCTCTATGCCCGCTCCCAGAAGCAGGGCCAGGGGGTGAGCACAGCCCTGTGGGCCGCATACATCACCTGGCTGGAAGTGGAGGGGGGGTTCGCATGCGGTGGCCGCCACCGCCATTGCCACTGCTGCACCCTGTGCTGCTTTGCCACAGTTGGTCACTGTCCCCGATGGGCCTTCATGAGTCACTACTAGGAGTCTGGCTCTCTGTGTCAGTGACCACTACCTTTACCGGGCGTGGGTGTTACTGTGGTCATTAGTCTTCCCAAGTCGCCAACCCCACTCTCACCTGCCATGACTCGCTGTTACACTAGTGGGGCGGGGCTAGTTCACAGGTCCCTCAGTGGCCCGGGTCTGCCTCGTCGGTTACACACGGGGCTCCTGCCAACCCTACACCCTGGCCTCATGCCACCTGTGGCCTCCACTTCCCCATGCCTGCTCAGTGACGTTCCTGCAGGCTTCTATAGCGGCCTACGTCTTCAAATTTTCCCCAAAACCCTTGGGTCACTCCTGCCCTGACGTCGGGTCCTTCGCACCAGCCTGTATTGGTGCCTTAGCCCTACTACAATCGATATTTCACCACAGACCCATCACCCTGCACACCATGAGCTACGTGCCTCCTCAAAGGAGTTCTCCAGTACCGACTACCTCGCTGACCCACCACCAGCACCCTATGATCGTGCCCGGCAGTAACTCCCCCTGGCTATTTAGTGCTGCACCCCTTATCCTTCAATTGGCATCCTCTATTCTCGATGGCGATCCTGCCCCAATCTTTCTCTCCTGCCAAGTGATCCTTCAGCCTCTCGCCCCTCTTCAGCGATTCCCGCACCCACTGCCTCGGCACTTACTTCGGGGTGCTCTGGATCCTCCTGGGTGGTCTCAATCTTGCTTTGCTCACCCAATTTGGCACATTGAGATCTATCCACCAGTGATCCAGTTGTCGCTCCTTCCCTCCGGGCCACCGTCCTCTCCGGCATGCTGGCTCTTCGCCATCCATCCGATGGGGCTAGCGTTGGGGACAGCTCAGAGAGCCATTTGTTCCCCTTGCTATCCACCATCTCCAGAGCAGCGGCCGCCATTTTTAAATCCTCCGGCTGGCATCTGATGTCATCGTCAGCTGCCGGCCACAGCTGTACATAGACCTGGCTAACGAGCCGCGCGGCCTCTCCTTCTGTCGTGGCATCTCTCTTGTCCTGCTTTCCAGGTAAGTTTTCCCTGCTTTCTTGGCCCCCGGGACAGTCACACACACAGCTCTGCAGACAAGCAGTGCAGGGTGGTGGTGGCTGTCACATGTGAGCCCTCCCCCTGTCAGTGCATCTCTGCAGGTCACACACCCACTTCCCAACTGGCTGGTTGGAGGGGGGGGGCTTGCACCACCTCTGCCATGTGCCACCACTGCCACACTGCTTGCTTGCAGGGCTGCATGTGCAACCAGCTGCAGCAAAGCAGCACAGGGTGCAGCAGTGGTGGTGGTGTGGGGTAGTGGCAGCCACTGTATGCAAGCCCTCCCCTCCTGTCTTGCGAGCTGACTGGCCTGATCATGTGTGTGCACTGATGGTGGGGTGGTTCACAGAGGTGCACTGATGGTGGAATGGTTCTTGACTGGCCATGGAAAAGCAGTGTGAGGTATGGCAGTAGTGGCAGTAGTGGTGTGGGGTGGTGGCGGCTGCCATGTGCGAACCCCGCTTTCCCTGTTCAGCCAGGCGGCGCATATGTAGCCCACAGAGGGGCACTGCTGCCCTTGCCCCCCCAGCCTTGCTACTGGGAGTGGGCACAGAGACACATTCCCTGCCCCCCATTCTTGATCTGGCTCAGTGCCCAACCAGCTCCCCACCCCCCAGCCCTTTTCCACAACCTGAAAATCTCACTTACCTTGCAGGCTCCAGGAATGAACAGTAAGGCTGATCCAAGCCTTGGGTGAGTGAAAGCATCAGACCCAATCCTTCCTCCTCTCCCTTCCTCTCCGGACAGGGCCGGGGGTTTCCTGCCCTTTTTGCAATTAGCTCTTGCAGACTGGAACTCTACCTGCCTGCAGCGCTCTGCAAAAGTGGAGAATCCACAGGTTTCTCTCCTAAAAAGTAACGTCCATTTTTCTCTAATAAAAATGGGAAATCTGTGGTTCTCTTTTTCCATGGGAAATGGAAAACCCAGATCCCTGGTTATGACTTGCACCTGGCTCAGCGTCCCAGCCTGCATGTACCCTACCATGGCATCCTGCCACCTGTGCCCAAGCAGGAAGACCCAGGAATTGCAGCAGGTCCTGATAGTCACCCTTTGTGAGTCTTGCTTGAGGCTGTGGGACAGCAGGATCACCCATCTGAACCTGATGTGGCAACAGCTCATGATGTCATGAGCCCTCATGGCCATAAGCCACCAGCTGGCCTTCCTGTACGTGGCTACCCAGCATACCCTGGGAGATTAGAAGGGGATTTTTCTCTCTTTCCTGCTGTACCATGACTGCAGTGGTTGTTATACACAGCTGCATGCTATCTCCTGTCCCTGACCTTTCTGCCCAAATTGCTTTTTAACCTTTGCCTGCTGAGCTCAGTAAGTGCTATCATTGCCTTTCTGTGACTGCACTGTGGGGGAGGGGAAGCTGTTTATGCACAAGCACTCAGGATTGCTGTGCTAAGGCTCAATTCTCCCATGGCACACAGCATGGCCCTGAGAGATACAGCAAGGAGGTGTCAATTACCCAGATTTATGTTCCCACTGAATGGGACATAGTGTCTTAAGCTCCCGAGATGGGGGTGGGGAGGAAATTTAGTGCCTCAGCTGGCCTTGAGGCTTTAGCACAGAAGGGTGGGGGTGGAGGGAACCAGGAAGAAGAGGGGGTCACTACTCTGCTCATTGCTAAAGGAGAAAAACCTTTCCAGAATTACAAGCTGGTAGCCACATGCTATGAGCAGAGCAGGGTGGGCTGCTATGCTTCACCCTCCCACTATGCTCCACCATCCCCCATTTATACCAAGTACATGTGGTTCTAAACCATAACTAGAGTGATAAGAATTATTAGAAAGTGGCTTTAAGACATGAGAACAGGAATATCCTCTCTGCTTCTTTATGGGTTATTAAATGTATCCAAGGTTTCTGGGACTTCAGGCCTGAGTGCTGGACTCATGGGTTTCTGGTACTGCATCATGTACTGTGCACAGGCAGTGTAAGTACTTCTCACAGTCTACATTGTACACATATATTTGGTTTCCCCAGACAAATTGGAAAGTAGTGATGCTACATGTTAGTATGAATAGGTGTGCTCATTTACATTTTGGCATGTTCATGTATTTTTTTATAATAATTGGAGTCAGGGTCCCTGCCTATACCAGGGACTCTGTCAAATTGTATTGTGCTTTTTAAATGCCATTACAATGTTACAAAACTATTAAGTACATTGGTAGAGGCTGCAATAAGCGGGCATTTTAATCACCAAACTTATCTTGATACCATTCTGAACCATATTAAATAGCTAGAATTTAAACAATTTTATGTCAAAAGCCTCATGTCCATTAGGGAATTGACAATTGCCAAAAACTAGTGCAGATGAATCAATTCTTAAGACAGGTGAACTGTAAGCAGAAGCAGCCCTAGTTTTTTTGGGTGCCTATTCATGTGCTCCAACACATTTTAATTAGAATATGTCAGAGCAGACTCGATTAATCGAGTCTACAATGTAGATTGTGAGATCAATTGAGTTTGGTGGAGCATCCTAACTAGAACACTCCAGCATGCTGCAGCATAACATGTATTGAGCATCCCATATTTTAAAAATGGCCGTGGGAGCACTTTAACTACAACTTGTGCCCCCATGGCCATTTTGAAATGTGGGACACTGAATACACATGATGCTGCTGTGTTTTAATCAAAGCAGCTTCCTGGAAGCTGCTTTAATTAAAACACCCATCCCCACACTGCAGAACACATGTATAGACACCCTTTGAGTCTACAGTAGTGGCTGAACCACATTAAGCACTTGCTCAGCTTTCCCCATGACAATATGCAACACGAGAAATTCAGCAATACGCATCCACTTTGTGTGGATAGATCTAAGCTAACCAGAGGGAGGAGAGGTAAGTCTGAAGAGGAAACTGGACCAAGCCAAGACATTGGGTGAAAGCAATAACCATCCTTGCCAAACTGCATCCACATGGTCAGTCAGCAAGGCCAGATGGAGAACAAGGATGTGGACCTGGGGGACAGAGGGTTGTCTGACTCTTGTCATTGAGAGCCTGGAGGAGGGCCATCCTGGAGGCAGGGCCAGGCTACCTGTCTGGCAAATCACATGAACTCTGGCTGAAGCTAGAGCAC
>NW_017729027.1:30857035-30863024 GCF_001723915.1 Gavialis gangeticus | reverse complement strand
CCCCTGTTCGGCAAATCACAAGAACCCTGGCTGAAGCTAGAGCCCCCCCCCGGGGGGGGGGGGGGGGTGTCTAGGGGGCATTGAGTGGGGTGTGGTAAAGCCCCATGGGATGCCAGCAGAATTCAATCTAAAGTGAATCAAAATGGAATCTGGTACAGATGTTCGATACACTGCTCTAACCTACAGTTCTCTACTCTGATACCTCATCCATCCATAGTTATCTTAGAGCAGTATCTGCCCTTTTTACAGTGCTCTATGTGCCTTGACCATCTGTTTGGTTCTGGCTGTACAGCACTTTCTTCATGCTTATCACACAATAAGTGTAACTCCTGTACCTGGCCTATAAGGATAAAATGCTACCTTAGCTCTGGAAGCATTGGAATATCATTTCTCTGGAGTCAATTTGCTGCCTTCCAGTAACTCCCAACAGAACTCTCAATAAAATGTCAAGGACTTCAGAGTAAAAAAAATACATTAAGAAAGACATGGTGTCTAATAATCTGGTGTGACTTGATGGCATCAACACACTTCAAGGAATCAATGACAACACAGCAAAATTCAGTGTTTATTGCATCAAAAGGCACCAACTTGCAAAGCACAGAAATTTACAGTTAGTGTTCAAAACTGAGCTGGAGGCTACTCCATAAGTCTAAAAGAAAAGTTATGTGAATGATCTAAAGTGTTGTGAAATCTCAGTACCAGTATAAGCCCATTGATTAAGATATAGGTCTTTTTTAAAACTACCTGTTGACAATTTACAAACATAGTATGTCAAAATAAAAGTTTAAAAATAACAGTAGTAAACATAATGTAGCAATCATTCTGTTAATAATAGCAATAAATGTAAACCCAGGGACTTAAAAAAATCCCATCACTTTCAATCCCAGTAAAGTAAATAAACATCAAATGGACTCTTTCTCTTAAAAGCTTATGCATCTCTGATTCAGTTGGTCTATAAGGTTCATCTCTACCCTGCCTTCAACTTTTATTAAGATGAGCAAAGGTTAGTTTGGGGAAGGGGTGGGGAAGAACTCGTATATGCTAAAACTCAAGAAATTCCCCAAAATAATAAAGACAAATCTTTGAAATAAGAGGAAAAAAAATTTGCATTTCAATATTTGCTAGATTTTTGGATAGAAAATTGACTTGCCATCTTTTCTGTATTTCATAAAGTGAATGGCATCTTTACATTACCCCATAACTTAGTCATATTTAAATTAAGAAGAAGAGCTTGGAACATACCTTTAAAAGTATTTAAGGGAAATATATGTAAATATATTTTTAAAATATATTTAAATTAAATGTTTTTTATTCTCTTCTTTCCCTCCCCTTCCTTTGTTACATAACAATGTGAAAGATGAATTTCTCTCTGCAGTTGTATGAGTGTAAACGGGAAGTGAGCATCAGGCAAAAGAATCATTTATGCACATTTATATTCTTGAGCAAGGCTCAACACAGAAGTAAAACTGAATGTGTATTCTGGGAAATTACAAAAGGGCCAACAGTACAAATGTTTAGAAGCTGAATCACCACAATGAGCTGAGATACCTGTAATTTAAACAGGGCAAATAGGAACTAAATCTTCCTAATGGGATCCTCTTCTAAGAGAAAATGTTGCAGTTCCATGTAGAAAATCTGACCTGTAACTGTCTCCTTCTCCTTACATGCACCTTCCAACAGCAGTCAGCAAAGCTCCCCTGCATGTAAAATTGTAATGCCAGGGCAAAAATATTCAAAATATGCCATTTTTGTCAAAAACTCTCTCAGTTTATACAAATCTCGTAACTTCTGGAGTATAAAGGCAGGGGGCAAAATTTCTGTTTGGTAGCAAAGGAAAAATATGAAAACTGCTTCTTTAAATATATCATTTTTAAATATGCACATTTTCACTTGTTATAATTTCAATTCTGATGCCCAAAATATAATAAAGAGGTGATTTTCAAGTGTTTTACAATAGTGCATCATACTGAGATTCAAGGTGCACATTTTTCTAACCTTCATAGGACACTTTGGCATAAAGTGATGCATTTGCCCACAGAAATCACAACTAGGTAGTGTAATACAAAGTGGTGTGATGCAATTATCTCTAAGGGAAGGCACACTCACTACAATAATAGTGACAAATAGCACAGCACTGTATTTAACAGATGTATTTTCTCTATTTATGCATTGCTGCTGGAACAGGAAACAATATATGCTTATTTTCTGTCTCTTTTTTCAACTGCAGTAAGAAGGTGAGTTTATAAAAAAACAGACATAAAATAATATCCCAGTGCTTGGATTTAAAATGTTATTGGGGGTATCTACAGGTGCACTTTAATTAGTTCCATAGTAAAGCTGCACTATGTATATGTGTGGCACTATTAGGCCTCAGTAAACTAATTAATTCCACCATCAGATAGTACTGTCCGACACACGTATTATCCTAAGGTGGAGTTATTTTCTCTGCTGTAATGCATGTGTAGATGGTGACTGGGGCTGGCTGGGGCAGGCGGGTACTACTTGCCTGGCAGATAGCCCCACAATGCAGTGCCCTCAAGCAAGCCCCTCCACAGCACATTGAACTGAAGCAGAGCAACTCTGGGATGGCAGGCTGACCCCCAGGATCCCCTGCCAGGCAGGGTTCTGCTGTCCCAGCTCAATGCGCTGTGGTCCCAGGCACATGTGTAAATACTACACCCATGAGCAATCAACTGCAGTGCATACTGCACTGGAATTTATTGTGTCGCATTAATAGATACATGCACTTTATAATAAACTGATGTTCTGATTTTTATCTGAGGCATGTGATTTTCTTTCATTTCAATTATTACTGAGTGATTTAGGAGTCAAATTCTCAACACGTGCAATGTTGCACAGTCTAATGTGCAAACTCAAACTAGCCCATACTGCTTTGTGACATGCAAAAAGGACACTGGAACAAACATTTGGAGAAAAAAACATCAACACAATAGGAATGAAAACAATTTGATATGCAATCACACTTGTTAAAATATTATGAAAAGTATCTCTCTAATCTAGTAACTAATGGGTTAATGACCTCAGTATTTGGTTATGGATTAGGATAGTATCCCTGTATGTTGCTATGCTCCTAGGGCACTTGTACAGGTGATGGGGGTTTAGTCCACAGGGTTTTATTCTATGCCCCCTAGGTGGTGGCATCCCTTGGGGCCTCCCAGACAAGCTGCTAGCAGAATGGGTGCAGCCTCAGCTTGGAGGTAGCATCTAGCCTGATTCAACTGTTCCCCAAGCCCATCTGGATTGCTGGGCTTCCAGTGGATGGGCTTGGGGAACAGTTGGATTAGGCCAGGTGCTGCCTTTGACCTGAGGCAGCACCCAGTCTCCTAGCAGACCACCTGGGCACCCCTGGGGGGGCATTACTACTGTGGAGGGAAGGACGAGGGCCTCCTGCAGTTCAGGGGCTTCTCAGCCCACCGACAGCTCGCCCCCTGGCTGTGGGAGAGGTAGGCAGGCTCTACTGAAAAAAAAAAGAATTGGGCCCCTCCCTGCTTCTGCCTTCAGCAGGCACCTGCTGAAAACAGAAGTGGTGAAGGGCCCGATTCTTTTTTTCTGTAGAGCCTGCTGTGTCTGCCTCTCCAATGGCCGGGGGGGGGGGTGCAGCTGAGAGCTGCAATGCATCATTGCAAGCTAAACTACATCCAGAGGTAGTTTAGTTTGCTACAATGACAACTCATCTGAAAACCCCCAAACTGGTGCACATATAATGCACAATGCCACTAAGCCACACAAATGGCATCTGTATCACATGCACATTGTGATTACTGGCACATGTACACACTCCTTTATGCACTAGAAATACATGGAACAATTTCAGTTGGCACATTGTTGCTACTAGTAATCTACTCTATACCTGTCTGGTCACAATTTCAGTTGGCACATTGTTGCTACTAGTAATCTACTCTATACCTGTCTGGTCACAATTTCAGTTGGCACATTGTTGCTACTAGTAATCTACTCTATACCTGTCTGGTCACTCTGGAGAAAGACATGTGCAGACACTCAGTCTGAGCTACTACAGAGGTATACTGCCTGCCAAACAAGCTGAATTACTATGTAGCTTTCTTTTAAAGAAATTTCCCTTTTTAAAAAATAAACATTCACTATACAGATGGGTACTTCATTATTCTGAAATGCACGAGTCAGCTGATCAGACATGAAGAGGAATTGCATCTGTTCTGTGCTTAGGTATTCTTGACTCTAGCTTATGATCATATGCAAGCAGAATTGTTAATAGACAGCTATCCATGACCCTACTGTGAACGAAAGATGATTTACCATTTGTGTACTTGCCATATTTGCCTACTTTTCACTCCATGCAAAGTGTCTCTCAGGCAGATCAAATGTGGTAGATTTTCTGCATCCTATTCTTTTATGTATTAAGTCAGGAAACCATTTTATAATACATATGCATTAATAATATTATCATTACAGTAGTGTCCTTTACTTTTATGTAAAAGCATTATTGATTCAAATACTCAAAAGCTTAAGTTATTGCTTAAAATAATTACACCACTAATTTCATAATATATGCAAATACTTATAATTCTGGTACATTAAATACATGATAGTCGTATTGTGATTACTCTGAAGCCAGTGGGTGTGTCTACATGTGCATTTAGGTGTGCCTAAATTTAATGCACATTAGCTTAATGCGCATTAATGTGATTTAGACTTGGGTCTACATGAGCACACATTAAAGTGCATTAATACCATATGCACAGGCTGACGTGGGACTAAAGTTAGTCCCAAGTCAGTCCATATACAGCGTTAATGAGCCTTAATGCATCTACACATGCATTTATGTACTTTAGCTATTCGCACAAAAATCTGATACCTGCTTTTGCAGGTATCAAATTTAGGTGCTAATAGCCTAAAATCACCATTTTTGGATGCATTAAGGATGCGCACCCTTAATGCACCTTAAATTGGGCTAAAGCATCTTAAATTGGCATATGTAGATGCACTCAGTTAAAGCCATCTGTGTGACACCCAATGTGAACACTACTTTGGACAGTGTAAGCACTATCTAGAAGTAACAAGACTTTCAACTCAGAATAGTTTTCCTCTTAAGGAACCAAGACTATGCAAAGACACACCACTCTGGTAAACTTTGTGCCTCACTGGCTCCCATTTTACTTCTGAACTGAAATAATAATTCTCAGCCCAATTTAACAATACCTTGCTTTTCAAGGAAGATTCAACAAGAAGAGTCTAGGTTCAGACTAAATTTGTGTGGATAACTGATTTTCTGATTTCTGTTGTTTTGTTTTGCTAGCCAACCAAAAACATGATAACGAAAAAAAAGCCAAATCATTTTGTTCCACCCAATGTAAATTTTTTTTAAAGACATGTGAACCCTTTTAGAAAGTTGCCAGCATTTTCTTTGAAGAAACAAAACTTATTCGTTTTGAGTCTTCTGATCCCCCCCCTCCCCCTTATTTGTGTCTAATTTGGAAAACATGTTGTGGACATTCTGAAACTGCATTCTCAGTGAATAACAGCCAGTGAAAATTCTTGCTCAGTTCTAGCTTAGATACTCAGAACCTACGGGCAAGTTCCACTTCACACAGGGAATGGCTGAACTGCTCATTTGCAGATGCAGGCAGCATCATACTGAGACATGTCAAACTTGCTCCATAGTGGGAGCATCTACACATGCCCCTATGGTGCCATTGTTACTCAGCCAAAAGGAAGTACTAAATGACAGTACTGTAAAAGCTCGTACTGCACTGTGCCAGGGGCACAGTTATTTTTAGCTGCTATGTCACTGTAACAATGCACTATACCGAGGGAGTGCATTGCTAAAGCAGTGTAGCAATGGCATCATGGTTGTTGCCCACAGATGCTAAATGGCCATAGTGCATTACTACAGCGATGTAGCGTCACCTCTGAGTCCAAGAAGAAAAGCACCAAGGCAGCTAGTCTACTTCCAGATTGTGAGACAGTACAAACTGAATGAGTGTAGCAT
>NW_017729027.1:30839156-30852035 GCF_001723915.1 Gavialis gangeticus | reverse complement strand
TCACCTCTGAGTCCAAGAAGAAAAGCACCAAGGCAGCTAGTCTACTTCCAGATTGTGAGACAGTACAAACTGAATGAGTGTTGCATGTCTCAGTACAGTGCTGCCTGTTAAGGTGACAATATTTGAATTTTGGGGAGCACTGGATTTGCAGCTGAATACAAGGCTTTATCTGTGTTTCAGCAAAACGTGCTGGTCACAAGGCAGGATGATATATTAAAAGTAACTTTGCAAATACTTAGGCAAGCAGTTTCCTAACAATGGGGTATTGTGTAGGATATATGGTGTAAAAGGAGAACAAGATGCAGCCCACCAGCTGTCATCAGGAGATAAAACAGAAGCAAGATCTTGGAGCTGAAGAAGGAGTCAGCAAGAAACCAGAAAGAACCATCAAGTGATTGGAGGAAACAGGGGTCAAAGTCTTGAGCATGCGCTCTTAGCAGAGAGGCATGTAAATGAATTAAAGGCCTAGACAATTGTATGCTAATGAAGTAAACAGTAAACAGAGGTGGAGTCTGAGAGGGGACGAGATATGCGTGGAACAAAGGAGGGGCAAAGGTGGAGTAAATGTTAATGAGGATGAACCAAGGTGTATAAAATGTGAAAATAACTAATGTTCGCTGCTGCTTCCTGTGTTCACAGGCTGTGTGTCTGTGAAGGAGCTTGCCCAAAACTATCTCCATTCTCAATAAAGCTGTTGTGAACAATGTGTGCTGGTGTTTACTTCCTGCTTCTTCTGGTTAATGGGTAACATGATCCATGAGCAACTGGATTGTCATCTCCCTAGTCATTGGGTGCCGCATGGCGTCAGGGACTAACACTGTCCAGTGCCCTAATTAAGCAACATAAACATACTCTGTAGAGCTCCTCTAGTAACATCACCCTTGCCAATAATGATGGTCAGATATTAGTATTTTAGACAGACATACGATACATGAAAAGAAGAAACAAAAAGTCATTAGGTTGTGTTTGTGTGAAGAAAACATCCTGACACTTCAGAAAGATTCTGTGTGATAGTAGGATGCCTGGATCAATCAAGAGGCATGTTTGGACCCGCTTCCCCTGCCTGTGCTTGTTTTCTCCTGCCACGACTTGATGGGAGTAAAAAAAAAGAAAAAACTAAAGAGCTCACAGGTGGAAAGTTTCCTGTTTAATAAAGGCTATAACATGCCGCACTCTGTCCTGCCTTCATCTCCAGCTGCTGACATGGATTCAGGCTCCTGATGGTACAATACATATGTAAGCGCAGTCAGCAGCCTCTGCATATTTAGGGAACATGAATGGCAGCTCTTCCCATGCTTCTGCCCCCCACAAATGAACGGCTGTTTGCTGTGCCAATGCTGCATACGGTGGCTTATGATCCTCTCTTCCCTCACACTATCTGGGATGAGGAGGGCTATTTAATAAGATACAGTTACTGGGAACTTTGCATCTGCATCTGGTCCCCATCTCACTCATTCAAAGTCTCTCATGATACTGGGGATAGCTATGCTGGCTTCCCTCAGTCACAGCCTCTCATTAACATGGAGTACCTGTCCCAGAGATTGCTGTGTCACCTTCACTCACAACTCTCCAAAGGTCCTGCCATCTGCCACCCATGAGAGAAAACTTCCCCACTTTCTCCCTTATGCCTGTGCCTCCACGCAGGAAAACTGTTCCGTTGCTCTGGCTGGCTCTCAGCCACTGCCCCGGTTCCCCTTCTGCGGGAAGTTTCTAATCAGCCTCTGATCTTATTATACAAAGTCTCTAGGTAGCAATTAACAACTCCTGGCTTGCCCCACTGCTGGTCTGTGAACCCTTAATTGACAATTCACAAGTTTCTGCCTTGGCTGTCTTGCTGGTCTAGGCGTCCTTCATTGGCAATTAACGCTTCTCTCAGGCAGCTCCGTAACAGGATCACTGGCTCCCTGTTACACTGTGCTCCACAGTGTTCTGTGAAAGAATGTTTAGGAAGTATTTTGTATTTCAGATGACAGGGTTAAGCAGCATGGTTTGACCAAATAAGGATTTGTTCACAATATGCTGGGCATACCTACACATGCAATAATGTGCAGCAATAAACTCCAGCATATATGGCACCAAGAGATTATTGCTCCTGGGCTCTGTATTTGAATGTGTGCCAGGGACTGCAGCACATTGAGCTGGGTTGGAGTAGCTCTGGATGGCAGGAGACCTGGAAGGGGCCAGGCTGCCAGCCCAAGGCTGCTCTGACCTGGCTTATTGTGCTGCAGAGGGGCTGGCTGTGGCATGAGGGAGTTTCAGTGTGGGGATAGTCAGCAGGGAGCCCCCACACTGAAGCATCCTCATGCCTCAGCCAGCCCCATCAGTGTCTAGACATGTGTTGCTATGTACTAAGGCAGACAAGGTTCTTTGGGTAAATCTGATATCTTTTATTAGACCAACTAAAATGGTTGGAAAAAATCTTTGCAAGCTTTTGGTTACAAACACCCTTGATCAGCAGAGAGGGTGCCTGCAGTTGTATTGTGGTCTCCTGGGTAGGATAGAACCCAGTATGCAAGAATGCAGGTTAGTGAATATGCAAATACATGGCTGTGAGGATCAGAGGGGGTGAGAGACAATGGGTGAGAGACAGGTTGGGGGGGTGAAGGAAATGGTGGCCTAGTGATGGAATGTAGCTGGCAAATTGTAGAGAGGCTATCTGAGGTATCAGATGCTGGGCAGTTTATAAGGCGCCATAAATCCAATGTCTAAATTTAGTTCATGATTTTTTTCTATTCAGTAGATTGATGAAGTGAAGTGAAGTTCATAGGCTCATCTGCGAAAGGTGTTTTGCAAATTCCCTATGAGGATTAGAACTGAAAGACTGGAGAGAAAGTGGTTATCTTGTGAGAAATGTGCACCCACAGGTAATTGGGTATTTCTGTCTTTGATAGATTTTTGGTGTTAGTATACACTAAAAATCTCTGCCATAGGGTAGTACTTATGTTTACTATGGCAGAGCTAATTAGCTTACTCCGCCCTAATAATACTTCCTGTGTAGACACTGAGATGTCTATTGCAGTGGTAATTAGGCAACTCTGCAGTAAACATACTGTGTAGATTCACCCAGTATCTTTCTAAGTACTAACATACATAATCCCACTTGAGGAAACAGTTCAGTGTTTTTGACCAGTTACAAATGTTAAGCAGGAGACCATTACACTGCTTAATGGGAATGACTCTCCTGATGCTGGATGTTGCAGGTAACCACTTACTCATTTATTTTTCCATTTATAAGATGTTCCTAACATTAGCTGCAGGGCACATTTAAAATAAAAAACAAACATGTTATGGTTTAATTGTACATTACTGAGATTTATCCCTGTATTAAAGCAATTCTAAACTCTGCCAGGTCTGATATGTCTGACAGTTTTGATATTATATTTAAACATAGATACTTCCTTTGTTGCAGTATCAGATAAGATCAAAAGATTTAAATAATCAATTTGCATTAGTAATGAGATATTCAAATAGACAAATGGAGGAGTTAGAATTCCTTGCTAAACAGTGTAAGAACTACTTGAGGCATTTAAAACTAACATGTACCTTCAAAATATGAATTTTGTATGATAATCAGGATATCAGTGAACATGGGTTTCACTATGTAACCAGGGGAAACATTAGACTCCTTGCTGTTTTTAAAGATAGCTATGGAGGATTTAACTAATACATATGCAAGTGTTATTAGACCAGCTATTCTCATCCTTTTTAGACTCAAGGTACCTCTGGATAGACGCAAAGCACCCCTGGATAGACCTGAAATACCCCTTGGAAAATACTAGCTTTTAGTTTTCATTCATTTTTTTTCCCGGAAGAGAAATAATAGGACCATTTTTCAGTTGCAAAGACCTCAGAAAGACCACAACTATGGATTTCTATATGAAACCTCTGGGGTTATATTATGAATTGTATTTGTAAGCCTAACAGTGCTAATATTGTGTGGCAAACCTCAGCACACTTGAAAGGATCTTCAGGCACACCAGGTGCCATAGCACCCTGGTTGAGAATTACAAAATTGCACAAAGCAATATATTTCTTGTTTACAAACATCTTTACTGCAGAGGCTGCTACAGATCTGGTTGCACTACTGCTACAATAATCAGAAAAGCTGTGACAATATTTTCCTTAAATACCAAACTTATGAAATGTACATATGCTTAAGTGTAACAAATTGCAAATATTACCCCAAGTCCATGAATGTTTTGCTGATTTAGGCCAATACTACCTCACACCTTAGACTTCAGCCTTCAGATGCTCATGTTTATAAACTTGAAAGTCTTTTTAGACTCCAGGGGCCCAATTTCTTTCTTTGGTATTATCCTGGGTCTGGATGCTTTTTACTCACAAGATTATTCTATAGATGCAGATTGACTTTTCAAACCACTCATCTCCTTGCTGGCAGTGTCTTCCAAGTAGCCACTGTTGTCCATCCAAATGTATATAAAGCAGGGAGGATTAAGAAGCAACAGAAGGAATTGATCCTGCCCACATAGGATTACATGCAGGGAAATCACTCACTCCATTAAATCCACTACAGAACTTATATTGATTATATCATTTTACAGAGGTAGATCCAGAGGGAATGGGACAGCATGGTTATACCCTTCTTTGGCTGTGTCACACATCGTTCTCTTTTGCACAACTCTGGAGACCAGAGGAAGAGTGCTGCTGCCACTACTTGTCCCATCCTTTCCCCTGTTTCTGAATTTACCAGGGAAAGGGAGGGAATAGAAGAGCAAATAGCAGCAGCATTCCAGAGTCATATAAAATATGACCTGCTCTGGTGAGCTCAGAGCTCACTGCTCATGTATGGCTGTGGCAGGAATCCATGTTGACCAGAGAGTGAGCTCTGACCGCACTGCCTATGTGTGGCATAGCCAAAGTGGGGATGATATGCATCTCTTGCTCTGTTCCTAGATCCATTACTGTCATTTCACATTTTTCATATAAGAGGAACAACCACATACGACACAAAGAGAAGGTGTGGGGGAAAGGGGGAGTTGGGGGGGGTGGAGGAGTTTCTAATAGAGTGTATAATCTTAGAATCTGATTATGACTCCTTGGGGCAGTTTTGCATACATAATCCCTTCCTGGCATTCCCGACTGAAAATTATCACTCTCTTTAGTTGTAGAAATTGCTGCTTTAAGAATTTAAGAATTCTACTGAGATAGAGCAGAAACAGGGAAATATCAGAGTTATACTCTGCCCAAAGTGGCCACTACACCCTGTTATGCAATGTTACCAGCTGGTTTGTGAAAAAATATTCTGTGGTACCACTACAAATTATGTTACATTTCACACCTTATTTGTGTGAAAGATGAGTAAGTTATAGTTGCCATAGTAACCATTTGAGTTTCTTAATTCTTATGCACTTAAGATCATAACCACATTCATATTACACATCTTTTTTGCATCTCAAAAAGGACAAATTAATGGCTGAATTTAACCAGTCACATGAAAGTTGAATTTACCTGAAAGTTCTTACATCTATACCATGTAAGATCAACATGTTTATTTAAATGCATAATACATTAAATAAATGAAAATTCATTTACATCACTGTAAAGAGGTCCAAGCATAGCATATGCAAATGTGGATAGCTGTGGCAGAGCATATCATTAATTAGAGTTGAACGGAGTGAGCCCTTCATGCAGAGT
Organism: Gavialis gangeticus; assembly: GCF_001723915.1. Taxonomy (NCBI): domain Eukaryota; kingdom Metazoa; phylum Chordata; order Crocodylia; family Gavialidae; genus Gavialis; species Gavialis gangeticus. The sequence continues at coordinate 30,846,380 of NW_017729027.1, read as the reverse complement.
ACAGCTTTAAAAAACACTCAGCCAGTTTCAGTTTCTAAACCAGATTCAGATTGATTGGTTGAAGAGCTACTCTTTTAGGCATTGTAATGCTTTAGACTTTGGGCCCATTACCAGGAAGGCAATTCAATATAATTGAGTCTAGGACCCTGATATGTTTAATATGGAGATTTATGCACTTCTGAAAAGTAATTTAGGCATAGGTACCTAGATACTTTAAGACAAAGGGGAGAGGTAGGCCTCTCCAAAGGGCAATTCAGAAAGCCCAGAAGAATCTACAGGTCTGCCTTTACTGAAGGGAGTTAACCCATTTGCTATAAAGGGCAGTTGCACCCCACTTTCAATCCTGCACCACTAACACTTTAAAACCAACTGCCTAGGACAGGCAGCAACATTTCTATTCAGCCAGCATTAACAAAGTCATTATCATCCACCTGATCCCTGCTAATCCCACTCTACTCCACAGGTGTTAATAATCCTCTCTCTTTTTTAATTATCTCTTTCTGCTGTCTGTTATCCCTTCCTAGATAATTTTGCTGTCCGTTATCCATTCCTAGTAATGTCTCTCTCCTATATCGCAGCCCTGCAAGCTGCTTTTAGCTCTAGCTAAAAAACTTAACTGAGGTGTAGTAATATTAACTCAGGTGAAGAAATGACTGACAGTGAAGTATTCAAGGTATTGTCATGGTGCTCAAGAAAGCTAAATTTTGTTTTATAAAGCTGAATACGAGAGGTACAGTTAATTGTAATGACTACAGGACTAATGGCACAGTGTCTTTTGACTATTTTGATTATTTTTTGTGTAGTTGCATTGTTTTTTTAATCTAGGAAATTAGTGCTCATATCAATAGTTATACTGTTTTTTGCTTTGTTCAGAAATTGAATAGAATCGAATTATGCCCCTAGCATATTAGTAAAGGTCCTAGTTTCTCTTAAACTAGAGAAAAAAATATCTGTTGTGTTATATGTGATGATGTACCACAGCACCTGCACCCCCATTTTCAAAATCCTAGGACCCGTGACAAATTCTGGTTCCCTCTTGCTTGCTCTCCAGGCCTATAAAGGGTGTTAGATATTTTCTATTCATATTCTAAAAAATGAAAAGGCCAAAGAGAATTTCCCCAAAAGTGTTTGTTCCAAAAAGATTGTTTTCCTATTACTAAACAAGAGCCTAGAGTTATTTTTTTCTGAGAAAGTTAGAAGTAGCTGAAAATAGTAACTTATATGAAATGTGCTTTCTCAACCAAAAATCCAGAAGGTAGCATGATTATAGCTATTTGTATTCAGCTGCTTCCTATAGTATATTATAAGAAGTATAAAAACAACAAGTTAATCTTTACTTGTAGTGGGAACAAATCCTTGCACACAGGAATATCATGAATATCAAGAGAGAGGGAAAAGAAGGTGAAGATCCTGATGCCATAAACAGGAGTATATGGACTGAAGTATGAATGAGAGTCCCACTGACTGCGAGGACTCCTTACATGGGCATATCAGCTAGATCAGAGACTGTAGAAACGTACAATACATTCAAGACAGCAGATGAACTGCCCATGTGCCTGGACTTAGGATGTTTGCCCACAGCTTCCCACCAGGTCTAATACTTCCTGTTAAGATAAACCATTGTAGAAAGTGGTGCTTCCCTAATCTGGATGAGATGTGAGTGGCTAGAACCATTTTAGCATTGCCCCAGTGAAAGTTGCTGAAAAAGAAATCTGTGGTGAAAATGTCTCCAGCTGTGGAAACTTTAAGGCCTATTTTTGAAAGTTCACATGAATTAAGGTAGGTTTATCTACCTTATGTAGATGTGCCCACTGTGTACTAAATACACAGTGGGCACATCTACATAAAGTGGCTTAATGCTCAGTGGACTGTTCTACTGTGCCTTCACACATCACAGCAAAAGCCATGCTAATGCGCCAATGAGCAGTAGAATTAGTTTAGTGTGCATTAAGCATGACAAACAAAAGTTTGCCTTTGCTACTGCACATTAGCGCAGTTACTGCACCTTTATCTAGTACTTCATATTAGAGGTACTAAACTTAATGCGCAGTAGCAAAGGTGCATTAATGAACATGTATGCATGGCCAGTAGCTATTCCCAAATTCTGTGCTCCAGAATAAGTGTCTTACTGCTGTTTAGCTTCAACTGTTTTGAATAGCACTCTGCAAATTATCTGTAAATGTCTCGGTTACAGACAAATCCAGAAGGCCTGACTCTCCAATGCTATGCCTGGGGCATACACATTTACTTGTGAGAGACATGAATGAAAAATGCTACCATTCTAAGTTTGCTAGTACTACAGGCCCATTTTGCACTTGGGGAAAATGACTAAAAAATGGAATGGAGAATCAAGCTCTGAGACAGTCACGTTCCAGTTACATAGCTTTGCTACAGTGAAAAATCTGTTTTTATGTGTTTTAGAGAAACAGTTCAAGGAAACCTGGCAACATTTTACATCTATCTAAAACCTATTGATGGGAAAGGCTATGATGTCTCCTATAAATAAACTTGATTATTATTTAGCTGCCTCATGTTTTCTACTTTTGTCACTTTCCATAAGACTACATATGTAGACAGTAAAAACAGTTTAACTGTCACAATCCTGTAGAAAATATCAAGGTCATCTCCATTCTCCACTGAAATAAATCCCTGCTATTGCAAAGGTTTTAAGCTATAGTGATATCATTGTTTCATGACACTATAAAATTCATGAAAGCCAAGTTATATTTCAGAATCTCATTCTACACTTTTAACAATTGTTTAACAATTGTTATAGTTAATGCCATCAATTTATGGGTGCCTGCAGCATGCTGATACGGATTTATTTTGTTGGCTTTCATTGTCTGTTTGTGGTTTAGTTCCTGTCCATTACAATAGATTAAAACTTATTTTAAAACTGGCTTTAAAACAGGTTTATTTTGGTTAATTTCTTATTAATGCTCATTTTGTATACTAACAGAAGTTATCTGGTGAATTTGTAATAAAAATGAGAACTTTGTTACTGGCAGTGTTCTTAATCTTTCTTTGTCTTTAGTACCTGATTATTCTTAATTGTTTTTAATGCAAATCAGTATATTAAGAGCCTGCTGTTTTTCTAGATGACCCAATTTTATACTATCCACTGTTAGAGCACAATGAGGCATGGTTTTTAAGTTCCCAAATCCTAAACTAAAATCCAGAGTTATCATGATATATACATATGGTAGAACTATTTAAAATAATAGTCAATGGGGGATAACATGCCAAATTTCAACGGTTACAGATTTATTTGTTGGTAAACATGAAAAAAAAAGAGTACCATTTAATCTTAGCAGTAACATAGATTAAAAGTAATAATTACAATCTTGGGAGGCTAAATAAGAAGACTATTGAGTGATTTCCTCTCTTTCCCCCCACCCCCCTCAACCCATTTATTTAGGGTTTTGGGATGATTTTGCATATCATTAATTTTTAGTGCTGACAGACTATTATAATATTCTGAAATCTGTTTCCTTTCCCACTGGATCCAGATCTTAATTACTCATGTCCCCCATAACCAGAGTTCTATTGGTTCTTAGTGATTATAAATATCCACAATCAAATCTGGAAAATAATTTATTGGATGTTTATTCAGTCGCTATTATGACAGCACAACGATACTCAAACTGACATGTCAAAAATGTGAGTTAATTCGAAAGGTAAATGCAAGTCCAAACTCATATGCTGATTCATTAGGTTGGTCTTTACAAATGAAAGTATTTGTCTATGTGTAAAAAAGTTTGTGGGACGTAAGACTTCAGTCTTTGTAGCATAAATAATACTAATGCTTTGCAGCTAGTGCTTTCACCTAAGGAGCCTAGAATCTTCCTGCCTTCATACAAAACTATGAATGTGTGTTCCTTGTCCAGTATTATGCCATTTTGAATTTGAAGCTCAAAAAGTTTAAGGCCAACATTTCAAAAAAGCTCACTAATTTGAAGAACCTGATTTTCTGAAAGTACTGATTTTTAGTTGACTAAGCTTGATTTTTTTCCCAGGCTAAAAGAATCAGATCCTTCACACAATTATCAGTGAATTGGTTGGGTGTTCATACATTATAGGAGAATTACAATAGTAACAGGAGCATAAATGGAAAGCAGGTTACCTGTTCTATAGATTTTTATTTGCCGTCTGCAGAAACTTAACTTAAGCTTTTGTAGGCCCTTTCCTTGTAGTTCCATTCTCTGGCCCTTATTTTCTATAGAGCAGGGTTTCTCAAACTGTCATAGTGAGCCTCACTTAACTATTAAAAAAAAAATGAATGCCTCCATAGTGTGCTAAAACAACACAAAAATTTGAAAAGAGTAGGCCAATATGTTCAAAAAATGAATTAAAATGTTGTTGGGATTTAATCAATAAAGATTAGTTTGAATTTCAGAAGAATTCATTTTAAGTTCAAGGGCAGTATAAATGGAAGCAGTTAAATTAAAACTTCACTTAAATATTTAAGGAAACATGATACCAAACAATGATAGATCAATTCAGTATACAAGCCATCAGCCGTACTTTATAAATGGGAAAGGGTGTGTTTGTTTCCTTGTTGCACAAAGTAGTGGAATTCAGGGTTCAAGTGTAGAAAAGAGAAGATGTAAATCATCTTTGAGAGAAAGCCAGGACTTACACTTTGTTTTGATTGCAGTTAATGCCGAGAAGCCTGACTCACACAGGTAGGTGGAAGAAAAAAGAATGAACACTATAAGAACCTGGTGTGTTAACTCAGGAAACTTAGATCCCACCAATAAACATTTATGAACATTTGGCATTTATGAAAATGTGTACTGTCTTTCCTGGATGCTTGACAGGTTGATATGGCTTTCCTCTTCTTCTGAAGACATCATATCTGTGGGGATCACCTTAAAGATGAATGGGTTCCTAACTCACTGATTATATTTGGTTTTGCCCACTTCTGGAAAGTGTTCATGAAATTGTTCCGGCAGACCCCTTAGGTGCTGAACAATTATGTCCTAGATACTGTCAACTGATAGAGCACTGCACTGTTGAACAATATCCTCCAGTGTTGACAACATGGAAACAGATCCCTGCTGCACAAGTGAAGATCACAGTTCAGGTTTGTTAATGAATGCTGTTATCCAATCAATAGCAACAAACATATTTGCATCTCATCTTTGAAGTGACACATTCAGAGAATTCAGTTGCTTGAATATGTCAGCCAGGTATGACAACAAAGTTACCTAACAAGTGTCACTAAAATACTGTAGAAGTGGGGAGTTATTATAATTAAGAAAAATATGGACTTTGCCACACAGTTCATGTAGGCTTGTTGGTACCTTGTCCCTGGACAGCCCATGGACATTTGTGTGTAGCAACAACTGTAGGAAGTTTGCTCCCATTTCTTTGCATAAAGTGCCAAAAACTCTTGAATTAACCAAGCACGACTTTATAAAGTTCAGAGATTTACTGCAACTGAAAGAAAGTTGCCATAGACTGTGCTCCATTGTTGCAAATTTCAAAAGAATAGTTTCATAGTGTTATGGTGCTTAGGGTTGGAAGGGATCTAAACAGATCATTGGGCCCGATCCCCTGCCCCAGGCAGGCATGAGTGCTGCGGTCATAACACCCTAGCCAAATATCTATCCAGCCTCCTCTTGAAGACCCCCAAGGTAGGAGAGGGTACCATCTCCCTTGGGAATCCATTCCAGAGCCTGGGAGCCCTAGCCATAAAGCACTGTCTCCTGATGTCCAGCCTGAACCTTCTTTCTAACAATTTGTGGCTGTTATTCCTAGTAACCCTGGGTGGTGCCTCAGGGAACAGAGCCTCACCCAATTTCTACTGGTCCCCCCAGTGAGTTTGTAAATGGCCACCAGATCACCTCTCAGCCTGTTCTTGTGGAGGGTGAATAGATTCAGGCCCTTTAGCCTCTCTTTGTAGGGCCTGACCTGCCATCCCTGGACAATGCAAGTGGCCCTCCTCTGGACCCACTCAAGGTTAGCCACATCCTTCCTGAAGTGCAGTGCCCAGAACTGGACGTAGTACTCCAACTGCAGCCTGACCAATGCCGCATAGAGGGGAAGGATCACCTCCCTGGACCTGCTTGTGATGCATCTGTAGATACATGACAAGGTGCAGTTAGCCTTACTGACCGCTTCCTCACATTGGCGGCTTATGTTCATCTGGAGTCAACAATGACTCCAAGATCTGTTTCTGCCACTGTGTTGACAAGACGGGTATTCCCCAGCCTGTAGGTGTATTGCTGGTTCCTTCTCCCTAGGTGCAGTACCCTGCACTTGTTTGTGTTGAATTCCATCCTATTCTCATCTGCCCACCTCTGTAACATGTCTAGATCTAGCTGGATTCTGTCCCTTCCTTCCAGCATGCCCACCTTGCCTCACATTTTGGTGTTCTCAGCAAATTTGGACAGCGTGCTTTCCACACCCACATCAAGATCACTGATAAGGATGTTGAACAGTACAGGCCCCAGGACAGAGCCCTGAGGGACTCCACTGCCCACATCCCTCCAGACTGAAAATGACCCATCCACCACCATTCTCTTGTTGTGACCATCTAGCCAGCTGGCCACCCATCTGATGGTGTAGGCATCAATGCCACAGTCACCTAAATTTTTTGAGAGAATGTGGTGAGAAACAGTGTCAAAGGCCTTATTAAAGTCCAGGAGGATGACATCCACTGCCACACCCTCATCCAGGGACTTTGTGACCTGATCATAAAAGGAAACCAGGTTAGTCAGGCAGGATCTGCCCTCAGTGAACCCATGTTGGTTGCCCCTGAGCATTACCTTCCCTTCTGAACCCTTGCAGATGTGTTCCTTGATAATTTTCTCAAAGGTCTTCCCAAGGACCGAGATAAGACTGACTGGCCTATAATTGTCAGGGTCCTCCTTTCTCCCCTTCTTGTAAATGGGGACCACATTGGCCCTTTTCCAATCCTCTGGTACCTGGCCAGAGCCCCACAAGTGCTCATAAAGCTGTGCCAGGGACCCTGCTATGACCCTCGTCAATTCCCTCAGCACCAGGTGAAGAGCATCTGGACCTGCTGTTTTAAACATATCCAGCCCCTCCAAAAGTTCCCTAACTAGGGCATCCCTGAGCCTAGGCATGGCAATGCCTCCCCTGGTTCCATCTGTAATCCTAGTGGGGGAAATGTGGGGAGGCGGCTAGGAAGGCCAACTGCACCTTGTCGTGCATCCACAGATGCATCTCAAGCAGGTCCAAGGAGGTGATCCTCCC
>NW_017729027.1:30823526-30838990 GCF_001723915.1 Gavialis gangeticus | reverse complement strand
GGCTAGGGTCTGGAACCAGCTTCCAAGTGAGGTGGTGCAGGCTCCCACCCTGGGGGTTTTTGAGAGGAGGTTGGATGACCACCTTACTGGGGTCATTTGACCCCAGTGCTCTTCCTGCCATGGCAGGGGGTCGGACTAGATGATCTGCTCAGGTCCCTTCCGACCCTAGAAACTATGAAACTATGAAATGTCCAGGTCCCTGTTCAGGAATATGGAGGCAAAGAATTTGTTAAAGAGGTCAGCTTTTTCATTTGCTGCAATTGCCAGATTGCCAAGCATTTCCTGTAGGGGCCACACATTATCCAGTGCCGCCTTCTTACTCCCTATGTATTTAGAAAAGGACTTTTTGTTATCCCTAATTCTGGTCACTAGCCCTAGCTCCATCTCTGCCTTGGCCTTCCTAACAACCTCTCTGCCATCAGGAGCAATGGAGGTGTAATCCTCCTTGGTGATAGCCCCTTGCTTCCACTGTTTGTATGCCTCCTTTTTTTCCCTTCAGGTATTCCTGGAAGCCTTTGCTGAGCCATGGGGGCTTTTTAGCACTTCTGCCCCCCTTGGTATGCATTGGGACTGATTCTCTTTGAATTCGGAGGATCATCTTCTGGAGGAACAACCACCCATCTTGGACTCCCATCTCATTGAAGCTCTGAGACCCAAGTGCCTCACCTACTAATTTTCTTAGCTCATTGAAGTTGGCTCTCCTGAAGTCGAGGACTTTTGCCTTACTGCTTGCTTTTGCCACCCTGTGCTGGCTAGTAAATTCCAGCAGACAATGATCACTGTCAACCAGGTGGTTGAGTACCTGAAGACCCGTCACCAGGTTGTTGCCTGTGGCAAGGACCAAGTCCAGCAAGGCATTTCACCAGGTGGGACTGTGCCCCTCCTGGGTTAGGTGGAGGTCCTGTATCCTTGCTAGGAACCTATGTGAGTGGTCAGACCTGGATGACTGCTTCTCCCAGCAGATGTCTGGGTAGTTTAGGTCACCTTGACAACCACATTCCTTAACTTTACAGCCTCCGTGAGCTGACCTGAGAATTCCAGTTCCAGCTTGTCCCCTTGGTGAGGTGGTCTGTAGTAGATACCCACTATCAAGAATGTCACCAATCAAGGCCTGTGTCTTGGACAAAATTATTTAAGAGTTTAAAAAGTTCTTCACCAGTTGCTTGTATGGGGAGAGGATGGCAAAACAGAAATTCCTCCTTTAATTCTGTTGCTGTAACAAAACAAATATACACCAGGAGCTGTGCAGCATTTGATATATTGGCAGAATCATCTATATAAATGAAATAATATAAGCCTTGCTGAACTCTTGTTAATAGCTGCTTTTTTACATCAGTGGCCATCTTCATAATATGGCATGAAACTTGGTTTTTTGAAAGCGGAATCACATGTTTGTTTGGTCCTATTATCACCAAGCACATATCCTTTTCCAGCTGGAAGTACTAGTTTCTCACCTATGTTGTTAGCTTGGTCTCCTTTGGCAATGCACAAAGCCAAACAGTAAGAAGCCTCAGTAGTAGGGCTATGTTTAATTTCACTGGCTGTTTCATTTCAATGCTGTTTTGACTCATTTTGAGCTTGAAACAGCAAAATTGAAATGAAATGAAAAGCTTTAAAACAGCCTCAAAATGCAACAAGGGCAGTTGAAATGTTTTGAAGCTGAAGCTGGGATTGCTTGCAGGGAAACAGAAAGTAAAGAGAGGGAGGGGGAAGAGGGGGGAAGGACTACTCTGATATTGACTGTGTAGCATTGTTTGAACTGAGTTTCTTTCTGCTTTGGGGTGAGTTACTGAGCTGTGTCTTCCAGCAGCCCAGCAGCATCAGACAACAAAAAGCTATCATTCATTTCCTACTTGCTATCCTAGGAAGTGGGATTCATCAATACCTTTTACATTCTATACCCTTTTATTTTATTATTATATTTATTCATTTATTTCAATTTATTCCTCCCCCAAAATCCTCTTTTTGTTCTTGTTAGTCTATTTTGATTCTTTTCCCCCAGAAAAGAAATCTGTGCTTTCTCTTACAGTGTGCATTCCATTCACTGTGGGGGGAAGCACAGCATATATTGCATATAATAATATATGATTTATACAGAAACACATACATATATTTACATGTTTTATTATTACATAAATACATACATACATTACATAAACACAGCCAGTCCTTCTCCTTAGTTGAGCGGCCAAGGTTCATCCTACCAAGTGCGGCCAGGGCCCCATCCTACCAAGTGCCAGCAGGGACCACCTTCAGCAGGATGGTGGTGCCCTCCCTGTATGAGGCATGCAGGGAGTACTTGAGGGAGGAGCTGCATGGTCAAGGTGGTGTGTGATGCCAACTTTGTTGGCATCCACTGTGTGGCACACAAGTTCCAACTCAATGTCAGGGATACCTTGGAGGGGGACAGGGCTGCCAGTGACAGCACCAACACCACCAGCAAGCTCATTTCCAAATGCAGGAAAGTAGCTGGCTACTTCCCCTGGAGCATCCAGGAGGGCAAGATGCTGCATAACAAACAGACACAGCTGAACACCCTGCAGCAAAAAATCATACAGGGTGTGGAAACTCAGTGGAACTCCACATATCTTATGATCAAGAGGCTGGTGGAGCAGCAAAGTGCCATCCATGAGATGGCCTTGCTCAGGGAGATTGAGGTCAGTGGCCCCCTTAACAGAGCTAAGTGGGATACCATCTCCCAGATCTTGGTGGTCCTCAATCCCTTCCTTGAGGCCACCAAGACCCTTAGTGCTCACAATGTCCTCCTTAGTCAGGTGATCCCTGTAGTGAGGGAACTTCAGAACCGAATGGAAAAGTTCCAGGGGGATCAATGTTCTTCCCTGGAGCAAGCTGCTGTCACCAATGTGCAGGCACTGGGGAGGCAGCTCAAGGAGGGCATCAGGAAAAGGCTTGGTGCCTTGTGGTCTAGTACAGTCCATGAGCTGGCTGCCATGTGTGACCCAAGGGTGAAGGGGAACATATGCGGCAGCCAAAGCCTGGATCAGTGGATGGAGGTGCTGGTGAAGACAGTCAAGCAAGCAGAATGATGAAGGCAGGGGGGATGTGGAAGAGGGGGATCCACTTTCCCGTACCAACATATCATCCATCAGCCAGTCTCCTCCTCCACCACAGCCTCTGCCAATGTGGGCCAAGGGCATGGCTTCCATGGTGCGGTCCAGAGGCACCAGATCCCACCATCAGGCAGGTAGCACTCAGGCCCTGGTGGATGCCTATATTGCTGAGGACATAGATCCACTGCTGTGCAACTCCTAGGTCTACTGGGCAAGCTGCAGCACGATGTGGCTGGATTTGGCCAAGGCTGTCTGGGAACACCTGTCCTGTCCACTGACTAGTGTTCCAAGTGAGAGGATGTTCAGCATGGCTGGTGATGTAGTGACACCCCATCACACCTCCTTGGCTCCTGGTTTGGTGGAGCAGCTGGTGTTCCTCAAAGTGAACCTCCTGCTCTTGGGTTTCCCCAGGCTCCAGGTGCCAAAAGAGTGAATGCCACCCTCTTCACTCTGTTAGCATCTATTTCCTTTTTTAATTTTTAAAAACCATTTAATGCCCAGCTCTCAAAGCTGGAGGCAGCACTTCCTCAGCCTGACAAAGGGTTTTTCAACCGGAAACCTTGCTAAGATATATTTCTCTAACTATTCAGTTGGTCTACTAAGTTCTCTTCCCCCCTGCCTCTCCTTCCTGAACAGTTTGTACCCATTCATGGAGAACATTGGAGCCAACTTCCTGATGCAAGTGTTGAAGGGAACAACTAGGGGCCATGCTCTTCTTGACCTACTGCGGGAAAAATTGGTGGGGGATGTAGAAGTGGATGGCAAGTTAAGCAGCAGTGACCATGAGATGATTGAGTTCATGATCCTGGCAGAAGGAAGAAAGAGTATGGACCCTGGACTCCAGAAAAGCAGACTTTGACACCATCAGGAAACGAATGGGCAGGATCCCCTGGGAGGCCAGTCTGAGGGGAAAGGGAGTCCAGGACAGCTGGTTGTCTTTGAAAGAAACCTTATCCAGAGCACAGGAACAAACCATCCTGATGTGCAGGAAGAATAGAAAACATAGCAAGCAACCAGGTTGGCTTAGCAGAGAACACTTTGGTGAGCTTAAACACAAAAAGGAAGTTTACAAGAAGTGAAAGCTTGAACAAACAAGTAGGGAGGCGTATAAGAATATTGCTCGGGCATGCAGGGATAAAGTCAGGAAGACCAAAGCACAATTGGTGTTGCATCTAGCAAGGGACATGAAGGGTAACATGAAGGGTTTCTATAGGTATGCCAGCAACAAGAAGAAGGTCAGGGAAAATGTGGGTCCTTTACTGGGATGGGGGAAGCAACATAGTAATAGATGGTAAGGAAAAGGCTGAAGTACTCAATGCCTTTTTTACCTCAGTCTTCACAGGCAAGGTCAGCTCCTAGATTACTGCACCAGGCAGCACAATTTGGGGATGAGGTAAGCAGCCAACAAGTTAGGGACTATTTACAAAAGCTGGAAATGTAAAAGTTGTTGGGGCCAGATGCAATGCATGCAAGGGTGCTGAGGGAGTTTGCTGATGTGATTGCAGAGCTGCTGGCCATTATCTTTGAAAACTCATGGTGATTAGGGGGAGATCCTGGATAATTGGAAAAGCATAAATATAGTACCTATATTTAAGAAAGGGAAAAAGGAAGATCCAGGGAACTACAGAGTGGTCAGATTCACCTCAGTCCCTGGAAAAATCATGGAGCAGGTCCTCAAAGACTCACAAGCACTTGCAGGAGAAGAAGGTGATTGGGAACAGTCAGCATGGATTTGCCAAGGGCAAGTCATACCTGATAGCATTGTATGATGAGATGACTGACTTTGTTGGGAAAGCAGTGGACATGATGTACTTCTCAGTGTCTAAATGGCATCCAGTATCAAGTGGAGTGTGTCCCAGGGGTTGGTTCTGGGGCTAATTTTTTTCATTATATTCATTAATGATCTAGAAGATGGGATGGACTGTACCCTGAGGAAGTCCATGGATGACACCGAGCTGGGGGGTGTAGTAGATACATTGGTGGGTAGAGCTAAGATTGAGAGAGACCTAAAGAAATTGGAAGATTAGACCAAAAGAAATCTCGTGAGGTTCATCAAGCACAAATGCAAGGTCTTGCACTTAGGACAAAAGAATCCCATTCACCTCTACAGCCTAGGGACTGACTGGCTAAGGATCAGCTCTACAGAAAAAGACCTGGGGATAACAATGGACAATAAGCTGAATATGAGCCAGCAGTATACCCTTGTGGACAAGAAGGCTAATAGCATACTGGGTTGCATTAATAGGAGCATTGCCAGCAGACAGAGAGAAGTAATCATTCTGCTCTATTTTGCACTGGTGAGGCCACATCTGGAGTAATGTGTCCAGTTTTGGTCCCTCATTATAGAAAGGATATGGACAAGTTAGAGAGAGTAGAGTGGAGAGCAACAAAAATAGTTTGGGGGCTGGGGCACATGACTTATGAGGAGATGCTGAGGGAACTGGTTTTATTTAATTTGGAGAAGAGAGGACTGAGAAGGGATTTGATAGCAATCTTTAACTACCTGAAGGGTGGTTGCAAAGGGGATGGTGATAGATGACAGAACAAGGAGCAACAGTTTCAGGTTGCAGCAATGAAGGTTTAGGTTAGCTATTAGGAAAAAAAACTTTCTCACTAGGAGGGTGCTAAAGCACTGGAACAAGTTACCTAGAGAGGTGGTGGAATCTCTATCCTTAGCGGTTTTAAAGGTCAGGTTTGACAAAGTCCTGGCTGGAATGAACTAGTTGGGGATGGTTTTGCTTTGAGCAACGGGTTGGACTAGATGACCTCTTCAGGTCCCTTCCAACCCTAATTTTCTATAAATCTATGATTCTATAATCCCGGAATGCTTATGCCAGTGCAACTGCAATAACTTCAACTATAAGCATGGCTCTTGGAAACATTTGCTTTTTAAGCTAACTCAGTGAGTCCTGTTAATATTTAGCTTTTCATTCTTTTTAACAGGGTATATTAAAACAATGGTAGTGCTATAACATATTCCCATTCAAACTGTTAGGACATTAATAGTTCTTATGTATATGAGATTTCTTATGTGTATGTTTTCAGGATTAGAAATGTAGGATAAATATCAGATAAACCCCAACAGCCAGTTTATTGAAACAGTCAAATTAACAAGAATATTTTCTCTTTATTTGATAGTGCTTGAGTGAGATCATATTGTTAAAGTAATACAGCTAGTCTAAGGTGAGTTTTCACACCTAATCAACATGAAATATTCAGAGAATAAAAACGACTCTTCCACAAATATTTGAAACTCTCCCCCCAATGGAAAGCTATTAAAGTGTGATTCATTTCTGAAAAGTAACACTGTTGGATTCTAAGTTTAATTTATTTCAGAGAATCTATATCACATGTGAAGAGTCTACATATAATAAAATGTCTTTCATGGCTGCCAGCCCTATGAACTCAGACTTGGATCTCAGAGTCAAGCTGGCTTCTTTTTTTCTTCTGTATCACACCGCCATTAGTTCTGCACAACAAATTAGGCTCTCAGGGACATCAACCCTATACAAATCAATGAAAAGTGCAACGAGCAGCAAATTTGCAGCTAAATTGTAAAGTTACAGTCTTCCCTGAAGTAAGGGGTGGCATTGCATCACAAAAAGTTCACAGAACATATTAGGACACAGATGGTTACAGTTCCATGCCTTTCTCCCCTACAGCTCTGAGACAGAAGGAATAAGCTGCTTCAGTTCTTTTCCTTGGGCAGTTTATTTTTAGCTAAAGTGGTGGCAGACAGCTATGGCTTCATCAACCCCCTTTGTTCCTCTTCATGGCAATTGCTCAACATTGGGTGACTGGATAATTCTCTCCCTTTCTCTCCACCCTATGACCTTAGTTACAACTGAACAGTGCTCAGCAAGAAATTAAGAATTTTTATTCCTCTTTACCCTTCTGCAGGGGCAAATAGCCAACATGTGTATTGAATTACAAGGAGGAAGCAAACATACTTTATTCTCCTATGGTGTATACAACTGTTCACTGCACCAGTTTATGATCACATTGATTACTTTAAGCTGTATGATTATAGACCAGGGATGGCATGTACAGGCATTTGCTGATGCCAGGAGCTGGGAAGGGAACCTGGTGTAAGTAACTCAGTGTGTTGGGAGGGGCAGGTGGGATCAGAGGGCCTAGTGTATCCATGGGACATGGGGGTTGTTGGCGGGGTTGTTGGCAGGTCTGTGGGTGCAGTTGACTGTCCACCATAGGCGAGCCAGGTAGCTACAAATATCTCAGTCAGCAGGACAGAAAGAGCACAGCCCCAAGGCCGGTGTGAGTGGTTGGGCTTTCCCAGACCCAGGGTTGTGCTCCAAACCCATGCAAACATTTGCTGGAGTGGGTTAACTCATTCCCAATCAAAGTAAATTTACCTACTGAGGTGAACTTAGGTCCACCTATTTAAGTGGACTAAATGTAACATCTATATGTAACCCTAGGTGTTTGCCATACATTGCTAAAGGGAGTGAAGAATAGAATAAAGGCTGTCAATAAAATAAGATGATATGATGATAAAGAGGCACAGGCAAACATCTGGAGTATGTGTTTTTCACAGTCATATTTTATCGTATAGAATTTAATTTAATTTAAAGTAAAATATGATAAAAAAAATTTAAAAGCCTTAATATGTATGGGTTTCAGTCACTTTTGGAGAACAGAATGAAGAAATGGCAAAAGGTTCTATTTCCTTAAAAGAAAATCTGTTGGCATTTCCCCCCTTTCTTATGTGCATATTCAGCTTGTTTCTGCTTGATTTAGCAAGGGTGAGAATAACTATAATTCCATGTATCTGGCAGAACTAAAACATGCATTTCACAATTACGGTTCCTTAAGTTTTTCTCCTTACATTCATGCATTGGGTTGTTTTTCTCTCGGTGTGACAAAAGATCTATTTGTCTGTGACTAAGATTAAATAATGACAGGATTATCTGACTTTAGGCAAAACATGAATTATTTACAAATATGATTAATGAATAACAATGAAAAGTATTGAGATAAAATCTAGAGAAGTTCACACGATAAAAAGAATATTTCCAAGAGAATTAAATTAATATTAGTTCTTTAAGTCATATACTGACCTTACTCTACATACAGAATTATCAAAATAGCTATGAATAGGCTACAATTGGACCTAGACAGGTTACAGGGGTGGGTGGACGAGAATAGGATGGGATTCAACACTGACAAGTGCAAGGTGCTGCACCTGGGGAGGAAGAACCAGCAGCATACCTACAGACTGGGGAATTGCCTTCCCGTCAGTGCAGAGGCAGAAAAGGATCTTGGAGTCATCATTGATGCCAAGATGAACATGGGCCGACAGTGTGGGGATGCAGTCAGTCAGGAAGGCCAACTGCACCTTGTCATGCATCCACAGATGCATCTCGAGCAGGTCCAAGGAGGTGATACTCCCCCTTTATGCAGCACTGGTCAGGCCACAGTTGGAGTACTGCATCCAGTTCTGGGTGCCGCACTTCAAGAGGGATGTGGACAACATGGAGAGGGTCCAGAGGAGGGCCACTCGCATGATCAGGGGGCAGCAGGGCAGGCCCTACGAGGAAAGGCTATGGGACCTGAACCTGTTCAGCCTCCACAAGACAAGGCTGAGGGGGGATCTAGTGGCCTGTTACAAACTAGTCAGAAGGGCCCAGCAGGCACTAGAGGAGTTCCTGTTTCCCCAAGCACTGCCAGGAGTGACCAGGAATAGCGGTCACAAGCGGGCAGGGGGTAGATTTAGGCTAGATTTCAGGAGGCGCTACTTCACAGTCAGGGCAGCTAGGATCTGGAACCAAATTCAAAGTGAAGTGGTGCTGGCTCCTACCCTGGGAGTCTTTAAGACAAGGCTAGACAGTCACCTTGCTGGCATTCTTTGACCCCAGTACACTTTCCTGCCATGGCAAGGGGTCGGGCTTGTTGATCTGCTCAGGTTCCTTCCGACCCTACTAACTATGACACTATGAAACTATGAAAATAAATAGTTTATACAGAGTAAGGGCAGTATATAGGTATTTATAGGCTTAAAATAGGTAAAAGTTATGCAGCACCATTGTTTTCAGACACCAAAAAGATGAAAATTCATATTGAATGGTGGGTTATACTGGGACCTCATTTTTAAAGAACTTATATTTTTGATTTTATAGAAAAAGACTTGGGGTGGATATGATTTTTTTATAGTTTTGTGAAAGAAATATTATAGACTTGCTTACTGGCATTTATTTATTTACAAGTGCCTGATGACACTTCTGAGATTACAGGAGATAACAGGTAATGGGTGTTTGAATACAGGTGATTCTGAATGCTGGAGGGGGCGGGGGGAGTGACTCACTTATGTTTTGCGTAAGACACAAACAAGCCTAGTAGAAAACCTCTATAGCTCCCAAATATTGCTTCCAGGCTTAGTTTTGTGTCCCATCACAGATGTTAAGAAAAGGTGCCATTGAATCTGATGTGGGATGTCAACAATCATGCTTCCTGCCATGTCATATGTGCATGCCAGGAGGCATGATTGTGGTATCTTGCATCAGATCCTGTTGCATCATATTGCTGTTATGGGTGAGCCTCAACAAGGCTCCCCCAGCACCACCAAGTAGCAACTTTGGCTGTTAGCTAAGGAAGGGCATGGTGCATTCCTGCAGCTGGAAACTCCAATCAGCTGACACTGATCAGTCTTGAAAGGTTCATGTGTGTTCCAGAGGCTGGGTGCTGGCCAGACATTTAATTAAAAGTATGATAGGAACCAGGCATAAAATTATTACATGTATTTTGTGTAATTATAGTGGGTATGTCTATGCAAGATGCTATGTTGCCATAGTTACAAGCTATGGAAGTGTAGCTCATCACTACGATGACATAGTGTCGGTGGGCACTAATTGTGATGCTACCGTTACTGCACACTAGCAATAAGCTTGTGCAGTAGCTCATTGCTACTGTGCAGTAGGGTTGAAAACAACCTGTGCACTACCGGGACTGTGTAGTACCAACTGCACAGTCAGGGGAACATATAGATACACCCTTTGACTTATCCCTCATTTTATCCTGCCATTAATTGATTGTATGTGTGACCAGGTCACTACCTAAGATGTGAATAACCCATTAATCACATCTTAAGTGTAACATCTGTCACAGGCCTATGTGTTTTATTTTAAAGCAGTGATTGTCTAATGTTAAATGTCTCAAAAGTCTAAAGAGAAAACAACTGGGATCCTGCTTTTGTAGGTAGAAAAAGAGTTGTGGCATTTCCCCATGCCAGCAATAGCAACCAGTCATAGAAGAAGACTTGATTTTATCATACTTGCTTTTCTTCTGATCCCAGGACTTTTGTAGTCTTGGTACCACCAGTGGCCTAGCTTCAGACAGGAGGGATGAAGAACACCCTCAGCCTATTTTAAGGTTGGGGTCTAGGGCATTCTCCTGAAAAATCAGAGATGTGCCTTAAAATCCCCTTTGAGTAACATGGGCTTAGGACATAGGTTTCTACTTCTTGGGCAAGTACCTGGCCCTATGCTAATGACAAAAGGTGGGTAGCAGTGGGTGCATCTACATGTCCACTTTAATGCACAGTAGATTATTTTACTACTCATTAAAGAATCACATAAAAATGATGACATTAAACTAATGTGCAGTAAAACAGTCTACTGTGCATTAAACATCATTAAAAAGTACAGAAATGTGACCCTGTGCATTAGTGCAGCCTAATGCGCATTAACGTAGCACCTCACATTGGAGGTACTAAATTTAACGTGCAGTAGAAAAGGCACAATAATGCACATGTAGATATACGCACTATCCATATTTCTCAGCTTAATTCAATGCTGTGTTTTGGATTCTACTTATAAACTGAGGGATTTAAACTTCTTTAGGTGCTTCTCAGGTACACCCTGAATCATGACAGAACTCCGTTAGGAGTTAAGTACTGTGGTGCTCTATTTGATTTGCTTCTGAGTGTAGGTGCATTGGAAATGATTTATCTAAAATGGACCTACGTACTTCATTTCTTGGTTGCTGGTAAACGGTAGGGCTGTGTGAGGCTTCGGACAGAGCTTTGGATCCGGAGAAGTTCTGGACACTTTGGAGTCCAAAGAAGCACATCCGAGTCAAAACGCTGGCTTTGTTCAGCTTCCCGAAGTGGTTTGGAGCTCCCAAAGAGCTTCGGAGCAACCTCGGAGCTGCCTTGGAGATCCTGCCATAGGGTATAATGGGGAAATAATAAAGTAACTATAATTTTGTTGTTTTTTGTCCAATTTGGATGGAATTCTCAGGAGTGCTAGACTCTACAAAGAGCATAAAGCCTGCTAAGTTTCAAGACAATTGGTGAAGGGATTTGGAGGGAATGCCACCCCAAATTCATGAAAGCAAAACTCATGTCAAGTCTAGGTGTTACAATATAGTGGGATAAGAACTGCAGGGGTGGTAGCTCTTACTAAATCTAAAAAATCTGACAAGTTTCAAGAATATCAGTGCAGGGGTTTGGGGGCAACTGTACCCCAAATTATTGAAAGCAAAACTCCTGTCATGTCTATGTGTTACAACACAGGGAGGTAAAAACTGCAGGGGTGGTAGCTCTTACTGAGGCCACAAAGCCTGCCAAGTTTCAAGAAAATTGGTGCGGGGGTTTGGGGTGAACTTCCCCTCAAGCTGCAGACAAGCAAAATTGGTGCCATGGGTGCTGTGGGACTGACTGTCTGTCTTGGGGCGGGGGAGACACTGCTGCAGGCCTGGCAGCTAAGCTGCTGTGTTCCCATTTACCAATCAAACAATCATGATTACTCAGGGACTAGCTTAATACATAGGACCTAGCTACTACATAATGACTTAACGAGCATCAATTAGCACCTACAAAACCAGGCTAAGGAGAGGAAAGACTCAATACAGACAATGAACTGTCCCAGGAGGACACAATCTTGGCAGGAGTTTTGCCTGTTAGCATCCAAGGGTACAGGGCCCCAGACTCCCCCTGCACCGATCTCCTCAACAGCTGGCAGGAGTCACAGCAGGGGCCACCATCCCTGCAGCTGTCACCCCACCATGCCTTAACACATGCAGTGTCACCCATGGCACCAGTTTTGCTTGTCTGCAGTTTGAGGTGCAATTGCCCCCAAACCACTCCACCTAGCTCCTTGAAACTTGGCAGGCTTTGTGGCCTCAGTAAGAGCTACCAGCCCTGCAGCTCCCCATGTTGTAACACACAGCCATGACAGGAGTTTGGCTTTCAAGAATTTGGGGGTGGTTCCCCCCAAACTCCTACACTGATCTTCTTGAAACTTGGCAAGTCTCATGTCCTTAGTAGAGGCTACCATTCCTGCAAGTTTCATCCAAATTGGACAACAAACAACAAAGTTATAGATATTTCATTGATTCCCCATTATACCCTATGGCCGGATCTCCGAGGCAACTCTGAAACTTCGGAGTTGCTTCAGCCGGATCAGGGCGGAAACCGGGTCCGGAGCTCCAGATTGGATCACGGCCATCCAAAGCAGCTGGATCCAAAGCCAGATCAGGTTGCTGCCAACTCACACAGGCCTAGGAAAGGGTCATTTTGAACTGTGTTTTGGAACATGGGCACCTAAACTCAGATCTATTTAGGCAGCTGGTATATCCTGGGAGCATCTACATGAGATATTTACTGCACAGTTGACTAATTAGCTGCATAGTAAACATTTCAGCATCTACATATGCACTCCTATTAGGCTGGAGTAAACTAATTTACTCTGCAGCAAGATAGTACTTGTAGATATAAGTACTATCCTGCTGTGGAATAAAAAACTGCAGCAGTGCATATGTAGACACTGGAGCAGCTGGCTGGGGCACAAGGGTGCTTCAATGTGGGGATTGACTGCTGGCTAGCCCCTAGACTGAACTTCCTTCATGTCCCAGCCAGCCCCTCCACAACAGGCTGAGCTCATGGGAGCAGCCCTGGGCTGGCAGGTTGACCCCTTGGGTCTGCTGTCAGCTGGGGCTACTCCAACCTGACTGTATGCACTCCACACTAATAAAGTATGAAGCTTATTCCTCTGGAGTCAACTACTCCTTGGCACATGTTCAAACAGTGCTCCCAGGAACAATAAACTCCAGAGTAAGAAACTCTATAGTTTAGTCATGTACAGTAATAACACATGGAGATGCTTTGTGAGTCTTGCCCCTAAGCCTTTTAAAGCAAGCCAGATAACCAGAACTATCTATTTGTCATAACAGCATTCCTCATATATATAACCTGAAATTTTAAAACTGGAAATGTCACCATGACAAAACAACAACATCCACCACCACCACTACTTCCCTTTCAGACCTCAGGAGGACTCGCTATACCCCAAAGCTTGTCCAACAGTTCTCCCAATTATACTGTCAGTCCAATAAAAGATATCACAAAAAATGATTGCCTTTCAAACTTTAGGAAACATCCTTTTTGATCATTATGACTATGGTCATGATGGTAATTTGGCATTGTTTGATGGAGCGGAGAAGGATTAGAATTTTGGGTAGTGGATTATATTGTACTGCTACACTTAAATTATATAGTAGCCTGTGCTGCGCTCAGTTACATTTGAAGGCCCCTCACATATCTGAAGCCCCATTTTTATCATTTTTACATATCCAAACAATTTAAGTAAGAATAAAATTATGGTGATGAAAGAGGAACAGTTCCTATTTCATGTAATTTGATGCACAAAACATAATCTGGGTTTGATATTTTATCTAGTGTAGATTTTGGTAATTTCTCTTTTATTCATTATTTTTTGTTCCTTTTATAAGAGTTTTAAGGAATATGTACTTAGAGAAATGCAGGTTAGGAGGTTATTGATCACAGCAGGTTATTGAATAGGGTGTAATTATATTTGGCACAAATTGTAATTACTGAGTAATATGAATTGTTTGTAAATTAGGAGAGCAAACAACCAAATACAAAAGAAAGGGTTTGAAGTAACTACGTCACTGAAATTCAGTCTTTGAAACCCAGCATGTGTACGCCATTTTCCCATACAGACTCAAACTTTGTCCTCATTACCACTTCTTAACAAACAACTTTTCAGGCAGAGGTCTTACCAACTGCTGATTCTTTTCTTCTTTTTCAAGCATCGTTTACATGTTTTCAAAGCATTAAACAAACCATGCTATTAAATTACGTTTCATTGATACAAAGTATATAACTAAGTATAGGTCTGAAGCCTGAATGACTGTACTGCCTATTTAGGCAGGTTTTCTTTATGGATACAAACAGACATTTGTTTTTCACACTGTGCTACTAAGGATGAAGAATAATATGGCATTGTTATTTGCCATAATTCTTTTATCTCCTAAAATATTTCCTGAATCCCTAGATAATGTATAGCTAGTGTGAGACAATATTTTGGACTTTTAGTAGCTGTAAGATTTAAGGTTAAAGTCAGTTTCCCATTATAACACTACCATATAAACAACACATTTTATAATCTGACGTGAATTAAAGCATTTCAATTCTAATAATAACAATTTTAAAAATCAATATATTATTCAGGATTCCTGGTGTACAGTTATACTGAGTTCCTGTACATTTTGACCACATTTCCTTTGTGTTTTTTTTGCATACTGAGTAAACAATAGAACAATTTTACAAGTAGGGGACAGAGGGCACTTCTACACGTGACAGGGGTTTAGTCCTCAGGGTTTTATTGTATGCCCTCTAAATTGAAATGGTGGGTTTTTAATTGAAACCCACCACTTCGGTTTTTCCATCACATTATGGTTTCAATTTTTCCATCACCTGGCCTGATTTGGCTGTTCCCCAAGCCTGCCCAGGGAGTAGAGCTTGGCTGGGTTCCGGTGGGTGGGCTCAGGGAACAGTTGGATCAGACTGGGTGCTGCCTCTGAGCTGGGGCAGCATCCGGCCAACTAGCAGCCCACCTGGGCAGCCCTATGAAGCACTGCCACCATGAGGGACAGACCAGGGCCCTCTGCATTGCTCCCCACAGCTCAGGGACCTCTCAGCCCGCCCGCAGCTCACCTGGCCACCAGAGAGGCAGACAGGCTCCGCTGAAAAAAGAAAGGATCAGGCCCTTCACCGCTTCTGCCTTCAGGGATCCTCATTTTCTGTGGAGCCTGCCTGCCTTTCCCATGTTTGGGGCACAAGCTGACAGCTGCATCGTTGCAATTTGCAACATTGCAAACTAAACTACATCTGGAAGTAGTTTAGTTGCCAATGATACAAATTCTTCTAAAACCCCCAAAACTGGCACATGTGTAATTTGTGACGCCTTTAAGCCACACAAATGACCATGTCATCATGTGCACATCATGATGACGGTCATGTGTACAAGTGCCCATAAAGACTGGGTGGGCTATATTCTAATAGCAGTTTGTAACAGTGATGTCAGGAATTGACTGTATCATCTAACTTTCAGGCATGCTGATTGAATTTATGGA
>NW_017729027.1:30814331-30818526 GCF_001723915.1 Gavialis gangeticus | reverse complement strand
TCCTGGACTTGGTGCTTGTACTTACTGAATTTCATCTTGTTTCAGATCAATTCTCCAGTTTATCCAGATCATGCAAAAGCTAGCCCCACATCCAGAGCATCCTGAGAGATCTGAGGTATCATGCAGTTCTGAAGTCTCTTTCATATTCTTTCTGTCATGCTTTTGAATCACGGAAAGAGAAAAAAATTGTAATGAGAGTGTATTATTGTTTTGAGATCTGACTTAGACTCCACTAAAACTATTTCTATATTAAAGTTCAAGTTTTGCAAATTCTGAAAATATTCATGTTTTAGATTCTTTTGCCTATGGAAGATAAGCAGATTTATAATTTAATCTTTAATAAAATAATAATAACTCATATTATGCACCATTCTAAATCCTATACAAATAAAAGCAATGAAAATAGATTTATTCTTGCTTTCAAAAATCAGTGACCAATCTTCTATTCTCTTTAAATAAAGAAAACTCCAGCCTCAATTTTTATTTAGATGCTTTGTCCCTTTTTATCATGCTCATCACAATCTGTTTTTCATAATATTCTGTGCTATTCATTATGTCTTAGATTACTTGCTCACCAAGCATATATTAAATGTCAGAATAAACACAAGTAAGTTAGATGGACTAATTATTTAGGTAATGCCAGATGGATATTATCCACTCCAAAAAAAGTACAAAATGTTTTTGCTTTCTTAAACCTGCAGCAATTCTTACACTGCTCAGAATGTGTTTTTCCAGCATTGGGCCTAAACAAGAGCCTTAAATTATAAGCCAACTTATAGTTATACAGCTGAACCTTAATATTTAAAATAAGCCTCTAGAGAAGTAATACTGTACAGTGCCCCTAAATAATAAAAAACTCAAACTTCCAACATTTTTACTAACAAGTCTCCAACATTTAAATTTTTGTAAAATTGTGGTAAAACATTAAAGGCTCAAGGAGATGTACTGTGCAGAGGGACTTGTTAGGGAAGAGAGTCCTGGAGTGCTACCTTTCTGATTAAGATAGCACTCAGCAGGGAATCTGCTTTAAATTCCTCAATCTGGAAAAATAAATGCCAGGGGAAGGATCAGCTAAAACCTTGCTAACCAATGTACTGCATGCGTGAGACGAGTGTAATAGTCACAAGAACTACTGAACTACTGAGAAGTATAAAAAGGGCAAAACTGGAAGAGGCAAGGAAAATAATGAGAATTAGAAGTTATTATGGCACCAAGAATAGACAAGACAGTCCAGGATTTTATTTAAGAAGGGACTTAAATTACAATAGAAAGCATTTATTAGGAGAAAAAAAATGAAAGAACTTAATATGAGATTTGGAAGTGAGGAGGACACAGTCATGAACAGAGGCAAAAGAAATAAAAACTAGATAAGTAAAAAAACTCACAAAGAAATATGAAGTTGCAGGAGAGAGATGGAATGTTAGAAAACAAAGTTGCATATTCATGCAAAGGAAGGGCTGTGCAAAGATGCAAAGGAACAGGGAACAGGATGACATAAAAATGACATAAGAAAAAAAATTACACATGAAACCAAAAAGAGGTTTAGTTCTGCAGTTGCATTTACAAGATGCTTACAAGCTTCTTACTACTGCATGGTAGCTGGTTACTATTGTACAGTAGCATTGCATGGTACAAACTGATGAGATGCTACTGCACAGTAGTAACCAGCTGCTACATGGTAGTAATGAGCTACTGCAGAGTCACTGTCACTAGGAAGCCTGCAAGGATGCTACTATACAGTAGCTATGGTTACTGCAGTCATTTAATACTTGGACATGCAAGTACTAAATGGCTGTATAGTAACAACTGTGCAGTCACCATCTCGAGTAGACGTGGACACTGTGTTTTAAATTAATCACTATCTTTAGCTACCTTTTGGGCTTCATATAACTACATACACATACCCACATATTAATAATTGATAAACTCAGTTTATTGTTCCTGGGTGCCATGTTTACATGTGTACTGCAGCATATTGAGCTGGGTCAGAGCAGCCCTGGCTGTCAAGGGAACCCAGCAGTCTGCCTGCCAGCCTAGGGCTCCTCCAGTCCAGCTCAACATACTGCAGAGGGGCTGTCTGGGGCATGAGCTTGCTTCAGTATGGGGCTTGCCAGCTGGCAACCCCCGAACTGAAGCACCCTTGTGTCCTAGCCAGCTCTGTCAGCATTTACATGTGCATTGTGGTGCATTAAATAACGCTGTCACAGGATAGTACCAGTGTTGACAAGTATTATGCCACAGAGGCACCTATTAGATTACTGCAACCTAATAAGGCTACACATGTAAATGCTGAGATTTTACTTCGGATCTAATCAGGCAACTCCCAATATCTATCTTGTGTAGATGCACCTAATGAGATTAGGTTTGGTCGTCCAACACTAGCAGCTGGTAGTTTTCTCCTTAGAGTGGCTGAATTAGCCAAAAAGAGACAGAGACTTTCCTTGCCCTGTAGTAACTGCCATTGGCTCTCTCCTCTCAAACTGTAGCAAGTGTAAAAAATAAAACACCTGGCTGTGAGCAAAAACGTCAATGGGAAAAAAGGTATAAACCCCACCTACTTACTCCTAAAGACTGATCAGGGATACTACTAATTTCAAGGCATTGGTGCTTTTTGGGGAGATCTTGTGGAAGTTGGTCAAATTATTCCTTTTGCAGTTTTCACAATACCAAAATTAAATTAGAGATTTATTAGCAGAACTTGTCAGCTTCATTTTGAGAGATCATACAAAAGGACTGATGGCTTACATGGCATAAAGTAATGAAATAATTTTATTTAGGCTTGCAAATTAAGCCCTCAAAAGTTGGGAAAAACCAGACTTACAGTTACCCAAGTAACCTTTGTTTAGCAGTCTCTACCTTCTGTGCTTTATGAAGAAGGAGTATTCTGTGCCCCCACCTCCCTCCAACAGCCTCTGGAATCATGTAAAGATTGCATCATAGTGGGGAGTGACTACACCAGATGCTTTACTATGTATTAGCATAGTTTACTGTACAGTAAGCATGCGTGTCTACACATGCACATGCTTACTGTTTAGTAAACAATGCGACTCATGAATAAATTTGCTACCAGAAAATGCAAGTAGCAAATTTACTCATGAGTAGTTACGGTGCAGTAACGCATGCATAGACGCCAACCAGGAGCAAATTTTCTCCTGGTCAACCCTGTCACTAGGGGGCCAGGATGAGGCTAGCCCCAGAGCTTCAGGCTGGGAGCCTCTTCTTCCCCAGGGCTGGGACATCTCTATGGCCTGCAGGCATTTTGAGCCCTGGAGCACATGCTGGCAGCCTAAGGCAGGCCTCAAGCCAGCTATGCCAGCCTACCTGCACCACTGCCTGGTACTTCAGTGACACGTGGCTGCCAGACCCATGCTATCCAGCCCTGTAGAGTGCAGGCTTCTGCCAGGCCTGGCAGCACCCAAGCCCAGATGCAGGCAGCTCATGGCCACAAGGGCCAGCTTCAGTTGCCTGCAGCCCACCCCCATAAGAATACCCAGAGCCTGTAGCTGCTGCAGGGCATTTCCTCACCATGCAGATCCCAGTCCCATGCCATAGCCCTGTGGTGGGCACTTTAGGCAGCTGCCCAGGCCCTGCAGCACAGCTATATCTGTGCAGAGGCTTGGAAAGCCAGTGCAGGAGCCCTGATGGCATCATCCTCACCCTGGCCTTGCACCCATGGTGACATGTCACTGGGGGAGGGCCCCTCAGGCTTCCAGCAGCCCATCCTGCCGAGCTTCCCAGCTACAACCTCCACCATGAGCTCAGGGAGACTATGGTGGGCCAGTAGGGGGCAGTCCTTCACTGAGCCACACGACTCACCGTGCCCAACCGAAACTGAGCTTCAGATGTCTCCCCTGGGGTGCCTACATCTGGCCAACCTCCTTCCTGGAGCACACCTGCAAGGCTGGGATAGCCGCTGCCACCACCCAGGGTCTGGTCTTTGTTAGGGCTCTGTGCCACCTGGGGTACGCAATACCCAATACATTCAATGCCCTACCCAGTCAATGGGGAAGCGATGTAGGAGATCACCCACTTGCAAGTATGAAGGCAAATGGGGGGTGAAAACAGTAGGCATGATGGCCCCTGCTGAGGCCTTGAAGCCTGCCAAGTTTCAAGGTGATAGAAGCAGGGTTTTCTAGGAAACTGCACCTCAGCTGTTGATGCTCAAGGGCAACCAGCATGGTTTCATTAGGGGCAG
>NW_017729027.1:30811640-30813950 GCF_001723915.1 Gavialis gangeticus | reverse complement strand
TCATAGGCTCGTCTATGAAAAGTGGTTTGTAAATTCAAACAGCGCTGAACCTCACTATCCTCATCACCAGAAGTCAACTTCCTACAGCCCCCAAAACACACCAAATGGATCCAGGACATGCCTTGACTAGACAAGTAAAACATGCCAGCAATATCTGCGGTATGGAGATATCTTCACAATACAATATATATCTTCATCAGGGCACCAAGGAAAATACTTAGAAGACACCAAGCAACAACCATGCACCAGAATGAGTGCACATGAAAAATTTATGAAAGGCAAGAGCAGAACACCACCTGTCTCCAATCTCTAAGGCCTGATCCTCGAAGGGGATTTACAAACCACTCCTCAGAGATAAGCCTATGAACTGCATGTTATCCAGAATGCCTCCTGCCACTGCTTGTCATCTGAGGTGTGCTGGACCATGTGCAGCCACCAGTTCTGGTGGGCCCAGTGGGCCTAGAGGCAGTAGGCCTGGAGGAGGTTGAGGGTGGCTCCAGGAGCGGCATCCAACAGCACATCATTGGCATCCTTGCCAGGGTCCAGCAAGCTGGACAAGGTCCAGGTGGCATCTTCACAGTGGCCCTAGCATGGTGTGCTGTGGCCGGGCAGGAATTCACTGCATGTGTGGTGCCAGGAGGGACCAGATGTCTGTGGGCCAGCCAGTGGTTGGCACAGTGGGTCAGCAGGGCCAGTGCAATGGCCGGAAGAAACCCAGTGTCCTGGATGTCACTGCCAGGGGCAGGGACTGAAGCAGCCATGGCGCAGGGAGGCAGAGTTGGCAAGGAGAGAGCTAGTGTGTGCTGCCCCTGTGCTGTGCACACTGCTCCTGGCCAAGGCAGTGGCTAGCCAGGGAGCAGAGAGCTGGGCTGTCTTTTGAAGACAGCTGCCAGCTACTGGCAGCTGGAGGCAGCTGCATGCCAGAAGGCAACTCCATGCCTGGAGCTCCCTGTGGTGGCAGTATGAAGAAATCCCCTCCTCCTCTCTCTGCTACTGCCTGGTGATTTTCTGTAAGTAAAACATGGAAACTAGCCAGGACTTAGGAATTATGTCTAGACCAGTTACATCTTAAAAGGGTCATCATACCCAGAATGTATAAGACTCTAGTTGCTTTTGTTTGCTCAAAGTGTATTCTGACTTCCTTATTTGACCCCCTCCCCTCTTCCCCTACCCCCTGATCAATAAAGGCGTTGGGTTACAGCTTGCCTTGCTGTGTTACAGAAGAGGAAAGAGAGAGGCTTTCCACTCCCAGCTTGGCCAGCTGAGTTGTTTGTTTTTATTTTCCCTCTGTTCTACCTGATGCTATCTTGGAATTCTTCAGGCTGAAAGAAGCACCCAGAAATATTACTGTGGGCAAAGCACCCCCAAGATTTGCAGGGTCTGTGTGCCCCAGGCTATACAGAGCCCTACCAGAGACCAGTGCCCAGGTGCTTGCAGCATTACCTCAGGCTTGTGGATATTTTCTAGGAAGCGAGACAGCTGGCTGTAGGCTCTCTGAGGGAGACTCCTGAAGTGTGGTTTTGGGCCTGGCACAGTGAGGCAGATGGATCTGTGTAGTAGCACCCACTATTGTGCATGCCACAGGCAGCAAGGGACCATTGCAGGGCTGCAGGAAGTGGCAGCAGTTTGGTGCTAAAACTAGCAAATCTGCTGCCATGTCTTTGCATTTGTAGATGCCTACCTAGAAGCATTCACTTGCAAGTAGTTTACTTGCAAGTAAACTGATCTCAGATCAAATGCATGTGTAAATATGCCCAGTGGGTGTGTGTAAATGTTCATATCAACTGGCTGAAGTACAAAACCTAACTTGTACATATGTACAAAGGGCTGACTGAATGCTCCACAAACAGCCTGCAATGCTATAGCACCCAGCCAATGAGACCCACAGCATGTATCCTAGCATGCGTTGCAGGCTTTTCTATCTGCCTGGATATATGTGACAGAGTCCCACAACACAGGTCAGGGTCAATTGGCCAGTGCCCCAAAGGGAACCTGTGCCATCTCCACAACACCGCATCCCTCCCTATACCGTTAGGCTGTCAGATAGCAGACAGCAACCTGCTGTTTCTCAAGCTTACCAGTTTCTTCTGCAGAAACCCAAGGGATCCTTAGTCCTATGGTACCAGCTGTCAGATCCAGAGGAGATCTTTCGTCTTCATGTCTCCAGCCCTCCAGGTAGTATCCAGGAATAGGGGGTGGGACCGAGGCAGGGTCAGGTCAGTCAGTGTCCATGTAGGAGATTGGGCCCAGGGTCTTCAGTCCCCTTGTGGGAAGGGGAGGGTGTGTCTCCGTGTAGTCTGGCAGTCAGGG
>NW_017729027.1:30805369-30806640 GCF_001723915.1 Gavialis gangeticus | reverse complement strand
AATATGCCCAGTGGGTGTGTGCAAATGTTCATATCAACTGGCTGAAGTACAAAACCTAACTTGTACATATGTACAAAGGGCTGACTGAATGCTCCACAAACAGCCTGCAATGCTATAGCACCCAGCCAATGAGACCCACAGCATGTATCCTAGCATGCGTTGCAGGCTTTTCTATCTGCCTGGATATATGTGACAGAGTCCCACAACACAGGTCAGGGTCAATTGGCCAGTGCCCCAAAGGGAACCTGTGCCATCTCCACAACACCGCATCCCTCCCTATACCGTTAGGCTGTCAGATAGCAGACAGCAACCTGCTGTTTCTCAAGCTTACCAGTTTCTTCTGCAGAAACCCAAGGGATCCTTAGTCCTATGGTACCAGCTGTCAGATCCAGAGGAGATCTTTCGTCTTCATGTCTCCAGCCCTCCAGGTAGTATCCAGGAATAGGGGGTGGGACCGAGGCAGGGTCAGGTCAGTCAGTGTCCATGTAGGAGATTGGGCCCAGGGTCTTCAGTCCCCTTGTGGGAAGGGGAGGGTGTGTCTCCGTGTAGTCTGGCAGTCAGGGGTGACCACAACCCAGTGGTTCACATGGCAGGGAGGTAATTGGGAGGGCTGGGAACAGGGAACAGAGTAGGTTATGTCCAGTTGGGGAGAGAGAGAGGTGATAGGGGTCTCCAGAGACTGCAGGGATGGGGATGGGATGGGTCTATGTGGGGGGTGTGGGGGCAATGTCAGATCCTGGTAGGAGCAGAATCCCTGTAGTTTGAGGGCAGAGTTGATCTGCAAGACCCTGTCCAAAAGCTGTGGACATCTGGCCCCATTGGGACCTGAGACCCCATCTCTCCCTCCCTCCATAGACATAGCCTTGTGGTCTAGGTAGGGCTGATGGTGGTGGACTGGGGAGGCAGGGAATGGGGGGAAATTTGGGGGAACCAAAAATAAAGAGGCAGGGGTGGAGCTGGGTTGGGTCCTGTCAGTGCAGATCGTGGGGTGGAGGGAAGTGTCAGGTCCTAATGGAGGAAGGATCCTCACACTTTGGGTTAGAGGGCAGTGGGACAAGCCAGATCAGGATGGAGGGGCTGGAACCCTGCCTGTTTTAGGGTCGTAGGAGTGGGGTCAATATTCAAGGCCAGCCCTCTCCTGCCCAAAAATTGTGGGCATCTTGCCACACCAGGATCTGAGACCCCACCATCCCAAGACATTGCCCAGTCAATCAGGTAGGGTCCAAGGCATGGGGGAGGAGAGGTGCAATGTGAGGGGAGGGGTGTTAGGC
>NW_017729027.1:30801382-30805358 GCF_001723915.1 Gavialis gangeticus | reverse complement strand
AAACAGACTCATAATGTAGGAAAAGGAGGAAATAATCCTAAGCGAGGATCTTTAGTGAGTTCATGGGCAGTCTTAGCTTTCCTGGAAAGGAGGAAGTTCTGGGTTTGGCACTCTGAAATGTACCAAGTATCCCGAAATGAGATACTTGCTCCTAGGTCCTAGCACAGGTGGAGAGCCCTGGGAACCATCTCTATTGGATGGACATTGGACAGCTTTCTCCTAAAGGTTTTTGCTTCCTTAGGTATTACTTCATTGCACACAGCTGTACCTATCCTGGGAGATGAAATAGTGCACCTAAATCTCAGTTTTCTTTAATGATTCTCATTCCAATCAAGCATCCTTACAAACTCAGTCATAAGAACACTTTGGACCTCCCTGCATCTTCTGCAGTGCTTTGATTCCCAAACAGTCCAAAAAATTTAGGAGGAAATTGATTTTATTTGGGGAAAAAAACAACCACAGAAGGACTTAAACCTCCAATCTCCTGTTCCAAAGGCCTTATCCATTAGACCACGTGGTCACCTTTAGCATTTTCATCCCTATTTAAAACAGGGATTGTAAGGAGCTCCTAGTGATTTCTTTACTGTTGGAAACAGGCAAAGAAAATGCAGAAAGCTTTTTCTGCTGGATCCCTTTTCATTTCTGAAAGTCCTCTTGTATTATTTCCATATACAGAGCATGTGGCATCTTCAAGGTCTGGTGAATCTTTTGCTTTTAAAAAAAATAAATTTCAAGATAACAGAAGTCCCCCCACCTTTCCCCTCCCTCAAATATCCCTGCAAATATGTGAGGGAGAGAACATAGCTCATCAATCTGATATAGAAGATGCTTCTATTTAAAACAGTGTCTTATTTTATCAGTTGTTAAATGTACCTGATTTAGGTGCTTGCTACTGTTGTTATACTGGGTGAGACTCCCCCCCGAGGTGTTGGGAACACTGTCAAAGGTGATGGGAGAAGATTTGTGGGCGATTAGCTCTAAAGTGAGACCTCTTTGTCTTTAAACTCAAATTGAGTTTGTTTGATCCTTTCATGCCCCCTCCTCATTCTTCAATCCTTTCCATAAGGAATCCTCTCTGAGTCAGGAAGCTTTGGTATCCTATTCTAAATTGGAAAATGGTGAACATGCACCATGCAACTAATTTTGGAAGGAGTAGCAGAGATTTATAATAGCCATTTATGTAGCTAGATTTCTAGATAGATATCTAGAACATGACCCGTCTCCATAGTGTCTGCAAACTCTCCTAAGGATACAGGAATCTTTACTTCTAAACAAACCATATGCTATCTTATTCCCTGATTTGCTGTCCCTTGCAGAGACAAATAGAAAAGCTGGCTGTTTTGGAGGAACAATAAGTCTATATGCTATACCGAAGGTCTCCAGGTTTAGTTTTTTCAAATTATTTAATATGTGAAAGAACTTTCATTTCTTTTTAACAACTCCTAATCACCTCAAACCTTCAACTTGCAACCTTTCAACCATTTTGCCTTCAGCAAGAAGAGTGCATTCTGTTGACCATAGTTGAAGGACCTTTGAGCTGTATAACTAAAGATA
This sequence comes from Gavialis gangeticus, assembly GCF_001723915.1. Lineage (NCBI taxonomy): Eukaryota > Metazoa > Chordata > Crocodylia > Gavialidae > Gavialis > Gavialis gangeticus. The sequence goes on along the minus strand of NW_017729027.1, from coordinate 30,803,804 downwards.
CAAGAAACCAAGACCTACTGCATCTGATCTTGAGGATCTTGGTGACCTCTGGGAGATTGCACCTCTAAGTAAATGTTGATCAAAAAGCAAAAAAAAACAAAACCCAAACCCCATTGAAACCCTGAGCTTCTTTGTGTAAGTGAAGTAATCAGCGGAAAAGCACTAGGAAAACAGTCTCATATTTTATTATGTCTCATGCAATCAGAAGGCTCAAATAGCAACACACAGTAATTACAAGACAATGATTATCTAGGAAGGTTTTAGACTCTCCATTAATGGAGTTAAAGAGTAGGTTAGGCAACTATCTAGCCACAAATGTAGCCCATTATTACTCATCTACAGCTGATTCTGTACTGGGGTAAGGAATAGACTAGCTGACCTTTCAAGGTCCCTCCCATCCATTTTCTATGAATTTCTGTGAGTTGCCAGAGTCAATAACTCAATTGAGAATAACTATTGCCCCTTTACACATTCATTACTAATTAGTGAAGTTAGTAGCACTGAATTTAAAAAGCCCAACTGACAGAAAAAATGAATGGCTTGCAAGGCAATATAATTCCTCTCTCTCCTTCCTTTAGCTCCCAGATGGTCACAGGCAGCTTCGTAGCTAATAGCTCCATTTTATGATAATAAACACAAAAAACAGAACAGAAGCAATCAGCTGAGTGAAAGAAAATACTTTCTCCAGGAAGATCAGTGTCTGCTCCCATTCCAACTCAGCTTGGTCCTCGCCTTGCGAGGAAGGTAATTGTCGGATGATTTGTAGTTCTAAGTAGAGCTCTTTCAGAAACAAAACCGTCTCTTTGTGTTCCTTTCCAATCAGGTTACAGTCCCAGCTCTCCCCTTGTCCTGGAGGTACCTCATATGAAGGAGACAAGAAGAAGTAACCACCAAATATACATATCTCTCTTTTGGACAAAGGGGACTTTTCACCGTAAGGGTGGCATCACTAAATAGACCTATGTTAATTCTTTTTGGGATCTATGCCTGTGGCTATCATTCTTATTAGTTTTGTTCCTTGCCTAGTTCTTTACACGAATGGGAGCCAACCTTTTTGGCAGATGTGCCACAAATAACCCTGCATGCTTCCCAAATGCCACTCTGATCTCTTTCCCATACCCATTCTGCTGATCGGCTTTCAGTTTCCTGCCCTGTATGCCCTTGTCTGATCTGACGCTCTTCTTTCTGCTCCCTGCCCTGTCACTGAGGCAGAGAAATTAAGGGGTCTTGTTGCAGCTCCAGAGGTGTGCTTCCAGTCAATCCAGCTGTAAAAGGGTACTCTGTCATTCAGGCAAAGTTGCCAAAGGCATCTGGATGTGATGCTGCATCATTCCCTTGTGTGCCATTGGCTAGAGACAGTACTGCACCTTAACCACATTAGGCAACGTGCTTGTGGACTCAGGGAGACATTTGACCTGTCACGTTATATATATAGATCACTTTCTTTACTATAAAGTATTTAATTGTTGGTGATTAGTTACCCACAGTGATGAGTTGCAAGGTTCCCAGATGTTTTTTTCTCCTTCTTAAAGAATCTCAGCATCAGCTTCCTTGCATTCAGTAAAGATCTTAGGGGCTTTCTTTCCTTCAGGGTCATCAACAAGCAATTCTCCAACAGACAAATGACCATGGAGAAGAATATACCTGAGAAAAACATAGCTGCAAAAGCCAAAGCAAAGAGATGAGCCTGATGTCAACTCCTATGCTTGAGCACAAGATTCCCTGGGTTAAAATTTTGAAGTGTTCATTGGGAGGTGTTTTTGGACACCTGTGGGTCTGCTTTGGTCAAAGACAATGGGAAGCTGTGTGTGCTCAGCAAAACTGAAAAACAGACCCAAGGTTCCTGAAGTTGGGCATCCAAAACCAGAGGTGACCAAAATCAGAAGCCACCTCTGAAAAATAAGGCCAAATGTCCACACACACTCACTCCCCCACCCCCCGTCATGGAGCTTGTTAATCACTTGGTAGTGGAAAAGCATGTGTCCAGTTGTGTCTGTTGTGTTTCTCTCAGCACAGTAATTATTTTATAGTGTCTACAAGCCCTTCAGTGGGTTTTACTGTAATTATAGTTCTAATGAAGACAGGTACCTATTACTGGTGGACTGTCAGAGGCAGCAGGCAGAATATCATTCAGGATCCAATAGAAAACACAGACCTCCAGGATAAGGGTAATCTTGAAGTTAATTTTGAAATCAAAAGAGGCTGGTGTGAAGGAAATGGCTATATACAGCAAGAAGAGGGTGCAGGTTGGGAGGATCATATTTAAAATATGTAAAATAGGTCTCCTCTGCATGACAATCTGCCAGGAAGGGCAAACATACAACACAATGAAACCAAGGCAAATAGTTCTGAGTTATGGTGGATTATTTGCATATTTCAGCAATGTTGAAAGCATCCCAGGCATATACAGGCTCTTCCACAT
>NW_017729027.1:30794648-30796382 GCF_001723915.1 Gavialis gangeticus | reverse complement strand
GTAAAATAGGTCTCCTCTGCATGACAATCTGCCAGGAAGGGCAAACATACAACACAATGAAACCAAGGCAAATAGTTCTGAGTTATGGTGGATTATTTGCATATTTCAGCAATGTTGAAAGCATCCCAGGCATATACAGGCTCTTCCACATTCAGGTCTGATTTGACTTAGGAAGGAATAGCCCTCTCACATGCTAATCACCCCAGCTCTTCAGTTAGTCTAAACAAAAGAACTGCATTAGTGCCACACCAGTTTGCACCTGCTGCAAACATAGCCCTCCTACATGATAAATAATCTACTATTGTCAGGACAGACCTGTATCTGCAGGATATATGACATGATATGATACCATCATCCTCTGATATCATCTGATACCATCATACCTCTCATATGATATCATCCTCTATGAATGCCCCTGCTCTCTTTATCCTCTCTCCTTTTCCCTTGTTCCATCCACTCCATTTTATAGCTCCCTACCCATGGTTTCATTTCCTTCTACCTGTGGTGTCTTCCCTCTATCACTCCATTGTTGACATCCTGTTTTCTCAATACCAATAACAAAGTATATCCTGCCCTATCCAGAATGGATCAGGGTGACTTATACTAAATGCTAATGACCCACAAGTAAGAAACAACAGTAGGCTCCCTCAAAAGACCCCCCAAAACTTGAAAACTCCACCTGTTACCCAACTCCAACTTCTGTGCCTACCACCTGTCCTTCTAAATCCCTCCACACCCATTCAAAAGGGAAAAAAGGGACATAAACCAAAAGCCCTGAATCCCAAACTCTCAGACTCTAGAGATGCCCAGACTCAGGTGGATTTCCATGGTGCGTTTCTGAATGGTGGGAAATAGAAAAATAAAGCTGGAAGAGACCTCAGGATATCACCTTGTTCAACTGTCTGCTAAGGCAGAATCTAGCTATGACAGCCAGGTCATTTCCTACTGAGATACTAGCTAGGCGCAATCCTGCTTATAATCTGAGACCAGGACCATTCCTGCCATAGATGTGGGGAAATCAGAATTTTCACTTTAGAGCAAACCAGTGGTCTGTCTTACCCAGAGCTTCCTGTCTGCACCAGTGACTATGCAATATGCTTCAGAGAAGAGCAAACCAGCCCAGTTAGACATCTCAGTGATGTCTTCTTGATTTGGTGAGTAGGCTAGAAATATACATCTAATTCTGGATCCTAGTTTCTAATGGGGCAGGGTTACATGTCATGTTGCTACCACCTAACTACATCACCTCACAAGCTCCATCAGGGACTCACTACAGTGTATTTTCCACAAACACTTGGAACTAGACTCAGGGCAAGTGCCCATGGGATGTAGCTGGCAGGGCCATATGCTCCATATACTCATTTTACAGTGTGAGCTGATGTAATCGTTCCCCTTGGTGGCAGTCACATATTGCTTCTTTTAACACAGCCTTAATGGGGATGTATCCTGGAAAGCAGCCATATTATACTTTTGATTTCCCATGAAAAATTACTCTAACATGGCAGCCCTGCCATCACACCAGGGATCACAGTACTCATGCAGACCCTCAGCACCCACACTGTCTGTCAGAGGAGGTTCATTGAGTTTTAAGTTGGTTAAGGAAAGCATTTGCTTTTGTGTTAAGTAGTCAATTTTCCCCAACTTTTCATTCCCAATCTGAGCCTATAATCATAGAAATTAAGGTCTGGAAGGGACCATGAAAGATCATCAAGTCCAACTTCCCCCCTTTGCTCT
>NW_017729027.1:30776466-30789648 GCF_001723915.1 Gavialis gangeticus | reverse complement strand
CCTGAATTTCCTGCTTCCGTGCAGGGAGGCACAAACAGTCCCAGGCCAGAAGCCCCTGCTAGGCTTCCAGCTGGAGGGGTGGGCGGGCAGGCCCTGCTGTTGCAGGGCCCTACTGTGGTTTCCCCTTGGTCCAACTGCTTCTAGCTCTTGTCATCTTTGGCAGGCAGCCAGGGGCAGATATAACACTAATTTTCTAAATTTTTTTTTTTTAGGGGCCCCGTGGGCTGGATAGAATGGCCTGGCAGACCAGATCCGGCCCACGGACCATATTTTGCCTACCCCTGTTAGATGCCCACCAAGTCCCCCCTCGGTCTCCTCTTCCCCAGGCTGAACAGTCCTAGATCCCTCAGTCTTTCCTCATAAGGTTTGTCCTCCAGGCCCTTAATCATTCTTGTGGCCCTTCTCTGAACTTTTTAAGATTTTCCACATCTTTTTTGAAGTGCTGTGCCCAGAACTGGACCCAGTACTCCAGCTGGGCTCTCACCAGCGCTGAGTAGAGAGGGAGTATCACTTCCTTAGCCCTGCTCGTGATGCATCCCAGTATGCTATTAGCTCTATTGACTAAAGTGTTACACTGGCAGCTCATGTTCATCCTGTGATCAACCATAAGTCCGAGGTCCCTTTCAACCATTGTTCTGGCCAGGACGTCTTCTCCTAACCTATATTCATGTCTCCGGTTACTTCTCCCCAGATGAAGTACCCTGCATTTATCCTTACTGAACTGCATCCGGTTCTGCTCCGCCCACCTTTCCAGCTTGTCCAGGTCCGCTTGGATCTGCATGCTATCCCCTAGCAACACTGCTTTTCCCTATAACTTAGTATTACCTGCAAACTTGGCCAACAGGCTTTCCACATCCTCATCTAAATCATTGATAAAGATGTTGAACAGCACAGGGTCAAGGAATGAACCCTGCGGGACAACGCTGGTCACCTCCCGCCAAGATGATACAGACCCATCCACTAACACGCTCTGGGTTCAACCCCTTAGACAGTTACCAACTTACCGGACCATGGACTCTGCCAGCCCACAATCCCCCAGTATTTTTATAAGAGGGTCATGGGAGACCATATTGAAGGCCTTTTGAAAGGCCTTTGACTAAAAGACCTGTTAACTAAAAGACCCCAGTAGGAATCACTTCATTAAATCCATTACCTGATAGGTGACCATACTAAAGTACATCCCATCTGCAGAACTGTTGTGATGTAGGACCCTGAGGTTTATGAATTTCCACTCTCCATTGGTGAGGTAGTAACTGAGGCTGTTCAGAGTGGCATCCTCTGAGGTTTTAGTATTCTTCAGGATCAAGTCTTGAACTAGAACCAAAAAATGACCAAGGTCAGGCACCTTAGAGACATCTCCCCCATTCAATGTGTGTATATAGAGTTACACTTCCACCAGAACAAAACATGACAGAAGCATGGCAAAAACACAGGGGACAGAGGGACACTGCCAGGCCTCAGGAGTGAACAAAAGAGGGTATGCATACACTGAAGAAAAAAAGCATTCTGGGGGCAGGCACATCTGAAACAGGGAATCTATGTTGCAAAATGAGGGAGGAGATGAAGAATTGGGCCTGAGGGGCTCAGGCAGGCCCTGAGGTGGGAGCAGGTGCCAGGGATTGGGAAGGATCTAGGAGAAGGAATGTGCTTGGCAAAGGAGGAAGCCACATTATCCCAAACACTCAGGCATGTGGCAACACAGTTGGGCTACCTGGGTATAGAGTGGAGAAAATAGATATGTTGCACCTCTGTTTCTCAAAGGGAAACTTGTCAGTTAGCAAATCGCAGGAGGCAGTGAGACGATACACCTGGACTTTCCTGATCTGCCTGTTGCTTTGCACATGGATAAAGAGACTCATTGTAGACTTGTCTTCATCTGCTCTGAAAGGAAAATGTAGTCAGGCAACCCTGGTTACACAAGATCGGGCTTTTATCAGGCTCCACTGCTTGGAGACTGTGATGGGAAATTCTGTAGGGTCTGTCCATGCATTGCATTCATGCATGCATGGGGGCTCTACTTTGAGAGCACCAGTGAAGCGACAGGGAAAGGGGAACAGAAAGGTCTGACCTTAGGCACATATACTGGAGCGAAAAGAGAGAGGCAAGGAGCTCTCAGTGGCCAGCCACAGTATCCCAGTGCTGTCTCCTCAGTAGGGTTTGCAGGCAGGGTTCCCATTCCTTCCTTTGTGGGCTTTGTCTACAGATGGGAGAGGGATTCCTGGCCCATGGGCAACACTTTCCTAGATTAGGAGGCAAATCCAGGATTTGCCAAGGTGGGGAGTGTATGCAGGAGCAGCAACCTATGCTGCAAGGGTGGCTGCACCCACCACACTTAGTTTCTCCCCTTCCCTTCCCTCCTGTCCATGGGTGGAGGCACACCAGGCCAGAGGAGCCTCCTGGGACTTTTTAAAGTCCTCAAAGCAGGTAAGAATCTCCCCCCTTCCCCTCTATGGTTGAGTCACATCCCCTCCCCACCTCTTCCCCCACCTGCTGCTGCTTTCTCTGCTATCTTGGGGGTGGGTGAAGCTTCAGAGCTGTTTCTGCCTTGTCCATCCGGGCTCAGCAAGGACTGGGTTCAACTGGGAATGTGACATGAGCAGCAGTGGGAAAGATAGATCCACCCTGGCTGGTGCCCATGGAGCAAGTCCAGGGAGAGGGAATCCCTCCTCCACATTACTGCTGCTGCTGTTGCTGTCCTAGCTGAGCTCAGGCCCGCCGCCCTTTCTCCTCTCCCCCACTTTCAACAGCCCAACTGGAAAAAGCAAGGGCCCAACTGGAACCACTCTGAGACTTCCCTAGCCCCCAGGACAGTGGGGAAAGTGGGAGGAGGAAAGGGAGAAATCTTTAGGGGCCCTGGGGGCCAGATAGAATGGCCTGGCGGGCCGCATCTGGACCCCAGGCTGCATTTTGCCCACCCTGTTGTAGATCATCGGGTCCAGCCCCCCTGCACTAGGCAGGAAAAGACAACTGGGGTCAAGTGACTGTCCAGTGACTGCTGCAAGGAAGCCTGTTGTTTAACCGGGAAAAAGCCAGTAAAACAAAATTTGGATCAAACAGAGTGAGGGAATATCCTGACAGGACAGAGATCACTCACTGCCTGCTTCAGTCCTTGTTAAGTAACAGGATTTGGGTTTCCTTCTCCCCTGCCCCATCCAGCCAAAAAAAAAAAGAAGTCATAGCTTAATTTGAAAAATGTTCAAGAGACATTTGGATGTTTATCATGCTGGGATCCTATGACCCCTGCTGACTTCCTGCCCGTGAGGGAGAGGGCTGGACTCGAAGATCTTCTGAGGTCCCTTCCAGCCCTCATGTCTATGAAATCAAATGGAAAGGTCATAGTCAGTTTGAGAGTGGGTCTTCCCCAGGTGGGTTTCCCACTGCCTCTCCCCCATAACAAGGCATCTGGGTCCTAAATCCAGAGTCAACAGGGGCCACAGGTGCAGGCTGGGCCAGGCTGGACCACGTCTGTGCAGAGGAAGGGACATGGAGCCAGGCTGTGTCTGGGTGGATGGAGTTAAGTTGACTTGAAGAAAGGTGGGGGGTTAGGAACAGGCACCAGCCAAGGTCTGATGCTGGTGGATGTCCCTATGAAGTGTTCCTGTGTCAGGCCTTTCCGTCACCAGCAGTGAATGGGGAAGCTGAGAGCTCCATAGCTTCTGGGCTTTGGAAAGGGGCTGGGCTTTCAGCAGGAGGGGCTCTCTGTCACATGGATTGCATCAGTAAAGCACAAGCCAAGTCACAGAGCATCTCCCTAGAGAGTAGCAGGCATGAAAGTAGGGTACTCCTGCATTCTCAATAAATTAGGGTCGGGTACAAGTGTTCTGTCAAACAGTTGAACCCAAATCAGTTTACACTTTGATCTTGTCTGATATAGTAGAGATTTCCATGACATCGTCCATTTTTTAAATGCCTGAAGTTCTGTGAATGCTTGTTCACAGAGCATTTCAACTAGTGGAAATGTGATTCCAGTGGTTGAAGTGGAACATTTGTATGCACCCAGTGGACACATCCAGGTGAGTGCATTGCCTGTGGCACAAATAGCAGCAACACATATTTATGTTGCTGCTTCTTGTCCCAAGGCATGAACCTGAATGCACTCTTCAGTGCACAGCAAATTGAACCAGGTGAGATAAGGTAGGCTGGCCCAAGTAGCCTTACCTGAGGTACTAAGGGCCTCCTAGGGAAGCAGCAGCACCAGCCTAGCCACACAGAGCCTGGCCATCAGCCAGAGTGTTGCTCTGGTAGGCCAGCTTCTGTTTCTGGCAGCACACACTGCTGCCACGTGTGCCACAACATTTTTTTTTAGCAGCAGTTTTTTTTTTTACACCAGGATCTTGTGTCAAAAAAATGGGTGCACGTGTCCTATGTGCAATTTGCAGCACCCCAAACATCTTTGAGGTGCCACAAACCACACATGCATGGATGCATTCATTATGACACAATGGGCACATCCACACATGCAGACACGTGTTCTAGGAGCAGGTCAAATAAGACCGGCACAAATTTGAGCCAGGGATTTTTCCCTCAGTGCACGTGCCTGGACATGTACTTTGGTGTGGGGCAAATTGTACCACTTGGAACAAAATAACCCTGCCCAGCTCCTTCGGATCTACAACCAGGGGGAACTAGAAGCTGGGGCCAGCACCTGTGCTGGCCACAGCAGTATAAAAACCTGCCCTGGCCAGCAGCTCAGGGCTCTCAGGAGCTTTTGAGGCACTCAAGTGCACCAGGATACAGCCCCTCCACCTCTGGAACCTCCTTCTGAGGTTCTGATTGAACTTCACCCCCCAGCTCTTTATTTTTGGGCACCCCATCCATGACCCCACCAAGTTCTGGGACATCTTGGTCAACCTCCTCCTGGCCCTGGCCAAGTGACCCCTGTACTTGACCAGGAAATAGGCTCTGGCTGGAAAGGTGCCTGGAGATTGTAGGGCCACGTTCCTCTCCCTTGTCTGTGCACATTTCAAGGCACAGCACTAGTGGGCAGCATCCACTGTCTCCTTGGATGCCTTTGAGGACCAGTGGGTACAGCCCAGGGGGCTCTGCTCAGTGGCCCCCTCAGGCACACTTCTTTTCATGTTTTGACCCACATGACCCACAAAAATTGAATTTTGTTTGTTGACCCACATGACCCACATTTATTTTTATTGCTTGTAGCAGGACCAGCTCGGCTCGCTGCAGCACCACACGGCCCCATGCTGCTTCAGGGAGCACTGGGGCCACTGATCAGGGCTGGCTCATCCTATTCTGCAGAACATTTGGCCACAGGAGGCTCCGCAGCCAAGGGATCATGCCCCACTTGCCCCCCATTGCCTGCACCATGTTTAAAGGGCTTAATGCAGGCAGGGAGCCCCTTCCAAGCCAAGCCAAGCCAGGGAGGAGCTCCTGGCTCTGCTTCTGCCTCAGCCCCGGCCCCATTGCCAGGAAGGGAACCAAGGCATGCCCAGCTAATGCTGCCCCCACCCTGCATCCCCTGTAGTGCAGCCCACATACGTACAGCCTGGCCGTGACTATTTTATTTCAGTGAGTTTATACCACAATTAACCACAATTTTGTTTTTTCAGTGGATCAGGGAACCCCAAAGGGGTCCCAAAAAGTTGTGAGTCATCCCTGCCACTGGCGTGGTCACCTAGGGGACGGTGTCACTCATGGAGACTGCGTGTCATGCCAGCCTGGGTCCTGCCTCTGGCAGCAGTGCTGCTAGACCTTCAGTGCATGTGGGGAGGAAGCACATGGTGGGACCTGGCCTGGCATGGCTCGCTAGTGCAGCTTGGCACCAGGCTGGGACATGTGGCTCTGGCACACATGTTTCCTGTGCAGCCACATGTTAGCTACATGGCTCAGCCTGCATCAGGTCAGGTCAGGCCGGTGGGGCATGTTTTCCATGAGGCTCAGGCAGTGATGCACTATGGCCATGGCTGTGCACCGCTGCCTGAGGCTCATGGAAAACATGCCCTGCTAACCCGACATGGGCAGGGCTGCACATCTAAGCATGCAGCTGCACAGGAGCTGCACATTCCAGTCCAGTGCAAAGCCAGCCTAATGGGCTGTGCTGGGCTGGGCTAGGTCAGGTTGGTTCCTGCCACATGCTTTATGGAGGGGAGCAGGGGCTGCCACATGCCTGCCCCAACACCCAGCTCCCATGGTACCAGCAGCAGCAGGCAGCAGGGCTGTGGCTGTGCTGCAGGTGCTGCTGGCAGTGGCAGGGCTACCCTGCTTTTTTCCCCTGGGGTATTTTTTGATACCTGGATATCCAGGTATGAAATTTTGCCCCTGCACTGAAATATGCAGCACAGGGAATGCGTTTTTGTTCCCAGTGTGCCTCTTGCAGTGTCTGAAAATGTCACTGCAGGAGGCAACATGTGCACTTGTCTGGATGCACCAAATGGGGTCAAATAACATTGTACTGGCAACCTTAATTTTTGTTTTTTACTGTTGAAAGCTTGACTTTGCGATTAATGTCTCTTTCATAGGAACTACTTGTGCTAGTTATTTCCTAGTTTGCCTATCAACAATGAAGCCACCATTGTTGTCTGTAATATCTGGAAGAATTTCTTTCTTCAGGAACTCTCAGCCTTTCCTTCCTTTAAGCAAGACTCAGGAATTTGAGTATATCTTAAACCCAATGGTAATAGCCTTAAATTCTTTTGCTATTGATGTCTACGTTTCTGGGACCACTGATGTCCTGAGTCTAGTGAACCATTTCCTGGAGGCCAGGCTTATACTGCAACTAAATTAAACTGCTACAGCATAGTTATTCCTCCTTGCCCTTTTGTCAAGACCTCTAATTTGCACTTTCTGCTCCCTCTCTCTATCCCAACCTTCTTCTTAACAAATCAGCAGCATAGATGCTGTTTTGCTTTTAACTTCCTTCCTGACAATACCTGTGAAAATGAGAACAAAGAAAGTCCTAGACGTTACTAGGTTATTGTTTTTTTCTTATTTTGAATGTGAGTTTCTGTTAGTCCTCTGACATTCCAAATTTCTCGAAGGGCCCACTCGAAGGTCATTAAAGTTAATGAAAGAGCTCCCTGTCAACTTATGGCCTGATCCAAATCCCATGAAAGTCAATAAGAATCTTTAATGAGTTTTGAATCAGAACTGAAGTGGTTCAATAAATTCTTTAGCCATTTTCTTGATTAGCCTGGGATCCATGCTTTCTAGAGCTGAAATTTGTTCAGCAGTATTAGTGATAGCAAATAAGTTCCTAGTAACTACAGTCAGTTGACATAAAACACAAGAATGTGAGGTGCAGTACTGATTAAGGGGGAAAAAAAAGCATGAATTGTGGTTCCCTGGAAAACAAGGCTGTAAAGTCTCTACTTTGACATAGAAGAATATAACCAGTACAAACTCCCCAAAGAGGAGAAGTGCTACACGGCAAGATCACAGTTTTGAGGCATATGAAAGGTAAGCAAAGAGATCTGAGAGGACCAGTACTTGGAGGTGAATGGATAAATATACAATGCAACCAGCAAAGTAATAAAATAAAATAAAAAACTAAAGTTAAGTAAACACCTCAATCTCCATAACAAGCTAAGGCTTCAGATAATGATTTCTGTCTTCTCTACATAAACTTTCTTCTGGAAAATAGATTCTAAATCCAAAGTCATCAGAATATTGAATACTTGGATTTTAAATCCAGGGCCATATATTTTAACATAATTTGAAAGCCTATGTAAATGGCATTTAAATCAACATTCATGCAGAAAATTAAGAAACCTTTTCCTTCACTACTGTTTTAAATTTAATTTAAAAGATGCATAGTAACTGAATACTGTAAAAGTGGAGCCTTGCTTTATGTTTAAGAGTCTTATTTAGTTAATGGAAGCAAACATGTCTGCCTTTCCATTAATTATCTAGACAAAATTGGAAGTAAGTATCTTTTTCATTTACTGTTAAGACTGTATAGAAGTCATATAAAGTTCTTGAATCCCTTTGCAGTTACTGCACTATGTCTGCTGCTTTGTTCCAACAGACTGTCCACTCTGATAACTGGAAGTGTAGCTGGCCTGGAGGATCTGAACTAATACAGTGGTGTTCATCCTCCAACCTGTAGGATGAATCTAATTTGCAGTGCTGTGGAATCTACCCTGAGGCACTCTCAGAGCCACCACAACTAATGCTGCCACTGCTTTCCTGCCGCCAAATTTCTGGTCCTGTGGGAAGTGGGGTTAGGTCAGCACATAGGCACACCCACAGAATAACCCTTGCACTGACTCCAAGGTGGATCTGGCCCATGGACCAGCAGTATGCCACTCAGTCAGTCTACTGGGCCAGAAGGTTGAGTACTACTGACCTAATACACAGTACTTGGATCAATAATCAACTTTAAGATCTGCCTTGAAAATGACTTGGTAAAAATGATATTGAGGGGCTTTATTTGCACTCGTCTTTTACTGCTAGATCGAGTTTGCTCCTTGTACAGGTAAACAAGGTATTATTTCTGTCCGCCAGATTCATAAACTTAACTTGAGCTTTCACAATCAAGTTGGATGTTTTCTATCTTGTGTATTACCTTTTAGAGGAGAGAGTCTTCAAGGTAATGTAGCCTAGCAGTTATGTCCTTACAAATACATAGGGCTTATACTTCAGTCCTGACAAATGTAACTTCATTGACTGTAGTAGAGTTTTTTCCTGATTTGAGCTGCGTTACCTCAAGAAACCTAAGCATATTTGTAACTACAAGAACTTAAATATTTTCCATTGATTTCACAGCCTTAAAAAACACACACACATGCAAGTGTTTTGCTGGATTGGACTCTTGCAGGAACAATATGAAAAAGAACAGAGTCATTATCTTCAGAACAGGCTCGTAGTGGTGCTTGTACAAAACTAAGTTAAGGACAACTTATGAAATTCTGGCTCCACCGCAGTCAAATCTCCCACTGAGTTCAGGATTTCAACCACAGTTTCTGCAAAGCCCCAAGAGCCATTGTGGGAGGTACTTTAACACCATTCCAGAGATACAAAATACAATACACATTAGAAACTTCAGAATGGAAGTTGGAGCTTCCAGGCATAGCTAAGCTGCACACCAGCTGCTAATGCATTTAGGAGATGCTGTCTATTCTATCTTCCATCCCTGATGTAGCTGGCACTTTTAACTGGTGCATGGGGCCACCTCCTACTCACCCTTCCATCATAGAATCATAGAAGTAGGGTCGGAAGGGACCTTATAGATCTTCAAGTCCAACCCCCTGCCAGGGCAGGAGAAAAAAAACTGGGCTCAAATGATCCCAACTAGGTAGGCATCAAGCCTCCTCTTAAAGACCCCCAGGGTAGGAGCCAGCACCACTTCCCTTGGAAGTTGGTTCCAGATCCTAGCCGCCCTAACTGTGAAGTAGTTCTTACGGATGTCTAATCTAAACCTACTCTCCAACAACTTGTGGCCATTATTCCTTGTTATGCCAGGGGGTGCTAGGGGAAACAAGGTCTCTCCCAAACAATTCTGGTCCCCCCAGTGAGTTTATAGACTGTCACCAGGTCCCCCCTCATTCCACTGTCTCTTGTGAAGGCTGAACAGGTTCAGGTCCCGCAGTGTCTCATTGTAGGGTCTGCCCTGTAGTCCCCGGATCATTCAGGTGGCCCTCCTCTGGACCCTCTGAAAATAATAGTGTATGGTACTCCCATTTGGCGCTGCGAGTATTTTCCTGCTCCCTGAGCTCCAGTGGAACACGAACAATAGAGACACATAAGGAGTGCAGTTTTTTCCAAGGCTTTCAATGGTCCACAAAGGAGAGAAAGAATTGTCCTTTATATGTGTTCAGTTAAGGGCCAAATACTGCCTGCTTCTTAGCAGGGAAAATGTAAAGTGGTAAAAGGGTCCATACAAGATAACTAGATAGACCAATAACATAGGCATACTTTTAAAAATATGTCTATATATTTGTCTTATTTTTAATTTAAAAATTTCAATGTTTATAACCTAGGCTTTGCTGAATTTTTAGTGCATGAGACCCTGAACATGGAACTGACTTAATAGCTCAAACAGGGGCATGTTCCTTAAAAAATGTTCAGTTCTGCTATAATTGACCCAATGCAACTTCCAGTGAAGTCAATAGGATCTTTCTCAGAGGGCAGAATAGTATCTGAAACCATACTTTGTGAAATGTAAATTGTATACCTTCATTTTAATGATCAACCAAGGAAAATAATTAAGCGGGTGAAGGGGGAGGGAGAGGGGTGCCTTATACCAAAGCCTATTTACCACTACATTATATTCTTTAGTGTAATGAAAGAGGGTTATGCTTTTGAAACTTGCCAGTGTCACTGATATAAACATAGTTCTATTACATTCAGTTTAGCCTCAACTACTTTAAGTACAGTGTGGATAGAGCTTTAATCCTTTATGCTCCAAACCACAATAGTCCTATTCCTCAAGGGAACCCACACTACAGAGCCCAATATGAACACAGTAACTGCTTCCAGAATGTCTACTTCCAGATGAGAGCATTTGAATGATGATTCCTTACATTTCAAGTGTACATAACTAACGTGTATTGTAATACAGTTGTGAAAGCAATTTAAATTTGCATTGTGAAGCACAGAGCAGAGGATACTTGAGCACTGCTGGTTTTGCTTTCTTTGTGTGTCATTGTGTTTAACACTAAAAGTTCAATTATTCTTTTTCCAGTGGCAATTTGCTGCTGCTTTAAACAATTGGAAGAAAATGTAGTTGTAAAATACAACAATTAAAGCATCAGTATGATTTGCCATAAGCAGATGGTACGCTAGCCTGACCTTGTTTATTACTGGACCTCAGTGACAAGGGTTTTGTAATGACTGCAGTAGTCCCAGGCTACTTTCCTCTTGTCAATTTTTTATTTTCTTCAAGAAACACAATTACAAGGGGGCAGTGTCATTTCTATTAGTTAATGGTTGGATACTTTAGTATTCCAGTGCATGATGCTGTCACAGAATCCTAGAAATGTGGGGCAGGAAGGGACCTCTGGTGGTTGTCTAGTGCAAGCCCCTGCCTGAGGCAAGATCATTTAAACCATCCCATACGAATCCTTTTCTAACCTATTACTAAAATTACACAACCCACCCTTCCACACAACCTAATCTGCCAGAGATAAAGTAGGGGCACAATGGTGGTTAGTGTCCTGCTGCTGTAAGGTTTCTTAAAATACACTTGAGAGATCCAACGAAGAAGGCCATGTCCCTCTCTACCAAGGAAGGCAAAACACCTCACAGCCGATGCCACTCTGACAACTCTGCTTGCAACCCTCTTACAATATTAAATGAAATTCTTGTATCTAATTGTCTCCATTTTATTTTTTAACATACCTTCGTTAACAGTGTTGATATTTGTCAAGCACAACAGATTTACTATCAAACAGAGCATGCAAAAATAAGTCATGTAATCTGCCTATGTCAATAAATTTCATATTTGAATCCAGATATAATGTAATAATTTATCAAAAGTTACCAGCAGAGACTGATTGAAATCCTATTTCACCTTTACACAACTCAGTGATAATTATTCCTGATTCAGATTCTGTTTGCTCTTGCATAATTATACTTGCTTTGTATTTCCCATGTAAGCACTCACAGGGCATGTCTGCCTGTGCGATTAATGTGGAGGAATAAACTCCAGCATTTATTGTGCCAGAGTTTGTTGCTTTTGGGAGCAGCATTTATACATGCTCCTGGGACTGCAGCATGCTGACCTGGGCCAGAACATCCCTGGCAGGCAGGGAGTCCAGGAGGTCAGCCTGCCAGCCTGGAGCTGCTTCAACCCTGCTCAGTGTGCTGCAGAGCGGCTGGCTGGGGCACAAAGGTGTTCCAGTACAGAGCTAGCCACCAGGTATCCCCCACAACGATCCAACCTTGTGCCCCAGCCAACCACATCAGTGCTTACGTGTGTAAGGTGCTGTGGAGTAAAAATTCTGCAGCAAGGTAGTACTATTCTGCTGCAAAGTGTGTTATTTTCCTGCAGCCTAATAGGGCCACATGTGTAGATATGGAGACATTTCATGTGGAGCTAATTAGGTAACTCCACAGTAAACATCTCATGTAGATGTGCCCACAGAAGAGTGTAAAGGTCTGGGGTGAAATAATCACCCAAGTATAAGTTCCCAAAACATCACTTGGAGGAAAATTACACCTACTGGGATAGAGGGATCTGGCCCTGGCCCTGGCCCCTTCCCCGAATGACTTTTTAGCACTTAACATGTAATATTTGATGGACAAATGGCAGTGGCTTCTGTTCTAGGAGGGATAAGGTTTCGGCCAGAACCCAAGGGACTCTCCATCCTAGGACAATGCTTGTCTAGCTGAGCCATAGTCTTCCTGGTTCCACATATGTTTTACTCTTGGTTGCTTAGTAAGATGGCATGAAAGGAAGACTGAAGAATGCCTTTAGCAACCCCTAGCCTGCCTACAGATAGATAATAAAGTAAGAGCATTTTACAGTTAAGTAGAAATTGCAAGGTCTAACTTTCTCTGAATGAAGGGGACTTAGGAACCTGGGACTCCTACTGCAAATGGCCTAACTGCTGGGCTACAGGCCTAATAGATGAGAGGGTCATGATCTCTTCCATTCAGCAGTTGTGCACATGCCTGGGTGATCCTAAAATCAAAACCCTGTGCAAGGGGAATTTGGGTGCATAAAGGTGAAAGCATTATGATGGATGTAGTGTCACTTGTTTTATATATAAAATATGAGAAGCATCACCTTGCATTGCAGCATTTCTTATAGCTTCTAGCATTTTAGAAACTGTTACTTTGCCTTTCATTTTCTAGCTAGGCTATTTCCCTTCTTCCAAAACAAGAAGCTACTAGGCCAATGTATTGTTAAAAATGCAGTAACCCTGGTTATTGTATATAGGTTTTCCTTAAGGATATAAATTATCAATTCACTTCCACTGGAAGATTTTCATTTCAGACTGTAAGCTATATAAGAATAAATATTTCAGTGGCTCTTTTCTCTTTTATGTTTTCATTAATCATTTGTATTTAATCTCTAAATTGTATTTGTGTAGGATTCTTATTAATGTCTCTGTAACAATAAAACCAGGCTTCTCTGAAGGTGGTTCTTCTCAAACTTTTCCATTTTTAAGTATATAGTTTGTTTGGTCCAGAGACTGCCTTTTAAGGAGAGGGGGGGTGTGTGTGTGTGTGTGTGTGTGTGTGTGTGTGTGTGTGTGTGTGTGTGTGTGTGTGTGTGTGTGTGTG
>NW_017729027.1:30775012-30776446 GCF_001723915.1 Gavialis gangeticus | reverse complement strand
AAATATGTGTGTGTGTGTGTGTGTGTGTGTGTGTGTGTGTGTGTGTATTTAAGTCCACAAGCTGGCAGATTTTTTTTTCACTATAAAGTCAGCACAAAATTCTATCAGATTATACCCTTTATTTTGGCTTCTCTTTT
Organism: Gavialis gangeticus; assembly: GCF_001723915.1. Classification (NCBI taxonomy): domain Eukaryota; kingdom Metazoa; phylum Chordata; order Crocodylia; family Gavialidae; genus Gavialis; species Gavialis gangeticus. The sequence continues at coordinate 30,776,309 of NW_017729027.1, read as the reverse complement.
GCATGTTGATATACAAAAGGCTTCAGCTAAGGTTTACATCTCTGCATTAGTAAGGACAATATGGAACAGCTAGTTCCATATAAGTGCTACATTTACACTCTGTGGTCGTGTCCAGACAAGTGAGTGTGTGTGTTTCCCCAGGGACAAATATCAGCGGCATACAGTTGTTGTGCTGCTGCTACTTGTAAAAACTTGGGGAATGCCCATGCACATATGCTCTGGTGCACAGCAAGTTGCCCCAGAAAGGGTTAGGGAAGGCTGGGGCCAGCACCACAAGCCTTACCTGCGGTCCTGGGGGCTGCATCTGTACCAACTGTGCAACAGGGAGCCTGGCCACTAATTGGAGTGTGGATCTGTGCAGCCAGGCTCCAGTTTCAGGAGATTTCATAGATTTCATAGACATTTGGGCTGGAAGGGACCCTGGAGTATCATCAAGTCCAACCCCCTGCCCCAGGCCGGAAGTCAGCAGGGATCATAGGATCCCAGCAAGATAAGCATCTTGCACACCAAGACGATTGTCTCCCGTTGACCACCACCCTCTGGGTCCTATCACGGAGCCAGTTCCCCAGCCAGCGGGTTGTGGTGACGTCAAGGCTACAGTTAGCCAGTTTAGCCAAGAGGTGATTGTGGGATACCAGATCGAAGGTCTTTTTAAAGTCGAGGTATAAAACGTTGATCTCTTCCCCTTGTCTAGGTGATAAGTCACCTGGTCATAAAAGGAAATGAGATTGGTCAAGCAAGACCTACCAAATGTGTCTTGAAGGCATTCAGAGTGGGTGCTTGAACTGCCTCCGGCGGCAGTCTATTCCAAAACTTGGGGGCTCAGACAGTGAAGGAGTTCTTTCTTATGTCCAGCCTGAATTGGTCACAGAGGAGTTTGTGACCATTCGATCTTGTCATCCCTTGGGGGGACTCTGGTAAACAGGCATTTACCCCATATCCTGATGAGCACCCTTGATAAACTTATCGGTGGCCACCAGATCACCCCTGAGCCTGCACTTTTCCAGGCTGAATAGCCCCATTGCTCTGAGCCTCTCATCATAAGGTCTGTTTTCCTGACCTCTGATCATGCACGTGGCTCTCCTCTGCACCCTCTCAAGCTTCTCCACATCCCTTTTGAATTGTGGAGCCCAAAACTGGATGCAGTACTCCAGCTGTGGCCTCACCAAGGCCAAGTAGAGTGGGAGAATGATGTCCCAGGATCTGCTTGTGAAGCATCTATGGATGTAACCCAGCGTTTTGCTTGCTTTACTAGCCGCAGCATCACACTGAAGGCTCATGTTCATCTTGTAGTCAA
>NW_017729027.1:30774147-30774535 GCF_001723915.1 Gavialis gangeticus | reverse complement strand
CTGATGGGCCTGTAGTTTTCCGGATCTACTTTCCTCCCTTTCTTGAAGATAGGCACGACATTGGCCCTCTTCCAATCATCGGGCACTTCACCAGAGCACCAAGAGCTCTCAAAGATCCATGCCAGGGGATGAGCTATGATGCTCGCCAGCTCCCTGAGTACCTTTGGGTGTAACCCATCAGGGCTGGCTGACTTGAAGGTATCCAGCCTGTCAAGGTGTTCCTTCATGATGTCAGCTTTGATGGAGGACAAGGAATCTCCCTCACCCGGGCATCCCTGACCCATAGTGGGCAGGGCTGTCCCATGAAACTGGTGAAAAACTGATGCAAAGAACCCATTTAGCAAGTTCGGTTTTTCCTGGGTGTCAGTTGTCAGTTGCCCCATCTGGT
>NW_017729027.1:30771981-30773416 GCF_001723915.1 Gavialis gangeticus | reverse complement strand
GCCATCACATGCACCACTCTGTTTTTTTAGGCAAGGTTTTTTTTTTTACACTGGGCTGTACCCCATAAGGTGCCCCGTGATCTGCCCTTTATTTTTACTCCGCCACATACATGTCTACTCTGGAAATGAAATACACCCAGTGTATTTCAGTGTAGCAGTGAAAATGGCACAGATGAAAACATCAGAAATTAATAATGTGCAGTTTGTTTTACAGCGCAGCTTAAGGAAATAAAAATCACAGCAAACACCCCATTCTGCTCCTAACTGTTCTCCCCAGCAATGTGGAGGGAGAAGAGGGATGCTTCATGAGGCTGAGGAAAAGGAGGCTTCCAGCAGCTTAGAAAGGTGGCAGCACGCTGCAGAAGCAAAATTCCTCTCTTTCATCAGAAGAGTTGAAGATAAGTAGACCATACTACCTGTAAATGACATTATAGGTGAGGCAATTGATGCTGTCTATATTTAAGGCTGTCTGACAGAGCATTATGAGGCCTTTTCTCAGTGTTTCAGTCTTTGCCCAGCTTTAACCATTTGTGATGATTTTTTCTCATGATGTGCATCTGCCTCAGACTGAATTATTGCATCCAAGAACAAGAATAGGAAAAATATGTTGTTTTGCCCATGTTAATGAATTGTTTGCAGATATTTTAATTAAACAGCATTAAAATCCCCCTGATGTTCATCATGAGTTTGAAGTTTTGCAAGGGGTTACTTTGGTATAAGAATCTGTCTTTTAATGGTCTCATTAAAACAAGCATAATTTTGGCAAATTATGAGCCCTCAGAAATACATTTTGCATGTGATCAAGAAACATTTGTTAAAGTTTGGCTTATATAGGTCCTGAATATGCTTCAGCCTAAACACGTGACCACATACACATTAGGACTGTGCGAAGCTTCGGTCGCTGATTCAATTGGGTGGAGATTCGGCCCAATTAAGTGATCAAATCAAATCAGGAGACAATGTAATCTCTCTGAATCAAATCAGAAACCTCCGAATCGATTCGGAGAGATTCTGAAAGATTCAATGATTTAGACACAGACACAGCTTTAAATGTTTTTCCTACATACCTCAAGGTACCAGGTTGCTTGTGATTGCTGCAATAGTGGGGCAGATGGAGTGTCCCACAGCAGCACGGGGGGTCCCCCGCACGCTTGGCAGCAGACCCAGAAGTGGACCAGAAGCACTTTCAGTCCAGTCCCGGGTCTGCCAGGGAGTGCACATCAGGCCCCTTGCCATGCCTTCCCCTCCAGCTCAGCAACTGGTACTTCCTGGGTCTGGGGGGGCACCTGTGTCCTACAGTGGCCAATCGCTGAGCTGGGGGGGGGCATGGGGACCTCCCCCCATGCGCTCCCTGGCAGACCCAGAAATGGATCGAAAGTACTTCTGGTCCACTTCTGGGTCTGCCGCCAAGGTCACAAGGGACACTGCACCCGTG
>NW_017729027.1:30763929-30766981 GCF_001723915.1 Gavialis gangeticus | reverse complement strand
AATCGCTGAGCTGGGGGGGGGCATGGGGACCTCCCCCCATGCGCTCCCTGGCAGACCCAGAAATGGATCGAAAGTACTTCTGGTCCACTTCTGGGTCTGCCGCCAAGGTCACAAGGGACACTGCACCCGTGCTCCCATGGGACACTCCATCTGCCCCACCATCTCAGCATTCACAGGCTGTGCCTTGTACCTCTAGGTATGTAGAAAAAAACATATAGAGCTGTGTCTATGGCTGACTGTCTGATTCTCCATATCAGAATCGAATCTTCAAATCACCAGATTGAATTACTGTCCCCCTAATTGGGCTGAATCGGAATCCGAACCAAATACTGCTCACTTCGCACACTTCTGCTTGCTGCTTCTCTAGATTCCAGCCTATTTCTGAATGAAGCTTGACATAGAAATAGTTTTTCTGAGGTTCATAACAAGATTGTTATCACCATCTTAAACTTCATTACAGTGCATAGTATCTGTGCCTACATCTATAAACAGGCTTTTTTATTAATGTTTTAATCATTGGACAACATTATGGTCTTTAAAAATGTAAGACATTTAACAATGGTGATTCTGTTAACAGAGTCATTTATCTAAAAAGGTGTGTGGATAATCTCAGAACTATGTCAAAAATTACTTTTTATTCTATGAAGTGTTACTATATTTTGAAATGCACTGACATTGGTCCTCAGCCTGAGTAATATGAGAACCTAGATCTCATTCTGCTTACTGGACATCTAAGATTGAAAAGCTGCTTGTCCCAACAAATGTCTTGTCTGAGAAGAGTGATCATATTTCAGCAGAGGAGAAACAGAGCTCCCCTTTTCTTTCAGTGGACATATTTGTGCAGTTCCATCATCTCAAAACCAATTTCTTTTATGTGTCTGAGTCATCAATGCAACAAAGTGATCAACAAGGCTAATCACACTTTACCATGCTTTACCAGATGCATGGTGAACAGGTCCAGGGAGGTGATGCTTCCCCTCTATGTGGCACTGGTCAGGCCACAGTTGGAGTACTGTGTCCAGTTCTGGGCACCACACTTCAAGAGGGATGTGCCTAACCTTGAGAGGGTCCAGAGGAGGGCCACTCGTATGGTCAGAGGCCTGCAGGCAACGCCCTATGAGGAGAGACTGAAGGACTGAGATCTCTTCAGCCTTCGCAAGAGAAGGCTGAGAGGTGATCTTGTGGCTGCCTATAAATGCATTGGGGTGAGAAGCAGGGAATAGGAGATGCTCTATTTAGTAGGGCACCCCCTGGAGTAACTAGGAACAATGGCCACAAATTGATGGAGAGCAGATTTAGGTTGGACATCAGAAAGTACTTCTTCACAGTAAGGGTTGCCAGAATCTTGAATGGGCTTCCAAGGGAGGTGGTGCCCTCCCCTGCCTTGGGGGTCTTCAAGAGGAGACCAGACAAGCACCTAGCTGGGGTTGTCTGACCCCCGTACTCTTTCCTGCCCAGGACAGGGGGTTGGACTTGATGATCTACAGAGGTCCCTTCCAACCCTAACATCTATGAATCTATGAATCTATATGGGCCAATATACCTGACAACAGCACTAAATTCAGGGTACGCTCCCTCCCCTCCCCAAAAAAGAACCAAAACCAAAACCTAGCCTAATTGGTTAGTGGTTTGGGTGCTTGCCAAGGAACTGGGAAACATGAGCTCTAGGTCCCACTCAACCTATGATGTTTGAACCCACATCTTTTACTTCCCAGGGAAGTGCCCGAGGTACAGAGTATATATGCATATATAGAGTAAGAAGAATTGAGAACATCCTTTAGTCTTCATAGCAAATGCTCCCACTGGACAACCAAGAATGCAAGATTCATAAGGTCAGAAGGAAAGAAATGTTTGGCCTGGTAAAGTGGCAGTCCTCTTGAAGGAAGGTAATATTGATCAGAAGTTATGGTTTGTTTTATATTTACATATCATATGAGTTTGGGGTGCTTGGTACAGGGTACCTTTGGCAAGCATTGCTAACATTCTCAGGTACATCCTTATTAATAGGATGAATGAGTGGTTGCCTTGCACAAGAAAATAGAGATGCACCTTTTTGGAACTGTGTTCTTTTGAGTTCAGTAGGACCTAGTAACCTAAAATGTTACTATCACATCACAAAGGCAGTGATTTTTTGCTGTGACAAAATTTATTGCTAAGATGGTTTTGTTAAACAGTACAGTCTTTCATATACAAAAGATCAGCAGTCAGAAGAGGTTATATAAAGTGGTTCATTATACTGAACAGAAAAAAATGTATATTATTCATTATACCAAACAGAAAAATGTGGATTATTCAGACATTAAGTCAACCTCATATACATTTGGATGAAACTATATTTTTTAAAAGACAGTTTTATTTTTTGCTCTGCTTTACAATGAGGCAATATAGAGATTTACCAATTATCACAGCATGTGTTCAGCTGTATTTTATAATAAATGAACACCCAATTGAGAATAATACAATAAATTATTTTCTAGTCCTCCTTAAATGTAAGTATTTGAACACAAGATTTTATTAGGAAAATCTACCTGTATAAGCTACACGGTGAGTTCTGTTGTAAAAATACATACTATATTTGAAGGCTTAAAATATAAATCTCCTACAATTTGTGTATTTATATGTGTGTAAATGCATGTTATTCTAGTCATCACAAACATAGAGTAGACAAATAAGTAGCAGAATAAATTAACCTCTTAGCTTTATGGTAAGAAAAGATCAGACAGAACAAAATAATTGGAGAGCATTCATATAGACAGTGAATCTAGAGACAAGCCTAACATTGGCATCCTGCTAATCTATACACATCCAGACACCAAAGTTTTCACAAAGGAGATGAGAGAGACACAATCCTACAAAGGAAAGAAATTCACAAGGCTCATTGACTAGTGAAATTTCAACATTTACACAGACGACCCCTCTTACATAATAGTCTAAAACATTTTATCTGAGCTCTCCACCTTTGGTTTCTCAGGTAATTTTCAGCCCCCTATAGATACTGGACTGGCACTGGGGATGAATGTGTATAGTGTATATAAAAGGTCATATTCAGTGG
>NW_017729027.1:30757152-30758929 GCF_001723915.1 Gavialis gangeticus | reverse complement strand
CAGGCTGGCAAGTGAAAAACTGGTACTGAGGCTCCACAAATGTATTCTACACATTTGGAACAATTAAGAGACCCCTGGAGACCTGAGGAATGCAAACATCATGACCATCTTCAAAAAGGGAGGTAAGTCTTTGTGTGCCTTGAAGGGAGAACAACACAGGTTGTGGAGAGGAGGTGAGAACAGCTTGTAAAATACTTTTTAGTAGCAGTTTTTGGTATCCAAAAAACCCTTCTTATGCAGGATGAACATATACATTTATACATGGACCCAGAGATACAGGTTTAATGCACTTTTATTAATAGAGCTCCAGAAGCATACCACACACTCTAACATTTAATGCACTGGACTTACTTCAGATCTTCAGATTACAACACATGGCTTTCAAGGTATTGCTACACTCCTTTCCCACTGTTTTACATGTCTCCATGGCCTAAACTAATGAATGTATATGTTCCCATACCAACTACTATCATTATTATAATTCTGCAAATCTTTATTTTTACTTCCCATTACCCTCCAGAAGCAAGTACCTGGCCACTTCCCACTGCCAAAGTGTTGGCAGTTGTCTGAACAGTTGGACTGAAATCAGACGGAGATCTGTTTTGCATATCTTTTCCCCCCACTTCTCCATGGTTACACTCAGAAGTATAACTGGGTGCTGGGTGCTTGGGGGCTTTGGCAGCAACTGAAGATGGTACAGTGTCAATGGCTGTGCTGCTGGTGGCATGGTGTGGCATTGGCCAGGCTGGCAGAGCAGATGCTGCCATTTTTGTGGCCCTCCCATGGTTGTTGCCTAGGCTGGTCCCTGGTTTCTATACTCTTCCCCCTCCTCCCCGCCCAAGACCTGAGGCTTCATTACACTCCTGGTTACATCTCTGGCCTTAATTTGGCCCTGAGGTAAATAAAATATAAAATGAGTGCCTGAATACAGCAATTCTTTTATTATATTTGCACTATTTAGGGAGATAAGGGGATTTCTCTGCCACTCTTACATCTACCTTCTCCCAATTAAAAAACAGTAATGTAATCAATCATTGGCATTAAATCCACTGTACATTATTTCAGCTTTCATGAAACTCAGATCTTGTAAAAATATTTTAATTGCTTCCAGCCTACTAATTTTTCTTCTGTAGTTGCAAACTCCCCCAATTCCTGAATTTCAGTTTAGCCTCTTCATAAGCTAATGTACTTTGAGAACGTTCTTTTAAAGAAACCAGCTCATTCATCCAATGAGTTTTATAAAGTTAATTTTCAGAATACAGGCTAATCCTCTGATGTTGTATTTAATATACTGGTGCCAAGGCTTTCCATAAAGGTTAACACAAAACTGGAAGGGGATGCTCTGGTGGGAGGAAGGTTGTTTTCCTAGTATTGCAATCTCCAGATGTTTAATAATCTTGAGCCAAGCCTCAAAATCATGAAATTATAAAAATATATACATTTTGTGGGGTTTTTATTTCCCTTCTGGTTCTGGAGCCTTTAGGGTTCACTCAGTTCATATTTTCAATTCTTATCTCTACAGTCTTCAGGCTAGAAACTTGTTTCAAAAGGAAAGTTTAAATTCCTGCACAACTGCAAGAAACCTGGACTTGAGCGCTTAAAAGCACTAAATATTGTGAGACCTATAATAAAATGTCAGGAGTTGGAAACACTATGTTCTGGTTGCTATGACTCAGGGCTGAAGTGGAAATCTTCCTTGGGGGTCTTTATCCATCTTGCTTTCCTTGCCTGTGCTCTTAATATTTCCTGTTAGTCAGACCAGCAGAGGCTTCATTAG
>NW_017729027.1:30750299-30752152 GCF_001723915.1 Gavialis gangeticus | reverse complement strand
AAGCACTAAATATTGTGAGACCTATAATAAAATGTCAGGAGTTGGAAACACTATGTTCTGGTTGCTATGACTCAGGGCTGAAGTGGAAATCTTCCTTGGGGGTCTTTATCCATCTTGCTTTCCTTGCCTGTGCTCTTAATATTTCCTGTTAGTCAGACCAGCAGAGGCTTCTTTAGGTCAGGCTAGGGTTATAAAGAACCAGCTATGGAGAAGAGTAGGGTCAGTAGTATGAGATTTGTGAGTAGAGTTGCATGATTTTTAGGGTAGGATGGGGGAAAGTATTTTATTCTCTGAAAAATATGGTTGTGTGGAGAACAATTCAGGGTGTTTTTTCTTTTATCAAATACAGCAGCAGTTATGACATTGACTCAGGGTACAGGACACAAAGTTTCACTTCCTTCCTCTGTCAGAGAGGAGTTGAACCCACATTTACTACCACTGAAGCTGAAGTTGTGCCACTTGTCACAGAATAATGAAACATGCCAATAAGGGCTGGAATACATGTGTCCTACCTTCCAGGTTAGTGTCTTCATACGATAATGTAATTCTCTGCCTTGCTCTTTAGCCCAACTAATATTTATGTATTTTATATAGAAAGTATACTGGCTTCAACTGAAGGGCTTATAGACTCTCCACCTCCCAATACTGTAGCATAGTGGTTAGTGTACTTCTCTGAGAGCCTTGAGGTTAAATTCCTGCTCTTGACCAGGTGGAGAACAAATTCAAATTTGGCTCTCTCAGGCTAGTGTGCTAATCACCAATCTGTAAGATATTCTGAGGTGGGTCAGCTTCAATATCTCTTGTTGTACTTTATATTAAGTACTTAAAAATTTATTGACTCAGAAGGTAAAAAAAAAAAAAAAGAAAGAGAATGACTGTAATGTAGTGACTAGGACATTTGGTGGGTAACCTGGATTTTTATCAGTTTTAATTATCCCAGGTGAAGTAGAACAGCCTCAGCATGAGGCACCAAGGCAACTCCCTCTCACGTAATACCCTACAGCATGGTAGCTAGGGTATTCCCCTGGGAGGTATAGGTTCAAATCCCAAAGCCTAGTGGAATCTCCTAATCGTGGAGCTGTTGTGTGAAAGTGTAACAACCACGTCCCCATCTGCGATTCCAACCCTTCCAATCCTTTGTTTTAATATCAATATTTAAAAAGAAGAAACTTCATTTTACAGCCAATGAAAAGCTTTGCTCAAACCAAAACCAATTTCTTCTTTGTTTTGGAAAAATGTGGGGAAAATATTTCTTTGAGATCAAGCTGAGCAGTTATTTTTCAATTTCTCAGTTCAGCTGCCTAATCAAAAATCAACGATTTGCAATTATTTGAAAAACCCTGGAGGTGGTTGGAGTTTCAAAAGTGTTGGCTGCTCAGAGGGGTTGCAGCAAGAAAAGAGTAAGAAAGCTAGCAGAGGCAGGATTGCAGCAGACTGAAAGTGGGCTGCAGTAAGGAGTTGCTATTATTTCTCTTTAGAGCTTCAGGCAATTATACCTATCCTGAACATACAGTAAACAGCTCTGCTATTTTCATTTAGGCATAGAAATTATGGCAATCTACAGGTCCAAAGAAAGCAAGACTTATGATTAATGTTAGGATTGTTCTTTAAAGACTTCTAACTTGGAATTCAAGCCATTCTTATTTTAATTTTCTAATTAATAACATTTTCTAAGTTTTAAAAGTAGCTCAGAAATGCTGAAGCTTTTAGAATATTATGCTAAGGATAAAAACTGGCTGTAGGCTTTAGATCTGGAAGCCTCTATGTGTGTAGCTGCTCTTGATCTGCTCCTTCATGAGGGTCAGCTTGGAGGAACTGCTGCTGAGTATTTCTCCTGCTTGGGATGTTTTCCT
>NW_017729027.1:30740885-30745299 GCF_001723915.1 Gavialis gangeticus | reverse complement strand
TGATCTGCTCCTTCATGAGGGTCAGCTTGGAGGAACTGCTGCTGAGTATTTCTCCTGCTTGGGATATTTTCCTGTCTGATCAGCAGCCTGTGCACTAACATGGTAGTATTTGATTTAGGTACCTGAGCTGCTTCCCAAGACAATACCTCCTGTGCTTGGGTGCTTTCTACAGTCTGTACAATCAGTCTCTGCTATGACAGCCTCACATCCAGCTGATTCCCAGGATCAGCTTTGTGTACATTTCTGTCTCTTTTGAGAGGACTAGTTAACACAGACCATCTCTCTTATTGAAAATCTATGGCTGTTTGGTTGCTCGTGAGTGCTTCTCTCTCATATTGGTGCTGCCTTCGCAAATGCTGTTGTCTGTAGCTTTTGTCACTTTCTGCCAGTCATAGCTGCCTGGGGATTCCTACAGCTGCTAGTCTGCTTATAGCTACTGAATGTCTTTGATTATCGTGAGATCTGTGCCTCTGAATATACTCAACAACAGCAGGCAGACAGGGAGCCGCTTCTCCCAGTAGTGGCACAAAGCAGGTGCCCACTTGCTACCTAGATGTTCTGGGCTCCCGAACAAAGGTAAGTAAGAAAGGAAAGCAGTTGTGACTAGTTCCAGACCATAAACTCAGGAACCCAGAACTCCTCAAGTGTTTTGGATGGTGTTATGATATCAATCAATTTGATACATTATTCATTTAACTGACCTGAGTGTCCCTTTTCTACCTTCTCCCTTCACCCTCTCCATATTTCACAGCCCTTAAGGTAATGCAAGTCAAGGAGATTTCTATATAATTAATGTAAATTATAATGTGTTGTTCTGGGCAATACAGATTGTTCATGAACATTTTGAACTAAAGTTTTTGGTATAGTGCTAGCGCCAAAATAGTACAATCAGGTTGATGCTGCTGTTATGTACTGTGCTGAACAAACACAGACATAGTCTCTTCTCGGAAGAGCTTATTAGGTAATCTAGAAACCAGGAACAATAAGAAAATGTAACAAACACTAGGAGAAAAGGGGAAGAAGATAACTCATACAGGTCAAACAGGTGAGTTCTGCACAACTTGATGGCTATGACATCTTTCATCATTTCTTTCCCAAAGGATGTGGCAGGTTATGTCATAAGAATATGGCTAGAGAGATGGAGGTACAGTCTACAGAAGAGAGAGTTTTGAGAGGGGCATATTTACATGGGAGAGGGTGAAAGAGGTTGAAGTGGAATACCATACACAAATTCTATTATGTTGGGCAAATTTTCCATCCACTTGGAGGCATGAAGATTTCAACAAAGGCCATGTACAGACATTCAGTTGCTCCTGTAACAATCCCTGCAGAAACCATGAGTTTATAAACCCAGCAGAAACCATGAGTGTATACATATTCAAGATTTTTCTCCTAAAGCAAAAATGGCCACTCCAGGAGGGAAATAAATTTGAAGCAACCAGGGTCAAATCACTCCTAGAAGAGTTTCTCCTGGGAGAGTGAATGTCTGTACATATTATCTTCTGAGAGAACCCACAGCACAGTCCTTCAGCTTCCCAGGGTGCTTTGCTCCTGTTCCTGCCCCTCACCCAGCCTCCCCACAGGGCAGCGTATCACTCACTAGACTCTATTATTTCAACTGAGCAGGGGGTAGAAGACAGTGCCCCCTTCACAATGCCCACACTGTGCTGCAGAGAGACTGAGGCTGTCCCAATGGACTGAGGGAGCCTTCAGATTATGCTAACATGTATGCACAGGCTGTGCAGATCCAGCACTGCAAGCTCTCTGCTCTTTAGGGGATGTCTCCTTAAGTGTTTCTGGGTAAGTTTTTCTATCAGGTAAACAAACCTAGGAGAATTGTCTCAGATCATTTGAATATGTGTACACAGCCAGTATGGAAACTAGATTGACCTCAAAATAAAGAAAAAACACTTAAACTGAAAAAATACATACAAAACATAAAATAATACACAGAGGGCACGTCTGCATATCACTACATTGCCCCATGGCCTGCTACAGTGATGTAGCGATCACACAGGTCTACACATGATCATTAGTTACGTCACCGTAGTGGTGAAATCTAACCATGCACCATGTGCACTTCCAAAAGGAAGTACTAAAGCACAGCGCTATAGCAACGTCAGCATACAACAATATGTAGACATGCCCAGAGTATACTTTAAAATATTTTTCAAGCCATTGGCCAAGGATGACTATTTAGTAGCAGTTTAAAGTAAAAAAAAAAAGTATTTTAAAAGCACAATAGAGCTTTATATTATACCTTAAACTACTGTTATTAAAATCCCTTTACTACTGATTCTTCACTTGCTTCCATTATCAATTAAAAGAATACAGTCACATTAAAAACACTCTCCTTCCTGATTTTTTAAGTAGTACTGAATATTAATATAACCAAAAGCGATAAGAGAAAAATACTTTCCCTATTATCCATTCTGACTTGTTTACTTTGTATATGTGACCTCATTTTGTGACTACAAGTTAGGCCTTGATCCTGTGAGCTTATCTATGTGAGCAGACACCTACAATCATTTAGGTCCTTAATAACAATATGCCTTCCTTCAGGAGTTGGACTTTAATCCACTTCCCTGTTTACTGTGTAAGAGAACAGTGCAAGTGAGAACAACATTTAAAAAATAGAAAATTGTAATTGCAAGCTTACACATATAAGCAGGTAACTGATAGTAAATGTAGTTCCTGCAACATCTTTTATCTCATTGACTAGATTTCAAGCTGACGCTCTTCTTTCCAACCAGAATCCAATGATTGTCAGTGTGTGTGTGTGTGTGTGTGTGTGTGTGTGTGTGTGTGTAATATATATATGCTTCATTCAGCAGCACAGCATGTACAATTTATCTGGACCCATCTAGAACTGCACTGCTCAATCCCTTTTTGCCCCAGATAGGCAGTGCCTGGTCTATCCATGGGCTGGATCTTGCTGGTGATCCAGTGCCAAGAGGGGGGGCATAATGGAGCCCCTTTGGCTGCTCAGAGAGGGTGAGGGGCAGCCTGGCCTGGATTCAGCTGTGCTGGGAGAGGTACGGTGGCTTCATCCCAACCCAGCTGGCCCAGGTACATGGGAGGAGGTGTGTGGTCTGTTTCTGATCCAGCTATGGGACTTGGAAATTCAGCACTGGGTGGAAGGGGTTGTAGTGTTTATTGCCACTGCTCCCCCACTGACAAATTTTTCAACTCTGAGGGCCAGATGTTGTGACACCAAGAGCTGGATTTACCCAATGGGCTGGAGGTAAAGCAACCCTGGTTCTTGAATGTTTGGGGACTTTAGAATAGTGATCTTACTTGATTATGAGATATAATGAAACATTGACATAAAAATGTGGACGGTTTATTAAGTTACTGAGACCCACTGGCCTTAAATTTACTCCATGCAGACTATAACCAGTTGAGAGAGGTCTGGATTACTTCCCCTCTGGTCCTGGTTCCCAGAGCAATCACTCCTACAGCTTTCTAATTAAAACTATGGAGGCCTAGATTATATAAAAAAATGGAATATTGGGAGACAAGTCATACTCCAGGGTGTGATTACAAAAGGGAACTCTTCTTAATTCAGTCCTGGCCCACTAATGTCAAATCTTTCCAGCTGATTTCAAGGGGGGTAGTAGTTTAAAGAGCGTTGATTAAAGAGTTCCCAGAATGAAATCTTAAATGTACAGATATAAAGCATGTTGTTTTTCTATATAATTTCAAAAATAGCAACTGTAAAATAACATTCGCAGTAGTGGTAGGAATGGCTGATCAGCACTTTAATTCTAAGGCTCTATTTTTAGGCCCCTGTAAACTGTTTCTTTCTTGTCTGACCTTTTTTCAAGTTTGTTTTCAACACCTACATGATTTCGTTTCTTTGGATGAAGGTGGAGTTTGGCCAAAATAAATGTTTCTGCTTTTGAGCTCTCTGAGTGTAAAAATGACAGTTTTATGCTCTGAAAAAGATATTCAGGTGCTTGTTTGCTCTCAGAACTGCAAAATGACTTCATCTTAACTTCAAATGTGTCACTTGTATATTTGTCAAAGATGAGTAATTGCTTTCCATGTTTAAGGGAAAATGGTTTAAAGAATAAGATTTTTACTTGAAATGACATACTGGACTAGGTGGTCTCTCATTTTTTGTACAATGGTACTGGCAGTACTGGAGGTAGTTTTATTGATACGTAAATACCATATATATGTATGCCTGTAAACTGAAAATACAGTCTCAATTTGCTGTGGAGATCATTAAAATACATGTCAACATATTTAAAAGAGCTGATTTGTCAGCTTTCCAATTCTTTATCTCTGCAATTACTAAGGTATATTAAAGGGGGAACTGGTATTACTATCTACAGCTGAGGTCTGCCAATAGTTATAATTTTAATTCCCCATTTCCATTTAATAGATTTATAGATTTCATAGACAATAA
>NW_017729027.1:30710487-30735885 GCF_001723915.1 Gavialis gangeticus | reverse complement strand
TAAGGTATATTAAAGGGGGAACTGGTATTACTATCTACAGCTGAGGTCTGCCAATAGTTATAATTTTAATTCCCCATTTCCATTTAATAGATTTATAGATTTCATAGAAAATAAGGCTGGAAGGGACCCTGGAAGATCATTGAGTCCAGCCCCCTGCCCACCTTCTGTAGGCACAATAACATCACTAATCTTGTATACTACATACATTTTTTTTCCTTCTTAAGATTAGCCTTTAGATTCACACATTTCCTCATCTCTCTGCAAAATGACCCACCTTCCAGTCCCAACCTTGAAAAATCTAAATTGCAAACAGTAGCACAGCAGTAAAACTTCTTCCATTAAAGTTGATGAAAGTTTTGCTATTGACTTCAACGGGGCTATACACTGCATCTATAAAGTGTATAGAAGAAAACAAGCAACCTCATAACACTTTCTGAAAACTTCCTCTTTCTTGTCTAATGTCATCTGTCTCTGTGCCATGTCATATTTAGTCTACAATACTGCAACTAGCACAGTTTTAGTGCTATGTACATAATAGATTTCATACTCCTGAGAAGCAATGTTGCTTAATTCTGTCTGTAAAGCACTTTACCCATATGTTGTACACGAGTTTTATAAAGGTGTGGAATGGCTGTTTTGTATATGCCACATGCTCCTTAGAAATATAAAACTCAACATTTAAATGCTAAACTTTTGTGAGAAAAAAATAATCCTGATTTTGCTTCTGATCACTCAGACTTCTATATTGAAACTGCTTTGATAAAATGTGAATTGCTTTTGTCTGAAGGAATTATAATTTTCTGCAGTATGCTTTGATTTTACAGTGGAAAAAAAGGGATTTCATTTTAATTTGCATTATTCTACTACAAACACTGATTCTGCAAATATCACATCACATGTTTAAATTAAGCAGTAATTAGACTATTTACATGCTGAAAGTTGGGCATGCTTAGTTGCTTTGCTGAAACAGGGTCACAGAGAGGATGTCTGTTAATTTATACATTAAGGCCAGGAACTGACATCACACTTTTATCAGTATAAGTTATTGTAAACTCGCCTAATAATGTAACAGAACAGAAGTTCAGCACACAAAACCAGTCTATACCCATAAAAGAACAGAAGTTCTGCACACATAGTTTGTTTTAAAAATGGCAGAACCCAGTCTAAGATTTGCCTGCCCCCACTCCAAAGGGTGAATGTGTGTTCTGTTTGCTACCAGTCTAAACTTATACACTTATAGAAAGCTGTATAACTAAGATCAATTCTGCCTTGGGCTTTTGGAACATCTGTACCTAGCCTAAAAGTACAATGTGACACTTGTAAAGGCCAAAGAAAACGTTTACCTGCAGGATTTGTTAGTATAACATTGATACAGCAGCAATTCAGTAACAAAATTACAGCTATAATAATAGTTATGAAACATGAAGTTAAGGTCCATTTTTTAAATGCATTAGAACTAATGAAATTCTTCCTGGAGAAGGTTTTGACTCATGTTGTCTGCTTCTCATATATCAAAGGTACTGTTGCATTGAAGAGGGAAAAGAAGTTACTGTTGGAAAAAACTGCTTGGCAATGCACATGATTAAAGGATTGCATCCATATCAATGTAAATTCCAATGGCCATTTTGCAATCGCTTTTTCTATTCCAGCAAATACATATTCTATTGTGATAGCTGTTTTTAGATTGCCCAGTATACCAGCCATTGGCTGTGCTTTTAAAATGTATCTTTCCATCCTTCCAACTTTTATTATATCAAACATTGTGACAGATGTAATTTAGTTGGACTTCTACCTGTGGAAGCTCTGCTGAAGAAGGGTATAAAAATGTTCTAAAACATGCAGATTAATACACTTTTCAAAATGATTAAGCAGAATTCAGTATTTTTAAAAGATGGCATTTCACACTTGATACAGTTCTCATCTTGCTGAATTCATTCACACTAAACTTACTAACTCTTTTAAAGCATGTTGTTCAGGTAAAACTCCTATTCAAGTCTACAGGTAAGTGTTAGGTAGCAAGTGTAAGAATTGCTGAACAGGTCCACAAAGTGTTAATAAGACATAGGTCTGCCGCTGACAAAAAAGCTTGATTATGTCTCACCAACTGATCTGAAAAGCAGTCAAGAACTACAGGTTGACAAAAGTTTATATGAAATCTTGTAATACTGACAGTCGAAAGGCAATTGAAGTATTTAAAAGAGCATAGAAGGGACCATTAAAATACTTTTGCTTTACTGAACTGGCATTGGCAAAGACATTTTGAAGAGAGATAAAGCACCATCAGTTGCTATCATCCCTAAAACAAAGTATAGCTGCATAAGTGCTACTGAATCATGAGCATGGAAATAACACCTAATTAAGCCAGAATTCTTGCCAGTAAGTCTTATTGGACTTAACTACTATATATTTCTGGGAAAAAATGGCAATGGTGATAAGCTCAGTATAACTGCTTTGATAAATTGGAGGGTTGTTGGTTGTAGCCATGTTGGTCTAAGGACATAGGCAGACAAGATTCATTGAGTGGATGTGATATCTTTTTATTAAACTAACCAAATAGTTTGAAAAATGTTCTATGCAAGCTTTCAGACACAAATACCCCTCTTCAGGCATGGGGAAAGTCTGTTGGTCCTTGATAGATCAGACTGTTTCCCAGTTAACTAGATTTGTTGACTGGACTTATAACCACAATATTATGATCCATTTTAACAGATAAAACCCTTCTTGGGTCTTCTTTCTCTGCTTTTACCCAGTCTTTAGCCTAAGTGAAAACTCAGGATTTTAAGAATTTTCTTAACAGCTTTCAATGTATTGGATAATCTATGTGCTCTTAAAATGTTTCAAAAAATATACTTTAAGCACACAATCAACAAATTCTCTAATATTGAAAGGGCAGCAGCTCACAGCTCTTCGTACCTCTATCAGAGGTAATATTATGTATATGCATACACACAAAGGAAAAAAATCTATCTTAGGAAAATGCTAATGTTCCAAGCACACACATCCAAAAGTGAGGGAATGCCACAGTTGAGATTCCCTGTGTATGCGCAAAAGGCAACTTTGTGAAACTGCATATTGTCAAATCTGTGTTGTTTTGCATTGGGCCACCTGTGATACCAAAAGTACTGCCTTCCAACTATCCAGGTCCTGCTCTAAAGCATGGAAATTGGTGCAAAAAATGTTTAATCAGTGGCAAAAACAACCTCTTTTTCCACTAGGCTCATCAGCAGTGTACTATTGCCAACCCCGCCATGTCAAAAATCAAGACAAACTCTTAGAAATCAAGAGATTTGTTATGTAAAGCATGAGATATAATTTTAGAAGTATAAACCAATATAGATATATTGACCGTCAGTTTATAAATCCTATTAGTCATTTATTTAACTTCTAATAGATCAGAGATGCATACAAAAAATATATTACTGAAACTGATAATGCTTTAGAAAAAATAAAATAAAAATTCCTACCTGTTGTTGTGATTGGGATGACATCTGCTGGACTGCTGTGCATTTATCACTTTCTATGCACAGACATACAGACCCATAGACAATGACCAGCAGGTAAGTCTGTGGAGGGGAAGGCGTGGGGGCAGAGAGAAGGGGTGGGAGAGCAGATCAAGGCCCCCACTGTGAGGGAGGAATTTGGACAGGGTAGGGGCTGGGGTGAATGGGGACCCAGAGCCAGGATAGGTCATGCAACAGAGCCATGGGACTCTTATCAAGAGGCACGGAGGGGGAAGAGCAGAGTGACTCCCTGCTGCTACACGCACCCCAGGGGGAGGCATGGGGGGCATGTGCTCCCTGGATTTGTGCATGGGGCAGAGGCAGGCTACCTGCTGCGGGTGGGGGCTCTGCACCCTGCTGCCTTTGTCCCAGTAGCGACAAAATGCTGTTGTGCCTTATGCCTCTGGGTGGGCAGGGGATATGTGGTGTGGCCAATGCATGGCTCCCAGGGCAAAAGCAGCAGGGCACAGAGCCCCAGCCCTCAGTGGGCCGCCAGCCTTTGCCCTGTGCACAAATGTGGGGAGCACATGTCCTCTATGCCTCCCCTGGGGGTATGCATAGTGTTGGGGAGCTATGCCCGCCGTGCCATTGAACGAGCTGCCTGCGGCTCTGTCACATGATCCACCCTGGCCCCGAGGCCTTTGTCATAGTGTGGGGTCCCCAGGGATCGACGTGATGCACCTAGGGTTCAGACTGTGCCAGCTCTGTCCTGCAGTGCCTTCTAATCTCACCTGCCACATCTCGTTGGTAAAAATCATAAGTAAGGAGGCTGCCCATAAGTTTCTCTGTGGCCACAGTCCTGCTGAACTCCACTAAGCCCTGTGGGTTCTTGGACCCTTTGCTGAGTTTTGTTCCAAGTCGGTCCTTACGAGACACCTTAACCCTTATGGGCTAGATGCATGGCTCCAAAACCTCCCTTTTACCATGCCCTGTGCCTCACAGATGGTTTATGAATATTGTTTTCTCTGCTGGGGTCCCAGCCTACTCAACCTCCACCCCTGTTACATAGCTAGACCTTCTAGCCTAGACCCACTGTGTTAGGCCCAGCTTTGAGGCTGACTAGCTTTAATCAATCTTCTCTCATCACTGGGACCCTGGGCCTTGTCTGCTGTGCCCCTCTGGTGCTAGGTTTCTCCTGCCCCTGTAGCTGCACCCCTTTGGCTCTGGGGCTCTACACAATTGTGTGCCCCCCTTTGGGCACTAATGAGGCCTCTATCTCCCCTTATAACCTCATCCCAAAACCACTGGTGCAAATGACAACATAAACATAAGCCCCTGGGCTATAATATAACAATAACAATGGAGGTTACACTTTGCCCCCTTAAGAAGGCAAACTTCTCTCCTAGTATTGTGCGTCTCTTAGCCCTGGGTACCTTATGAGCTCCTGGAGCCCTATTAGTCCTGTAGGCAGCAAATCTGGGAACCAAACATCTCTGGGTAGCTTTTTCACTCAGGAGTTCCTTCCCCTAGCAGCTGCCAGAGAATTAACTCCTGCCAGCCCCAGCCCTGAGGCTTATATGTGCCCAGGGCCCTTCTTCCTTCTGATCAGCTGATTGTGCCAGCAAATTCTCCTATTAGCCTGCTGCTGAGGCAACCTGCAGCTGAGGAGTTCTCCCTAGCTCATAGGGCTCTCTGGTTAGGCTGTTTTGCTATTAAAAGAGTGGGAATGACTTAGTACCCTGCAACAGCCCCATTCACGCCAGCCCATCCCTTACCGTGGGAGCTTCAATCTGCCCACCCCGCCCCTTCCCTCCTCCCCCACAAACATACCTGCTGGGTGCTGCTCTATAAGTACCAGAAGAAAAAAAATCCCAAGATTTGAGAGTTTAATCATGAGATCATGAGTCAGATTTAATTTTACTTAGAAACTGTGACTCGCAATAATTTTATGAGAGTTGGCATTACTGGTAATGAGCTCAGCGATATCAGTAATAGCTCAACTGTTTTCACTAAAACTTTCCAAAGGGATTCAACTTGAGCTGAGAGGAAGGATAATATAACCCTGAATGGTTATATTATAGGTACATATACACATTTGGGGAGGTCAGGGGGACATTAGATTAAAAATGACTACCCGATCTAACTTAGTTTGTCCATGCATAGATCTTACACTTAGATGCCTAGTTAGTTTGATCTAAATATGAATTGTACAGAAGTTCAGGACAGTTAGTTCGGTCTAAAAATGGCTTACCTGATCTGAATTAACTGTACCTCTGAGGGAGTCTCAGAGCTGGCCTTAGGGAAAATGGCAGCAGGGCAAACTTGTATTTTGGCTCCCTACCCAAGTCAGCAGTACTGCTGCTAACAGAGGCAGGATGGCAGGAGTGTGGGGCACTGTCCAGTGAGGAGGTGAAGCTGCCCACACTGCCCAGCCTGGCTCCTCCTGAGCAGAAGCTGGCAGTAGGTGGGTAGGCTGGGCAGTGCAGGTGGCTCTGCCTCCCCACACGGCACCCCATATGGCTGCCCTCCTACCTCTGCCTGGAGCAGCACTGCTGACTTCGGAAGCTGGGCACTGCTGTGTGTGTTTGTACATCATGCCCCCCTGACCATGGTTCCCTAGGCGGTCACCCACATCACCCACCCATAAGGCTAGCTTTGGGTGGTTTAACTCAGATTGGGTTGAACCAAGCTTACTGAAATTCTGTACAGTTCCCAGTGCAGCCCTGGGGCTGGGAAAGTCCAGTCACTGGTCCCAATCCCAGGGCTGCACTTTCCCTGCTGCCCTCCCCTGACACCAGGCTATTTTTTGCCCCCTGGCCATTCCCCCCATGGACTAGCCAACCACCCTGAGCCTGCCAAATCCCATCCCATGTGCTGCTCCTGGGGCCAGTTTGCCATTGCTGGGAGCTGAGGAAGTAAACTGAGGTAAGGGAAGGGCTGGGCAGATGGAAATGTTGTTTTGCTGGTAGGAATTGTTCATCTGGGGCTGGGGAGGGGTCTTGGGGCTAAAAAAAGACCCGGGTTCCAGGGGGTGGGGGAGACAGCCTGTCATTCACCACAAGCTCCCCTCACTAGCCACCCTGATCCTGCCAAATTCCACACCTCCAGCTCCCTTTGGACCCTGCTAGCTCCCCTCATTCCCATACAGAACCTGCTTGCTCCCTTAATCCCCCAATCCTCCCCCAATCCCCCTAAACCTCCCCCCTACTGACCCCCTCATCCTCACTTACCTTAGATTGGGTGGTCATTTTTAACTCTATCCCTACTCCCCCCAACTCCCTCTAATTTTCCCTGTTGTCTGTACATGCTCTATGGCAATGTTTAGCTGAGAAGAGGGGATTCAGATGTGAAATGGTAGGCAACTTTAACCATAGCTCTGGTGGGCAAACTGCTATTTTATGGAATTCTGCTACCCTCACATTTCACATTTCTTTGTCAATTAAAATAGCTGTTTTCACATAGAAATTCTTTGAACCTTAACATATGAATTTTCAAAGGTACTTTTAGCTCCACATGTTCACATCAATAGAGCTCTGATCTCTGAAATTTAGGTTATTATATTAATAAATCTATAATTGTGCCAGCCTCAAGCTAGCAGAAATTTCATGCCTGCATATTTGCTTACTTTCCTGCAAGGTTTATTTAGTTGTCTAAAAAACAAAAGGAAAAAAGAATCCTACTCTTCTGCAATTTGATGCCTATAATTCCAGGAAACTAATCAGAAACTGAGCCATATCCTGCAACTACATCCAAGGTGGCAGAGCAATCACATACAAAGTGGGATCAAACACTAAATGTCCCAGCACCTTCACATGTAATTCCTTTGTGCAATATTAACCTTAAATTTAAAAGGATCTGCTGGTTACATAGTCCTCCTGCTCTTGAAGTTCTGATAAAATGAGCTTAAAACCCATTCTTGTAGATTTTGGTTGAGCATAGTGTCACAGAGTACCCTCCAGGAAATTGCTTATTCAAAATCACTGTGGTCTTTGACAGTGGTCCCAAAACCCTGTCTGAATCCAAGTAGAGCAGGGGACAGAGGGGAAGCTCAAACTTACCTGATCTGAAATCCTGGCCTTTTGGTCCCTCATGCTGCCTCGTTCTCTGTGGCCCTGAGTCAAGGAGCATCCAGTTCAGCTTCTTGGTGGGGAGACCAATTGCAATCCAAAGTTTCAAGCTGCAGACAGACATGTGCTTCAATACAGACATTTCTGAGGGCAAAGGCCATCCAGCCAAAGGTTCTCTTCCTCTGCTGCAGTTTCTCTGTCCCCAGTCCAGTCTGCACAGCCTAAAACACTCCAAAGCTACTCAGCTATTCCTTTCCACTCTCTCCTGCTCCCCAAAGCTCTTCATCATGTGTACATGGTCAAATCATAACATGTACAAGTGCCCCAAAGCTCTCAAACTCCAGACTCCTTTGCAAGGAGCTGACAACTCCTTGTTCATATTTCCCTTTGTGGAAGCTATAAATCCATCTTGTCTTATCCCACAAGTCCCACACATAGGCAATTCCAGCACTTAGCAGGGAGTCTATTAAGCCTTCTTTCCCTGTGTGCTAATATTATAAGTAAACTGAATCACATAATATTTATAACAACATGAACACAGCTTACACTGAAATATTACAATAAACCTCACAGTCCATCGCATATAATTAGTATCAGATAATCTTACTGAAAAAATAATCCTTGGAGTGTAAAGTATAGTTAGGATTCATTTACGGTGCTGGAAGCAGGTGGATGTTCAGATGAAGGCTGTGAAAAATAATGCACTATTTGAAGCAGGTGTTGTAATAAGTTTTTAACCGTTAATATGTTAAATATTTTTAATCATCTTTGTTCTGTGATTTCAACAATATTATTGTCTCAGGAGTTGTCTATATATTGTGATTTTCTTTTCTGCCTCTTTCAAAGTGTTATTGCCTCTGCCTGCAAAGATCTTTATTTACACATTTCCCGTGGAGCTGATTCAGTGCTGCATGCTATGTTTCTTCTTCATGCTGTTTAGTAATTGCTATTTAAAAAAAAGTATTTACTATAGAGTGAGTGGTGGTGCAATCTATAGTTAAGGTTCCACTTTAGCAGATAAACCCCACTTCATAGCCAGGAGAATAAACAAAACCTTGCTCTGTGTGTGTGTGTATGTGTGTGTTCTCTGACTATTTTACAATCCAATTTCAAGCTTTAATCTATTGAAACATGTTCTGAAATAACCTCAGTCCATAAAACAGGAAAAATCCTACTGAATAGTAAAATCTTACTACAAGTGCTTAATCTGCACCTGGAAGATAAGAACAGCTGCTTAAAAAACACAAGTCAGGTATTGCTTTGTGCTAATGGATAAGATAGTCCTGTGGCTATAGTCAGGGGTGAGATTCAGAAGTACAGGGTTCTGATTTTTACCATGGACATTTTGAGATTCTGGGTAAGATTTTTAGGGTACAGAGCAGATTCTAGTCTATTTACTGGGTGTGTAAGTGGACTTGGTTTCTTAAGGGTGATTCCACCCTGCTCTGATTTCTAAAAAGCAGTTAATTCAGAAGCTGGGTGGATTCTGCAGCTCCTGGTTTTTGTGATTTAGTCTTAAACATAAGATGTTACAAATGTGAATGCATTAGTGAATTTTCTAAGACTTGAACAGACAGAATAGAATTACCCTTAGGCACCTGTAGAAGATACCTACTACGTTAAATACCATTTGGCCCTATGTTGTCATAGCAAGGTTAACAGGAGTTACTACACTCAATTTTTTTTCCATCTGAACTAGGTCTGCATAAAAATGTCTAGACTAAATTGCTATATTCACACAGGCAAGACATTGAATCAAATGGTGCTTCCAGCCTTTTTGGAAAAAATTCCATTGTTTTTGTTCTTCTTGTATGAGCCACTCTTCAAGGGGAGATGGAAGTGAGAGGAGATTGGGAAATGAGGGCGGGGAGGGGCTGGAGCCGAGAGCGAGAGAGAGAGACGGAGACCAAAATTTAAGATAGGGAAGGGACCAGGGTTTAGTAAAACACAACCCAACTCCGGGTTGCAAATGACAGTGATTTTATTGAACAGGGGAAATGGTGACACAATGTCTTATTGGTTTCTTTCCAACCACATACACATGCACACACAATAGCAGTAGGGGTTTAAGACGCTTGGTGCAGGGCCTGAAGTCCAGGAGGAGAGAGAGAGAGAGAGTCCAAATTGTAAGAGGAAGTGTGCGGGTGATATCTACCTATCCAAGACTGGAAGTTGATCCTCTGTGGCCATTTGGGGTCTCCTTCAGCTTGGTGTTGTCCAGAGAGGGGTCACCGGTAGGGCCTCTGGGCTGATAGGCAGTGTGACCTGGAGCAGGTCTGGTCCAGGTGAAGATGGCGTCCCAAGGAGTCAGTCTTCAGTACTCCTTTTTATGGGGCAGGCTACCTATGGGGCTATGATCTCCTATGGAGCGGGCATGTCCAGGCAATGTCAGCACTGTTCCAGAGTTCCAGGTGTTCATACTGAGCATGTACAGCCTTGGCACAATGGTGAGTAGCCTCATCTTTTGTTTCTTGCATACTGAGGGTGGTTCCAATGGCTGCGTCATTGGTCCAGGTATTGATTTTGATGGTGGGGTGATTTAGTAGGGGGTCATGCTATCATTGTGTTTCACTCATCCATTCACTCTTTTGTTTCAGGCATTCAAGGAAAAACAATTTACATGGGAGAGGTTACAGAATTGCAACATACTTACACAACAGGGCATGGGCACAAGATGGGAACAAGACGGAAATGGGTGCTTGACATCACTTTACAGACACAGGCCTAAACCATACAATATTAATATGAAACAATAAAAATCAGTGCACAAATGATAGGAATACAATTGAATACAGTAAAAATTAATACAAACATAACAGAACACTATTAACAATATATTAAAAGGGGGCTTATTACAATAAGAACTTAGCTTACCTAGTACTACTTGAAATCACTTACAAGGGATAGAGAGGGCAGAGAGAGTCAGAAATGGTTGGGGAAGGGCAGGGAATGTATTTTAAAATAATAAAAAAAGAAAAACTGGGGGTTTTGCTACACTCTCAGCAGAAATTTCTCATTCTGGCAAGGAAGCAATATGTTTTTCTAAGTAATGCAGGTCACATGCAGATCTGGTGGAAGACCATGGAGACTGCAGGTGTTCATATCTGAAGTATTGCCACCTGCTCTCCCTTGCAAGGAGCACTGAGAGTTCTGGAGCAGGAGCACAAGCACTAAGGAGTATATGCCAAAGTGGAATGGCCACCAGTGGGACCAAAATATTTGTATAGACAAAGTGGCATTCCTGGAGGGATATGAACTGCTTCCTTACCCAATTCCCACTAGGGCTGGCTACTAGGGGCATGCAAAGCAGCCCATGTTCAATTTGGATTTGCATTTGGCCCAATTTGGGGGACTGTGATTCAATTCACTAACTGTCCCAGTTCGATTCAGCTGAATCTGAATCTGAAGGTTTGTTTCTGATTCAGGGAATCAGTGATTCGGCCATTAACAGCTTTATATATTTTTTCTACATACCTCGAGGTACCAGGTGACTCGTGAACGCTGAGATGGTGGGGCAGAAGGAGCTCATTGGTAAACCCCCCTCCCTCACCCCTCTGGCTTGGTGACTAGCCATGGGGAGACCACGGGTGCCCTCCCAGACCTAGAAGGCACCAGTTGCTAAGCCAGGGAGTGGTGTGTGTGGGGCGGATGCACGCACTCAGTGGTGGACCCAGAAGTGGACTGGAAGTGCTTCTGGTCCACTTCCAGTTCCACCACTGAGCACACTGGGGACCACCCCACCCTCCACCACACTCCTGTGGGATGCTCCATCTGCCCCACAATCTCACTGTTCACAAGCCACCTGGTACCTGAGGTATGTAGAAAAAAATATAAAGCTGTGTCTATGGCTGAATTGTCAAATCTCTCCAAATCACTCTGAAGCAAGTCGGAAGCTTCCAATTTGATTAGGAAAGATTAATGGGTCCCCTGATTTGATTTGGATTCAGAGATTAGGATGCCAAATTGGGCTGAATCTCCTTCACATTGAATCAGTGACCGAAGCTTCACACAGCCCTACTGGCTACCCCAAGCAGGATATGCTGATATATTATTCCATTCTCACCAAGAAGTTTTTATCACTATTATCACTTAGAAGCTGGCTACCCCAGGCTACTGTAGGTCAGGAACAAAAATGTCTGGTATCATGAAGCCCAGCTTCATTTCTATAATGATGGAGGTTTGCATAAAAATTATTGCTGCGGTTTAATCATGGGTGGTGAAGGTGGCATTTATGCCATCAATGGCAAAACTGTATCTGTTATCTCCCCCTCCCAAAAATACACATAGTTATGAAAACCATGAAATATAATTTTTCTGGGTTATGTTTGAGACTGTGGAATGAACTCCCACATGAACTAAGGGCCATCAAACTTCAGCTCCTTCTTCAAGTGGAAGGCAGACTTCTCTGACTTGGAATTCTCTTGCATAAAATATACTTTTATACAAAAGCTTGTGCCAAAACACTTCAGCCTCCCTGAACACTCCATTGCTGGCCTCAAGATTTCTGTTCTTAGGTCAAAAAAAAAATTAGAACCAGTTGGAATGGGACACAGCAGAACAAGAAACCATCCACAAACTGGAGTGAGTTAATTATGGTTAAATAGGGACTATGGATTCTTATCTTATTACCTGAATTGGTTTTGTGACCCCCCTGGGGTACATCTACATTAATGCACCTTTTCTAATGCATATTTAATTTAGTACCTCCAGTGTAAGGGCACTTTTACACATGCTCCAGGAGTGGGTGAAGCCAGTACTTTAATTAAGAGTGGCTCTGAGAACTGCTCTAACTAAAGCACTGCCACATCTCCTATATCAGCATCCCCATGCTTAAAAATGGTGGCAGGCATGCTTGAACTAAAGCTCATTCAATGAGCTTCAGTTCAAGTGCCCCTGCCACCATTTTTAAGTGAAGGGATGCTGATACATGAGACACAGGAGGGTGCTGGAGCAAGGTAATTGCCATGCTCCAGCAGACTCATTTAATTGAGGCTGCTCTGATGCGCTGGAATTCCAGTATGTTGGAGCAGCATCCACACTCATGTAGGTGCCCTGAGGTGTTAAATTAATGTGCGTTAGGCTTCACTAATGCTCAGTAGCACATCTGCATGCTTTTTTAGTGATGCTAAATGTGTAATAGACTATTTTACTGTGCATTAGCGTAATGTCATTTTTTACATGATGCTTTAATGCACGTCAAAATAGTCTACTGTGCATTAAAGTGCATGTGTAGATGTACCCCCTAGATTCCTGTGGGTTTGCTGCTCATTTACTCTTCTGTCTTAGCACTGCTGCTAAAATATTCAGAGAACCCACCTCTCCCTTCTCTCTCTCTTCCCTCTTCCTTGTCTTTTGTATTCTAATTTCTCTTTCCTTCTTAGACTCTCCTTTGTGCATGTCCTTCTACAGCATCAGATGAACTGAACTTTGGTTAAAAAAAGCTTGTGCTTTCTCTCTATATATATATCTTATTTAGTCTATCAATATATACATCTACCCTGCCTTCTGATAAAGCATAGGTGTATGTACAGTGAAAACAAAAGAAACTCACAAAGAACATAAACAAAACTAGGCCTATGACAGCAGATTGCTACTACCATTGTTGTTAGCATTATTTGAAGCTATGGTGTCTTGAGAAAAAATTGTAAGAGAAACTTTCTGACAGTCTTCACAAAAAAATTAAGCTACAACCAACAGCTAATAATGATTATTTGGATAAGTAAGGGGCTAAGCTGAGGAATGAGGTAGCAAAAGAAACAGAGAACATTTGAAGTGTTTAAATTAATTCTAGTCAGTGGGACCTGATGAACTTCTTTCCAGGGTATTGAAAAAACTGACAGAAGTGATTTCAGAGCCCTTGGAAATAATACATATGAAACTGTGGGAGACTGGCTAGGTACTGAAAGACTGGAAAAGAGACAAAATAATGGCCATCTTTAAAAAAAGTGAAAAGGAGGATCTGGGAACTACAGACCAGTTAGCCTCAGCTTGATGCTCAGTTATTGGAGGATACCATAAAGAAGTCCATTTGAAAGCATCTGGAGGAGGAAAAGCTGATCATAAGCAGCCAGCATGGATTTACTAAAAACAAATTGTGCCAAACAAACTCGATCTCCTTCATTGACAGAATAACTACTTTGGTGGATGAAGGGAATGCTATGGATATAGTGTATCTGAACTTCGTCAAGGCTTTTGACAAAGTTCCACACGACATTTTCTTAAACAAATTGGAGAAATGTGGATTAAATAAAACTGCGGCAGTGGGCTCTTTTACACGTGCAAGTCATGCATGCAGTTGTATACATGGTGAAATGCATGTCAGTGCAAAGAAAATGGTGGCAGTGCACTTTTGAACTAAAACACCTCAGAGGGGCTTTAGTTCAAAAACACATCATTGCCATTTTCTGCATGCTGATGCACACTTCACCACTTATGCAACTACAGGTGGCACAGCACAGTGTGTGTCAGCTCATGTGTGGGGCAGACTCAATTAACTGAGTCTACTCCAAAGCAGCAGATCTCCAGCACATTGTGGGACAAAAAGGTATGTGTATAAATGCCCAGTGTGGATTAACATCTGGCTCAATAGCAAAAAGCAAAGGGTGATTATAAATGGATTTATGTCAGAATGGCAAAAGATTTTGAGTGGAGTCCAACAGGGCTCTGTCCTGGGTCTTGTGCTGTTCTCAACGTATTTATTACCAATTTGGATGGTGGCATAAAAAGCTTCTTGAGAAGATTCACAGACGGAACTGGGAAGGATTGTGAATATGCTGGAGGATGGAAGTGCAGTTTGGAAGGATGTGACAGATTGGAAAGTCGGGCTGGACCTAAAAGGATGAAGTTCGATGTTGACAAACGCAAGGTGCCACATCTCTGCAATAATAATAAAAAATACAAATACAAAATGGGTGACATCTGGCTGAATGGAAGCACTGTGGAGAAATATCTGGAGTTCTGGGTAGATCACAGACTCAACATGAGTCTGCAGGGTGATGTAGCTGCACAAAAGGTGAAGCACTGCATGGTGCAAGACATGGGAAATGATAATGTCTCTCTATTTGGCACTGATTAGGTTTCAGCTAGAGTTTTGCATGCAGTTCTGAGCTCCACATTTTAAAAAAGGACAGAGAGAAGTTATAGGGGCTCCAGAAGTGGGCAACAAAAATGAAAAAGGGCTTGGAAAGTGGAAGTGTACAAATCTAATGTGTAGTATAAGCTGCAGCCAGATCGCCCAGTATCCGATCGTCCTCTTTCGTATATGCCTGCCATGCCTTTGTTGTGAAAGAAAATTCCAAAAGAGAAAGTAAATATTAGGAGGTATGTCTGATGAATCTCACTGCTACCAGATTATAGCTTCCAGCCCCTTCTCAGGGCTGCTCTATTCCCTATCACCTGCCCTTACCACTTCAGATGTTCAAAGGTGCAAAATGTCATCACAGCTTCTCCTTAATGTGCTCACCCAACTTCAATAAGCTTCTTTTGACTGCCTGATGACCATGTCATGGCCCATCCTCACTTGGATGTTTCTTAGGCTCTCATGGGTTTCCCAGTAACTGATCAGTTCTTATTCCCTCCTCCCTCCCCCTGACCTCAGGGGTAAATTCCCTTTCAGATCACTTGCACAGCTCACAGCTATGGCTGGTGTCCAGCTGAGTGTCTGAGTCACAGAGCTGCTCAAAATTTACTCATCAGTTTAATATCAGTGAGCCTGAGCCTGTCTCACACAGTCCCTCAGTTCAGCCACCTGGTTCCTAACTTGCTGAGGGAAACTGCCCCTCATGAGATGCTCCCTTTAAGGTTCTGTCTTCTCCACTCCCCACAGGCAACTACTGAGAAGTGTTGCACTCACCTGTCTGGCTCCTTGTCCAACCCTCCTGTGATGCTCCCCTGCTGGCATACAGCTTGAAGTCAGCTTCTCTGTGTGTCCTCCTCTCAATCAGTCTCAGTTGACTCCCTGGCTAGGAGTCTGGTGAGTCGCCACACCTCTATGTGGCAAGGTGGCTGCTGCTGCTGCTGATGTCCCCTTGCCTGAGACCAATCAGGACAACTTAATTTCAGCACCGGCTCCTGGCACCGATCCTGATGATAATTGATAAGGCAAGACTGCTTTATTATTTTTCTTTCCCCAACCTTTACAGGTAAGGCTCTCTCCCTGGCAGTAGTCCACCTGCTCCATCCTATTGTGAAAGGGCTTCTCTGATACCGTGTCACAGAAAGCAAGTCATATAAGGAGAGGTTGAAGGAAATAGGTTTGATTCGCTTATAGAACTTAAGATGGGAAAGGATAGAAGTCTTCTAATATCTGCAGGGCTATCATAAAGAAGATACTTCTGTGCAGCACTTATGCACATGCTAAATACACTGCAGGCACTCAGGTGTGCAAGGTTTAGTTACATACCTGCCAGGTAAGAGTGCAGTTTACTGAAAGGGCTCAATAGCTTTGTGGATGCTTGTGTGTCCATGCTGCCAGCTCATGAATCACAACTGTGTAAATGCCAGAAAAGACACTTACACAGCTGGGTAAGTATCATTTGCACACTTAAAGTGAAATAGGATTCTGCTCAATAAGTACTAATAATAATTCAGCATCTTTCTTGTATCTACTATGCAGGATCTCTCTGTATTTCTCTTTCCTTCCCCTAAACTTCCCCTTATGTCTCTGAGCCTCATTTTTTCCTTGTGATTCTGGTTAGAAAATTAATTAGAGGCAGTCCCTAAATGTGTAGGCCCTTTTAAAAGTCCTATTTCAGTTTCAAGGAAGGCTAACATCAGATTCACTGAGTATTCACAGACTGTAACTCAGAATTGGGGAAAAAATAGATCATATAAAATGCTTGGGTTTTTTTTGGGGGGGGGGGGTGCTTCCAAGAGAGCTTTTGGTATGTACCCTACCATCTTAATTTCTGGAGCTACGTCTTATCTTTCAGTATTTTTCCTTGAACCTTTTTTTCATTGTGTGTCATATATTTCTATCTATGAGCTCTTTTCCATGCTGTGAGGCTTATAGTAAAAACACAATAATTAGTGATGTCTGATATTTTCTTAGAGCAACACTGCCTGGAGCCATGTTCTGATGTAAATACTCCACCTTTACTTTCCCAAAAAGGGTAGGATTTTAGCCACCCTGGCTGAAAAACATGGAAATGTGAACTTAAAAACTCAACATCTTTTTAAAACACAGGAGGGAGAGGGGAACAAATACAGAGAAACCCATATTAAATTACATTTTAATTAAATTATTTTGAAAACATGTCAGCCACCGGGACCTGACTCACAGGTTTGGGTTGCCCAGGGTGGGCAATGCTGTTTTCTCTTGCTTCTGATTTTTCAGATCCGCCCCCACCCTTCCCCCCCGACTCTCTTTATTCTGTATAATCTTTGTCAGGCTCTGTCCTTCCCCTGTCACTTTACATTTCTTAAATTTCTTCCACTTTCTCTCCCCCTTACTGCCACTCATTCATTGTTCCTTGTTCCCTTGTATAATTTTCACTATTGTCTCTGCCTGCTTTCTCTTATCTTTCCTAAATACTACACAACCTTTCTTACAAGTAAATCTGATACCTGGAATTTTCTACTTGATCTTGTCATAGGTGATTTGGCATTTAAAAAAACCCTATCCTCTGAACAGCTTGATTTCTTAAGGTGCTGATTCAGCTCAGGTGTTAAGGGATTGCCCTAGTAAACATTTTAGCTATGTAAACTCAAAATGCTGCTAAGAGTTGAATTACTGGAGATTTGGGATTCTCAGCAGGTTATAGTAGTGTAAGTGGTTCAAAAGAATATTAATTTTTAGCAAGTAGCTCAATATAGCACTAATAATAGTGCTGATGTATTAATTTAT
Source organism: Gavialis gangeticus (assembly GCF_001723915.1). Classification (NCBI taxonomy): domain Eukaryota; kingdom Metazoa; phylum Chordata; order Crocodylia; family Gavialidae; genus Gavialis; species Gavialis gangeticus. The sequence goes on along the minus strand of NW_017729027.1, from coordinate 30,718,534 downwards.
TTTGTACTGGATGCTTTATAGGAAACTGGTTCTCAGTGTATTATGGTATAAATTTGCTAGAGTGGAATTTCAGTATGGTATGATTCACCGCCTTAAAAAGTGCAGTGATGCATGGATGTGCAATGAAATGTTTAAAACATGCACTGACTTTATAAGAGTATGTACACTGAATATTAAACACTTAAAGTTACTGAAGCTGTTGCCTACAATCAGCATTTCCTATCACTTCCTTCTCTATTTCATCCACTGACTTGAAACAAGCAACCTAGGAATTGATATGATTAGTAGAAATAAACCCTGTAAAACAACACCTAACAAACTGATTGACTAAACTAAAATCAGGTTTGAAGATGGTACTTTGTGCTGACTTTACATGCCCTTTGAAATAAATATGCCACTTCTTTTATTGCTCTGGTGAGGTACAGTTCCTCCTTTTATTATTTAGTTCACTTTGTGAGTAGGAAATTTTCATTGGTGAAGTGGGTTTAAGGTTAAAAACTGAGGTCAGAAAAATGCCATGTTTTATCTATGGTTCTGCACTCTGACATAAAGAAAGCCAAATCAACAGTCTCACTTGTTTCCAGAAGCCTTTATTTGGAAGAGTCAGTAAGAATTTTACTTTTTTTCCAATCAAAATCCAACAATACCTATGTAGAAATCTGTTGTATATCATGCTGGGCAGAACTACATGTGCTATTAATGCACATTAGGCTTACTGCACAGTAAAATACTGCAAAATAAGCCAGCCCTGGTAAGGTGTCTACACATGCAGGCTCTTGGCAGCAGATTTGCTCTTTATGGGAGTATGCTGATCCAGGCCTCCTTCTGCACTGCTGCACCTCCCTGCAGCAGCCAAAGAGGGCTGGAGGCTCCGGCTTCAACTGCCCAGGTGCCAGGAGAACTCTTTAAAAGCCAGCCCTGTGTGGTGTTCCCTGGCCGCATGCTTTTCTGGCTCAGAGCAGTCTGTAGCCTGCTGGCACAGCTCTTTATGACTGCTTGCCAAATCTGTGCCCAGTGTGCAATGGCTGCTACACACCCACACCCCAGCAGCATGGGCTTCTGTTTGCCACTGTGCTCACCATGCTTTGCAGCTGCAGTGCCTGCTACTTGGCCCAGGTCAGCCTCAACCCTATTCACCCCCCATAGCACTTAGCCATGTGGCCAGGCCCACTCCTCAACCAGTGGCCTGCCACCCCTGGGCTTTCCCCTACCAGCTACTGAGCCACTGGATGGCCACTAGCAGGGACGCTGATGACACCCACATGGATGCCATCATGGGTGCCATCCATGAACTCCTGGGGCTTCAGCCCCACCACTTGTGGGTCTGCCCTGCCACCCAGGACTCGTGGTTCCATGAGCAGTGGTTGCACTCCTTCTGGATGATCTAGGCCACGCTTCAGGAGCTACTTGAACAGCTGTGCTTGCACCTGGAGTGACAGCGCACCACCATGTGGTCACACCTCCCCATTGAGGCCTAGGTGGCCATCACCCTCCTCAAGCTTAGCACATCTGCCAGCCTGTGGTACATCAGCCACCTCTTTGGGGTGGGCAAGACAACCACCAGGGAGGCTGTCCTGGAAGTCTGTGATGGTCTGCAGGATGTGCTGAGCCACACTGTACTCTGAGTCAATGACTCCCTTGAGGTGGTGGCAGGATTCCAAGCCCTGGGCTTTCCACAGTGTATCAGGGCCCTGGATGAGATGCACATCCCTGTCACCTGTCTGCCCTGGTTGGACTGCCCATACTACAGCTTGTGGGGCTTTCACTTGGTTGTGATTCAGGCTGTGGCGGACCATTGGGGTGCCTTCACAAACATCAGGGCTGGCCGGACTGGCAGTGCCCATGATGCCTGTGTTTTCTAGAACTCCACCTTGCCAGCCCCGGTGGAGAGCGGGCACTTGTGTCTAGTGTTCCAGACCTGCAGTTGGGTGATTTGACTGTCCTACCCCTCCTCATCAGGGACCCTGCCTACCTGCCGCTGCCATGGCTCATGCAACCCTACAATGGTGAGCTTGACCCACACCAGGAACATTTCAATAGGTGCCTGAGCTGAACCTGTGAGCTAGTAGAGTTCACCTTTGGTTGCCTGGAGAAATGCTGGCGTACCCTCACAGCCCAGCTTTGAGGTTGCTGAGGCCAACAGCCCCTGGGATATCATCACAGCCTGTGTACTTCATAACTTCTGTGAGGCCCATGGGGAGCTCTACCATGATGCATGGGCAGAGGAGGCGCAGCAGGCAGAGGACATCTGGGAGCAAAAGCACCAGTTGGTGGCAGCAACAATAATGGGTGCCCTCCCCCTGCCCAGGGTCCTGGGCGAGCTGCACACCCAGCAGGGGGAGCCAGGGCACCATGTGCAAGAGCTGCTGGCAAAAGACCTCCTCCTGTACCCACCACTGCAGGGCACCTGGTCAGCCAGCCATGGATCCCAGGCCCACAGTACACCCCCAACACTATGCTTGTTGCAGACAGTTTCCAGCAACAGTCTTTATTTCCCTCCACAAACACAGACCTTGTCCTACCCTCCCTCCCCAACAACACACTCTGTCCCACCCTGTCTCTCCAAACATGAACCAGCACCAACGCCACTGTGTACCACCAATCAAGCACTCTCTTCCCTGGTCAAACTATTTACATTGTGCTGTTTGCCTTCTCAGGAGGGGGGCAGGTGGGGAGGAGACACCTATACAATAGATCTTGGGGGCAGGTGCCCAGTACCCCAGCCTCTGGCCTCACCACCATGGGTGAAGACACCATGGTGAGGCCAGTGGGCTGGGGGCTTTCCCAGGGGCAAAAGTGGCTGCTGTTTTAGGTGTGCTGCCAGCTCCCCCTCCTGTATCATGAGGCCAAAGCCAGCAGGACCCATGTGTGGTGCTGACCTCATTGCAGGAAGATTCCTCTCAGGGGCTGCATGGAGACTGGGTGAGTGGTAGGGGATGGTTTGCATGGGGGGACTGACCACTGGAGGACCAGGTGTGGGTGCAGGGGCAGGGGGCTTTGGCTGCTGAAGGTGGTACTGCACATCAGCTCAGGGCCAATGGGGCATTTGTTGCTGGGAGGTTGGTGGCTACCAGGGAGCAGGTGGGGAAAAGACAGGGGGCTGGGCAGTGGGAAGCACAAAGGTGACTGCCAAGGACAAGATGGTGTCCAGCATGTGGCAGTCCTTCTCCATGGCTTCTACTGCCCAGGCTGCCACAGTAGCCTGTCACTCCTGCACCTCCAGCATCCTCTCTAGGAGGACAATCTGCTTCTCCTTGAGGGCCAGGAGCCGCTCCTAGGATACGTGGTCCTTGTGGTCCCTCTCCCACTCATGTGTGATGTCCTGGGCACACCAGATGTACAAGTCCACCAACCCTCCTCTGCCATGGTGACCAGCTGGTCCAGCAGGAGGGTGAGGTCCTGGGTCCTCTGCTGCTGTAGACAGCACATATGGAGAACCTCATCTATGGCTGGCAATGACCCTGAAGATACATCCCAGCTGGCAGCTGGTGCCTCTCTCCCATATGCAGATGGAGGACCTGTCGAGCCAGGAGAAAGAGACTGTTTGTGAGAGTGTAACATTTCTGAGATAATATGCTCTGTACTAGGTAACTGTGCACTGCCTGGCCTCAGATCAGAGGCTGTGCATGCACAGGTGCCCAGAGACCATGATAAGTTGACCAGACAGGCTCTGACATAGGCAGCCACGAGATAAGCCACGATCCCTGCTTGCTTCTCAGAGGCAGGTGGGCCTCTGGGTGCTGGATGCAAGTAGCACCTGATGCTGTGGTGCCAGACACACTCCCCACACTTTTCCTCCTGCAGGTCTCCTCTGTTGCTTCCAGGTCCATGGTGCACAGGCTCAGGGAGTAAGTGGCTCCTTGCCAACTGGAACGCAGAGCTGGTGGCACCCCTGACCCCGCTCCAGGACCTTCTCCAGAGAGGTGCCCTGGGGCCAGCCCTGCCATGCTAGGTCTGCACCCCAAGTGTGCCCCTGCTGAGTGTCCTGGGTGCACTGCAAGGAGCTGTCTGCATGGAATACAGGGTGCATGACCCATTATGCCTTGCTGCTCATGATTGCCATGGCACCCCAGGCACACCTAAGAACCTGGCATAGGACCCTGAGCTTCAACAGTGCAGTAAGCAAGCCCACACTGCCCCATAATGTCCACTGCTGCCTGGAGGGCTACCTGTGACTGTGCTATATGTTCCTGCTCCCACAGCCAAGGACAACATCATCACCAGCTTCAATGCCTTTCTCCATGTGTAAGAGACCTGTGCCTGCCTAGCTGATGGGACATAGGCTGCTCAATAAAGTGTTGCACTTCCTCCCACCTCCCTTCATTCTCTGGGGGCAGGGAGGGACTCCCAGGGCCAGGAAGAGCATGGCCAGGCTGAGTGGGGGAGGGAGCAAGGGAAGCGATGGGGGTGGGTTTGGGAAGGGCCTTCCCCCCAGTGTAGGGCTTATTGTATGGGTGTGGAAGGTGTGCCCAGTGGCCCAAGTCTGTCCCTGCTGGCAGCAAGGATATGCAGCTCCCAGAAGTGTCCTGAGGTGCATGGGTGTGAAGCCTGGCTGCCTGTGCAGAGGTCTCCTCCAGGGAGGAGCTGGAGCTTCTGAGGGCAAGCAGTGCCATAGCCAGGCTGGCCTTCTGGGTGGGACTGTGCATTCAGAGCTGGCAGGGGAGGTGCTGGCCCAGGCTGCTGGATCTACTCAATGAGGCCAGGGGCAGGGACCATAATGGGATGGGCTCTTTGTGCGCAGAAAGGGCATCCCTGTTCATGCCTCATCATGGCTGCCATGCCAAGCAAAGGCTTAGGCAGGCTGCCTGTGCTGGAGTATACAGCACAGCTCCAAGCAGGGTCCTGGGGCATGAGGATGTGGTCTGGCTGATGCATAAAGGCCATGAACATTCAAGAAGCCCTTGACCAGACACTGTGGTCAGTAACAGTGACCCAGTGTGCCCACAAGGCCTTGACCTTTATGCAGCACTGGTGTGCTGACTGGTTGTGCCTGTGCTCCTTCATGCAGCCTGACAGGCCCACATATACCTGGATGTTGGAGTGCTCCAAACTGGCTGAAGAACTTAGCCTCACCCCACAGTGCCATGAGTGTTACCAGATTTGCCCATCACTTTGGGGTGTGCTCATGTATTAGGGGTATGTCTCTGGGGTTTTTGTAATTCTATCAATGTGCTCCTTGTGTTACTTGTGTTTCTATACAGAAATGTATCTCTCCCTTCTGCAAGTCCTCATCCCCAATGGAGCTATCTTGCAAGACTCAGTTTCAATGGGGCTGGGCTCCTCCAGCCACCAAATCCATCAAATAAACACACACACAGATTAATGTGACATGCCTGACCCAGCTGGGTTGATCAGCATGTATAGGCTGACACCCTCATATGCCAGGAATTAGTTCATTAAGATAACAATAAAATGCAGTCAGACACAAGCACACAGGTGAACAGAATACTTCTAAATCCAGCTGGGTGTCCAGCTGTCACCCTCATGGGCCAGCATTCAGTTTGTTAGGGCATGTCTGAGCCAAACTGGGTCAATCAGCCTCTACAAGCTGATCCCCTTATGTGTCTCAAACTCAGCACGTCCCAATCTTTTGCCCTTACTGTCCCAGTACTGGTAGCCTCTTGATGAGTGGACCCTACAGTATTGCTGGGCTTCACAAGGATCTTTGGCTTAGGTAAAATAAGCATTGCTGCAGAGCAAGTGGGGAAGGGGAAGTAGAGAAGTAAACATTCACCCGATTACTGCCAGTTTGACTATAAAATTTATTTATTGCTAAGTATATGAAATTTATGATGGTACTAATAGTAACAGACATGCAAGGGAAAACAAACAAAAACAATTACAATATTACCCTGTTTCAATTGAGAATTTGGGGAAACCAAGTTCAAGCTTAACTAATACAATTCAGGTTCAGAAAGCTATGCCTAGAGAGAAAAAGAAAAAGAGAGAGAGAGAAAGAGCTGGGTACTCACTGTTCCAAGGCACTTGGGTAGTTTGTTGACAGGCAAAGTTCCTAGCACAATCACTGAAGGTTAAACAGGCGACTGAAAGAGATGATCTGTTTCTCCCAGCTTATCAAGAACAACAGCAGATGGTGTCAGAGAGACTTTTCCCTCTTGAAGCACCCTGTTTGCTGCTTTACAGCTTTCTTATACCCTTAGTCCAGCCTCTTCAAAGCATTCTTTTATTTGGGTAAATCAAGAGGGTCCCAAGCTGTAATTGACAGGGGAAATCCTGTTATATAAAATTTCAATTTAACTGAATTACCTTTTTCAGTGACAAAGGGTTATCTGGTTTGGAACATCTCAAGAAGCTGATTAACAATCATGAAAAACATCAAGTTTTAAGGAGTAACCAGACACCTAGGAGCCAGCTTGAAATTATTATGAATATAGAAGAATATACTGGAAGGGATACCACATTGTTTCTTCTCAGATGGCTTAGCAAGCTTGCACTGTGAAGTCAGCATCAGTGTTTTGTATTTTACTTGCTGTGAATAAGCCTCAGCTTAGCATGACTTTCAGATCTTACTGTAGTCTTTTAACATACTTAAGGGGATTGATTACTTGGAATGTTCATAAACTTTGTGGGGAGGACTTCCACCGGTCATCCCAGGAAAAGTATGACAGCATTTTTGGTCAGGGCTCCAATAGGCTGGACATTGTGATGAACCCTTAACCATTGTTTAAATGTTGCCCATACCCTCTCTGACTCAGTCTCTTGCCTCAGCATTCCCTAACCCAGCAACCGAGTTTTAGTCAACCAAGTTTAAATAGGACTCCCATACTGGGACCAGGGAATGTACAGTCTGAGATACCTATTAAAATTTTCTTCTGCTTAGGTCTGGTTAGATGAGGGGTGTGTATGGGGGAGGAGAGATATAAAAAGCCCTTTGTAAGTCCAGCAAGCTGGGTGCCAGGGCTCCCTCAGGAACACAGAGTTCACAGGTAACATGAGGTCTGTGGTCTCCTTCTGGGACCAGTTGCAACCCTGGGAGGCAGTGCATGGTGTCAGGGATGACACCAGGATGTCTCCCTTGATGGCTTACAGGGCATCTGTGTGAAAGTCTGGGTGCTGGTGAGCCAAGGCAGGTGCCTGCAGTGCTCAGCACAGTGAGAAGCATGGAATAGGCAGGTAAGAAGTGACATTGTGCTGAGGATCCATGCTAAGGTCCGGGCAGGCTGCTGTGGTTGCCTGGGGGCCTCTGCTGCATGACCCAGTGGTCAGAGGCTGGCTGCAGTTCTCCCAGGGCCACAGAGTCCCTACAGCCTTTTAAGGGCCAGGGGCTGAGGCAGACAAAGAGCCTCCCCATCTTTGGGGCTGGTGAAGCTCCCATCCCCATGGTCCTGGAGCTAGCCCAAGTGTGAAGCCCTGGTTTTGGGGCTGACTGAGAGCAAATATGCAAATATTATGCTATGGATGTGTAGGCCTGCATACATAGATTGGGCAAATCCACACATGCAAGCACGTGTGCTTGCAGCAGCTCAAATAAAAGCAGCGCAAATTTTAGCCAGGACTTTTTGCTTCAGTGCACGTGCTCAGACATGCACTTTGGTGTGGAGCAAATTGTGCCACTTGGGGCAAAATATCACTGCCTGGCTTCTCCTGGAGCTGCAGCCAGGGGGACCTAGAGCCCAGGGACAGCACTTGTGCTGTCCTCAGCAGTATAAAAAGCTGCCCTGTCAAATAGTTCAGGGCTACTAGATCTCAGGAGCTTCTGGGGCCCAAGCAATTGGTACCTGGGAACACTACCCGTTGTGCCAGCTGGACCGCTAAAGCAGCCCTGAGAGTTCCCTGCACCCTCTACCCACTGCAGCAATCTAGCAGTGGGGGTTGCTGCCTGGCTGTGACCTGCTGCACACCTGCCAAACCCGGATGGGGACTGCACAGCCAGTAGAGGCATCTGCCCCTCTGGGCCAGCTGCCAGTGGACTGTGGTTGCAGGGTTGGCCTCTGTGTAGCACTACTGCCACATGTGCCCCCTGCCCGGCCATCTGGGCAGCTATCGCTTGGAAGATGTCCTGGGTGTCGTGGCCTGCTTTGAACTG
>NW_017729027.1:30703494-30705487 GCF_001723915.1 Gavialis gangeticus | reverse complement strand
CCCCCCCCAACCCCTTACTCACCAGCAGTGGAGCCCTGGTACTAAAACTTGCGGCCTGGCACCAGGGCAAGGGGCCAACCATAGAGACGCTCTGGCAGCCAGAGCGCCTCTGTGGAGGACCCAGGCTCCAGTTGCCTGCCCTGCTTTTTACATTTTTTAAAATGTTGTCCCCTTGCTGCAAGTTTGCAGCACGGGGAACATTGTTTTGTTTCTGCACATGCCTGTTGCCCCACCTCAAAGGGGTTTGAGGTGAGCAAGATGCATGTATGTGCTCATCTGGACATGCTCATTGAGTGTTCACAGTAGGACTATGCACTGGCTTGGTATGTACATGTGTACTTGAATATAAATCCAAGAAGCATGATTGAATAGGAGCTTTTTTATCTTTCAGCTCTGACGGCTAAGTGGTTAGGGCTTTTAGCCAGAAAGCTAGAGATACAAGTTCTAGACACTTTTTGCTCAAAATTGATTTTAACACACATCTCTCCAAATTTTTAGCATGATATCTAATCACCATACCACAGATCAGACATTAGGCAGATATTCTTCCGACACTAATTTTGAGGCTGATCTGCTACCCCTTACAATTTGATAAAATGGATAGCAAGCAGTGAAGAAGTTTTTCCTCCCTTGGAAAAGAATCCAAGACCTCTTCTTTCCAGAGCACCAAACATCTCAAGGCCACATACCCTCTTGCTTGTGTTCTTCCTTCTCACCCTACTTATCTGCCTCTCTTGGCTGCCAGCTTCAAAAGACCAGCTTCAAAAGGAACACTGGAGAATGGACTTGATAATCATAGAATTAGAGGGGACCACAAGGGTCACATGATTCGGCCCCCTACAGCAATGCATATCAAATGAATATCCAGTCCCCTCTTGAAAACCTCCAATAAAAGAGATTCTAGTACTTCCCTGCCACTGCTTTAGTCTCCTATCAGTAAGAAAGATTTTCCTTAGATCTTATTGGATCTACTCTAGGTCTAAAAATGTCTATCCTGCACCATAGTGGTTAGCACACTATGCAGGGAAAGCTGAGAGTTGAAGCTTGAAAACCCCCTGATTTGGGGGGTCCAATATCTCTGGGTTAACAGTTTACTGGGTGAGTGCCCTGAACCATTCACCTGCTGGTAGCTAATCCCCCCTCCAAGGCCCCCTTTTTCACTGCAGTCAAATCCTTGCTGGTCATGGGCTCCTGGCTGACAGCATTTCTCTGATTTATAGGCAGATACACACCCAGAATGGGTGTGCATACATAGCATTGGAATAATGTTGTAGTCATGATCATCCAGGAAACATCTGAGAAGCAAGGATATTTTGGGGGGCAGTATCTTTTATTGGACCAACTGCCTGGTTGGGAGAAGTTTTAGACATACATTTAAACACTTTTTTCAGATATGACAAAGATCAGGCTTAGCTATGGAAAGAATAGAACAAGAACCTGTGTAAAACTCCAAACGTAAATAAAAATGGTCTATTTAAAAGAATGGAGCATGGTTTTAAAAAGAGCATATAGATGTTGTCTGGATTAGCTGAGACACCACAGAAATGCAGGAGGAAGGATAACCTGACCAGTACAGACCACTGCAATTCCGGCTTTAGGGGGGAGGGTCGAGGGGAGAAGGATCCCTGTAGGCTCACTGGAGCCAATTTCAGGCATTTTTGAGGGTGGGGTCTCATACACTCCTGAGGGAGCCCACCGTGGGACTGATTATCATTGAACAAGCTGTTCCTCAGCTATTTTAGGAAAGCAAAGCTCACCACTTATTAAACAAGAACTTTTAAGTAATGCTCACCACTTAGAATTCTTAATGAAACCATAATAAACTTTATTAAACAACTTGTTGAGTGCTAACTTTTATGGAATGCTGACCTTCAGGCAAAGTCCATTGCTGCAAAATCCAAGTTAATGATTTACAGTGAGCATGGAACAGCTGCTGACATTTCCTGGAGACATAGCCTGTCTTTGTGGAGTGAAGACTTGGCCACAGATGAAG
>NW_017729027.1:30697710-30698494 GCF_001723915.1 Gavialis gangeticus | reverse complement strand
TCACCACTTAGAATTCTTAATGAAACCATAATAAACTTTATTAAACAACTTGTTGAGTGCTAACTTTTATGGAATGCTGACCTTCAGGCAAAGTCCATTGCTGCAAAATCCAAGTTAATGATTTACAGTGAGCATGGAACAGCTGCTGACATTTCCTGGAGACATAGCCTGTCTTTGTGGAGTGAAGACTTGGCCACAAATGAAGATGGCATGCTCCATATCCACTGAATTCATGGGGTCTGTAAGGCACTGTTTTGCAAAAGTGCATAGCTCTAGGAACCACTCCCAGACAGAGTTCCAGAATACAGTTATGTTCACAGGCAGCTGGCACTCTTTGACACTGCTTACATAAGCAGGATATTCCTGCTTGTGCTGTTTCCCCAACCCAGGAATGGACCTGAGCAACTGTGCATCAAAGCTCACCAGAGCCTCTGGGTTTGGGTAAAAACTTCACACTGCCCTAAGGAACAAAAGCAGCCAGTTGCCTGAACTTTAGCAGATTGGAGAGATCATATCTGTAATACTGGTGCAGCTTGGCAGCTACTGCCTGAACCATCTCCATCCTCTGTTGGTTTTCTCATTGGTACTTGGAAAGTTTGTATGATATTGTCCTGGCTTCAACTTATCTTACTAAGTTCATCACTTTGTTGCGAGCCTAGAGGATGGGAGGCTGATGGCCCTCAAACCAGGTGAGGGGCTCCATAAATGTGGCATTTTCTGCCACAAAGGCCACCTGCTCTTTAATGTCTCTCTTGTCCAGGAGTTCCCTTAGTTGGAGAATACA
>NW_017729027.1:30687674-30692710 GCF_001723915.1 Gavialis gangeticus | reverse complement strand
ATCACTTTGTTGCGAGCCTAGAGGATGGGAGGCTGATGGCCCTCAAACCAGGTGAGGAGCTCCATAAATGTGGCATTTTCTGCCACAAAGGCCACCTGCTCTTTAATGTCTCTCTTGTCCAGGAGTTCCCTTAGTTGGAGAATACACTGCATGCCTGGTGTAAAGCTCTTCGGCCACAAACCATTGGCAGTATTGGATGTGTTCTGCATGATACTGGATGGCACTGAACCATGAATTCCAGGAGGTGAGCACAGGCTGTCATGGCAGAGGAGCACTAGCATGTGGTTTTTCATGCTGATTGGTGATCGACTCCCTATACTGGAGCTTATTGCCAGGACAATTTGAAAGTTTTTTTCATGGAACTGTCTGCCAGATGTCACTCACCAATGACAGGATGTGTGCATTGCAGGTGACATCATTTCCCATTGCTTCCTAGAGCACATCAGTGAAAGCCTTGCACAATGCAGATGTACCTGGCATTGTCAGAAAGAAAGACTGAGATCTTGTTGAAGTCTAAGCTGTAGGTGAAAACAGCTTTCATGACTGCCTGTGCAACCATTGAAACACTGACAATTTCAAGGTGGACTGGCTTTGTGTGAAAAACAGTCAGGTTGGTGCCTGTCCAACTCCCACCTACACATAAAATACTCAGCACATACTTATCCTGACTGTCCATGGCTTCATCAGCTACAAAGGAAATGGTATTGAACTTTGTCAGTGCAGCTTTTGTATCTATGCCTGCAGCCCCTTAGGCAGGGGGTACTTACCTGCCCCACTCTGGGCAGGGCTTTTAAATTCCCCACCAAAATAGGGAATAGAACAACCTGATTGGCTGAACCCCAGCAGAGGCTCAGCCTGTAGTAGGCTGCACTCAGATATACATGGGGCTTCCACAGTGTTTCCAGGGCTCTGCTGCCTTTCTTCTTTGTTCTTCAGGTAAGTTCGTTTTTTAAATTTTTTTCCTGCCCCCTCTCTCCCCCATGATTTCAAGTCATTTTGGCCAAATAGCACTTTTCCAGGGCTTCAGGGGAAATACTACATTTCAGGCTTTGCCCTGAAGTACCTTGAAACCCAAATTACAGTGGTCCCTACTGATCAATGGAGGAGCAAGACCACTCAGAAGGGAGAAGATCATTAATACTATGGGGAGATTAAAAGGTAGATTATAATTAGCCAGGAAAGCAATGTCTGTGTTTAGTCTCAGGTCAGACCTCATAAGGTCAGAAAGTGACCAGCTGTTCTGTGAAAAGTATTCTTCTGCCCATGTTCGTGTGTCTCTGTCCTTAATCTACTTCCTGCGTTTTTCCATTCTGGAGTGTAGCTTTTGTCTATTTTCATATGTGCAGTTCCAATGAGGCCACTGGGTGCAATGGATGATGTTACTTTTAGAATCATAGAAAATTAGGGTTGGAAGGAACCTCAGGAGGTCATCTAGTCCAACTCCCTGCTCAAAGCAGGATCATCCTCAACTAGATCATTCCAGCCAGGGCTTTCTCAAGCTGGGCATTAAAAACCTCCAAGGATGGAGATTCCATCACCTCTCTAGGTAACTCTTTCCAGTGCTTCACCACACTCTCAGTGAAACCATTTTTTCCTAATATCCAACCTAAACTTTCCTTGCTACAACTTGTGACTATTGCTCCATGTTCTGGGATAGAAATGTGTAGGATACATGAATTCAAATGGTTTTGTTGTGGGTGGTGTTTATAGTGATATGCAATAATGAGTAGACAGGCTTTACATTTTTTGTTAAGGCAGGGTTGTGTCCCACTAGATATCTGTTGACTAGCAAGAAGTTTGATTATACGTAGTCACATATATGCTTGGCCAGTGCAGAGCTTACTGTGTATGATCAATGTACATGCGCACACTTATACATCCACACTACAAGGGATATAGAATTACTACCCTTGTGCTAAATGCCAAAAACATAACTTATGAGGCCAGAAAGCTCCCAGTTAGATGCACAAAGGGAAATGGAATTCCATCTTATCCAGCTACATTGCCTAATTTCCACACTTTGGTGTGGACTAAGTGGGTAGAGTGTGTTTCTCAGCTGTGCTCTCAGGCTCACCCTAGAGGCACTGTAGACACAAAAAGATTTATGGGAAGCAGGTAAATCCAGATATTTGAGCCACCATGTTAATTCAAAATCTCCCTCCAATTTAATCTTGCTGCCTTAGTTGTCTTGTAATTTGAATGCCATATAACAGTATTTATCAAAATACATGGTTTGGAGAGCTGGCAGCAGAGGTGAATTAAGGCAGGATACAATAATTTATGGCCCAGGTTTGGAGGAAGATCTTTTCCCTTCAAAGTTTTAATATAAGGAAACCAGAATTCCTGACCACTCTCACAGTAAGAAAGTTCCTTCTAGTCTCCATCCCAAATTTCCCCTGGTATAGCTTGAGGCTGTAGCTCCTGGTTCTGTCCCCTGTAGCCACTGGGAAAAGCCCATCTCCATCCTCTACAATTACCCTCAGGTATTTGAAGACTGTTATCAACTCCCACCTTCGTCTTCTCTTCTCCAGACTAGCTCTTTCAGCTTTTCCTTACACATCTTACTTCCTAGGCCCCTAATCATTTTTGTTGCTGTGTGCTGAACTCTTTCCAAACTGTCCACATCCTTCTTGAAGTGAAGGACCCAAAACTGGACACAGTACTCCAGGTGATGCCTCACCAGTGCAAGTGACACTCTTCTTAGTACAACCCAGGAGATTGTTAGCCTGTTTTTTTCTTTTTCCTTTTCTTTTTGTTTCTTTTGTTTTGGGGTTTTGTTTTGCAATAAGAGCACACTGTCGGCTCATATTCAACTTATGGCCAAATGTAACCCCCAAGTCCTTCTCTGCAGTACTGCAACCAAGACAGTCAGTCCCCATTCTGTAGTTGTACATGTGGTTATTCCATCCCAAGTGCAAGACTTCTCACTCAGCCTTGTTTAATCTAATTTGGTTGCTAGTGGACCATTTTTCCAGTCTATTCAGGCCATTATGGATACTATCCATGCCCTCTGGAGTGTCTACAATTCCATCCAACTACTTGGTGTCATCTACAAATTTGCTAAGTGGACACTCAGTCCCATCATCCAAATAATTAATAAAGGAGCCTCATGACTAGAAACAGCCACTGTGGACATGGGGATCTATTTTTCCAACCTGAAAAATACATTTAAAAATGAAATTACAAAAGGAAAATATTGAAAAATGTCTCAGATTCTTAAGAGAAAGTGGAATGGAACATACATATTTAAAAGGTATATTTGTTTTTCAAACTTCAAAAACTCACCTTATCTAGAAAAATGGTTGCTATCATATGAGTAAATACAGATAGCCTTACCAATGCTTTGGATCTCTGTTGAAATCCCAGTGCATTTTACTGACTGACCTGTTTTTTCAATACCTAATCTTTGAATACATCTGTCCAAATGTGCTAAGACACTCTTGGTGTGATCTTGTACTTAAAAAATGGACAAAGGTTAACTCAAAATTGTCTCGGCTACAACTGTTTGTAGATTTTGAAGCACTTTGATATGGTGAACAGTGATGCTATGTCTGCAAACAGAAACTTAACGTCTAAATCTACGTTTTATATCAATGGTGATGACTGTTTATGTGTGTTTGCCTTAGGTAACTAAGATTTGCTAAATCCAAACTATTTCCTATTATAAATATAGGAAAGTTCAAAGAAATACTAAATATACATCATAACTGTAGGTACTATTGGTCATTTTTAAAGTGTCCACCACTTGCTGTATAAAGGTACCACTAAGTTATTTTATAGTGTGAATGGGGAGACTCAGTGTGCATTAGGGATTACAGTTTCTGAAGAATTAAAACTGATTAAATGTATAATAGAGGTCTCATGTGCGTTAAATGAAAATAATATACCAGAAGAAGTCAGTGATGAGTTTGATTAAATTGGTTGCATTAAGGACACATGTCACATTTGTTTAAACCCTGAACAAACCCCATTTATTAGAATAATTCTGCTGGTACTGAATGAGTTCTGCAGCCCCTATGAATTTAGGGGTGAATTTAGAAGTCATAAAACCAGTTGTTGACCCTACCTACCTGTCTGTGGCTAAAGGTGGCAGCAAAAAAAAATGATGGAGTCTCTGAGAATATGCCTAGACATAAAAAGAATTTGATAATGCTATAAAAAGAATACTTTCAGCTCCCAATAGTGGAAGAAATAAGTCAAAGATTGCTAAAGGTAAAATTTCAATCGCATAGACACATCTATTTTGGTCAATCTATATCACTAGGTGAGGCAAATTCCTTCTACTATGTAATTTGGTAGATATTCCTCTCCAGAGTTAACATTTTGGTCCCCAGAAGTGTTTCATAAGAATTCATAGGAATATGTTACACCAGGTTAGTTTCCTCTTATTATGGGATAGGGACATAAACATTGGCAATTATCACAGAATATATAACATGTAGTAAAGCTCTGCTCTCTTTTACCACATGGTAAATTGTTCATATGTCCATTCCCTTAGGCACTTAAGGCAGAATTGTCTTCATAAAGTGATTCTAACAGTTTCCATTCAATTGCCACATAAATCCATAGGTAAATCATTTGCACCTAAAAGATATGATTCTGTGCATGGTCCCTCAAAATGAAGCCACTCCAAGGATTGTTTAATGCCTTGTGATCAGGCGTCCAAACCTGCAAACTTCCATGCTAAGTGCTTACTTTGAAGTCCAAACATCTGAAAGTCCAAACTTCCCCTTTCTTGCTATGTGCCCTGAACAGCATTTTTTGCATGGTGGCATGGGAAGAGTGCCTGGAATAGCCTGCAGACTCCTGGGTGAGGCACTACTTTAGGAGATGGAGATATGAATACCTTAGGGCATGGGCAACTGTTGCCATCTTAGTTGGGGGGGGGGCATGTGCTCCCCTGCAACGAGTCCCATTGACCAGGGAGAGGTCCCGCCACAGCCAATCTCACTGCCGGGGTGGGGGGGGAAGGGAAACCCTGCAGCCAGTTCTGTGATGGCTGATCCCTGTGGCCGATCACTGCAGCTGCTTCTGGG
>NW_017729027.1:30685736-30687466 GCF_001723915.1 Gavialis gangeticus | reverse complement strand
AGTGATTGGCTGGTGCTTGCAGGGGGCATCAGTGCTTCTGCCTGCCCCCCCCCCACCCATTGCCTAAGTGGCAAGTGTGCCCAGTCAGGGGGTGCACTGGTGCTCTCAGGGGGGGCACGTGCACCCCCATGCACCCACTATGCATCACCATTGCCTTAGGGCAGAGGAGGGAAACTGAACCTAGACCTAATTTTCTAAATGAGTTTTGTGTTGGACCCCATTCTGAGGTACTTACCCCTTTCCGTCTGGGAGTTTAGGTATCTAAGTGGGCTCTGGAGTCTAATCTGAGGGCCAAGTGTCTGAAAGTTAGGTGTTGGGTCTGGTCTTAGATAAAAACTTAGGTTGATTAAATTCTGATCTGGAGAAAACTGGAAAGGTAGTTGGTAGCATAAATAAAGATGTTACAAAATTTGAAAACAAGAACACTCTGTAGCAACAGTAGAAATAAGCTGAGAGAGAAATATATTAACCCAAAGAAAACATTAAGCAAATCAAATCAAGTAGAGGATATCATGTAAATGCTAGCCCCATAGAATACACAGAACTGAAGATTTCTCTGAATATGGCCTTTATTTTCAGAATGGCCCTTATTTTCAGAACGGACTTTCCCATTTCCTACAATGAGTCCCCTCCATTATTATTCCTTTTGAGAATGAGGGGTTAAACTAAACCACACTGAAATTAAATGGAATCTCATTTCAAAGGTCAATCAACCATTTCCATTTGTAAAGGTTATTTACAAATGGAAAGGCAGAATCTCTAGGTTGGATTTGCTTAATATCTGTGGTTATTCTTGGTTTGTACCTTGTTCTGTCTGTGGATTCACTTCTGTCTCTTCCTTTATAACCTGAAGGAGAGGAGACTCTTGCTTCTTCCTGCTGATTAGGCATGTGAAGGTCTGTAGGTTGTGGTGATCACTAGGCCTGTGCAAAGTAGCAAGTATTAGATTTGGATTCTGCCGATTCAGAGAGACAGCGATTTGATTCAGTGATTCAAACTACTGTCCCGATTTGATACAGCCACTATAGATTCGGAGATTCGACACTGATTCAGAGATTCAGCCATAGACTATAATGAAGGGAAGATAGGTTTAGGGGTAGAAAACGAAGCCTAGTTATTTTAATCAAAAGTAGTTCACATTTCTCCATGGCAGATCCTATGCTTTGGGAAACTACTAAGATTCAAAGTAACAGTTGTATTAATAATGTAATTATACATCAAAAAATGATGTAGATGCAGCTCCACATTATTAATCTGTCTGAAAATGTGTACATACTTTTGTATGTCCATTTTTTTTGTTCACCCAACCTGGCAGAAGCAAAATAGATGATAATATTTAAACATACAGGCTCCCTATACAAATGTTCATTGGCATTCTAATTAGAATGTGTCAGAGCCGACTTGATTAATCAAGTCTGCTCCACGTTCTAATTAGAACACCGCAGTCTCACCGCATCATCATGTGTATTTAGCCCTTAGTAGCCTTGGGGTGCTTTAATTAAACTTTGTTGAATGATGTTTAGATAAAGTGGCCCATGGCTATTTTTAAACATGAGGCACTTAGTACATGTGATGGTGAAGTGTTTTAATTAGAGCAGCTCCCCGAGAACCACTTTAATTAAAATCCCCCACCCCCCACCACCTCTGAACACATATATATAGGCAGCCACAAAATCTGTTTACATATCAAGCAAGCAGCAAAATCTGTCTACAAAATAATGTTTCAAACT
>NW_017729027.1:30673763-30680736 GCF_001723915.1 Gavialis gangeticus | reverse complement strand
ATTCCCCCCAGCACCTCTGAACACATATATATAGGCAGCCACAAAATCTGTTTACATATCAAGCAAGCAGCAAAATCTGTCTACAAAATAATGTTTCAAACTCTTCTTCCTCAGTCTTCTTGCACATCAAAAAGTTTTAAAAAACCACACTGGAAACAGGAAATGGTCTTTCTAAAATGTTCACTTCATATGCAAAAGGCAGCCTGTAAATTATAAGTGAAACCAATTGTAAACCTCTCCTCTATACTCCATACTAGCCAAATAAAAAAGCATTAAAGCAGAGCCAATAATGAAGATAAGCCACCAGCTGCTTTGACAGCATGTTTTATAAAGCTAAAAAAAAATAAAGGATCTTATTTTCATTCATGCTTGCAACATGCTGGGTGTGTCTACATGTGCCCCCCATGGTGTAGTTTTTACTGTGCCATCATTTAGTACTGCCATGTAGCCATAGTGTGTCGCTAAGGCAATGTAGTGTCACATGTAGATGAGCCCATTATGTGCAGTATGCTTGCTCTAATATGCTTGTAAAGGAAGTCTAGAACTTTTCTTCCCTTAATGTGCAGATAGTATATTGTATTAAACTAACCATTTCCAAAATCAGTATTTCAATTAATTCATGTCTAGGCATCATTGCTTTCTTTATCAGATATCAGAAAGCCAATCCCCAAACATCTGAGGCAAACCATGCCTATATGAACTTTTGCATTATAGGATATTGGATTCTGGATATCTTTAGTAGAGTCAAATGAACAAAGGCTTGCTCAGCCAGTATGTACAAATCATTGGTGGGGTGGAGCTAAAGCCGTGCAGACTTCACAGTTTTTGCTTAGCCAGATTGCACAAACGGTTTTTTAATGTATATTGTATGGGAGGAGGTTGCATTATTTCCTCCTCCTTACACGCTTTTAATTAAATATGAGTAGCTACAGTTTTAATTATTTTTCAGGGGGAATATATGAATTTATACACATTTGGTTTCACACATTTGACTTTTGGCTTACCTGGGAAATTTTTTGTTTGTTTGTTCTAGATGTTCAGAAGTTTCCAGGATACAAGGGACAACTTTCAGATTTATTTGGAGGAAGGAAGTAACGAAAAATGGATTTTAAGTTATTTTACATTATTTAGTTTAGTGCCAATGAGTAGTAATTTACAGCAGACATTGCTTCATAAGTTGCACTGCATTTGTATTATGAACCACCTGAGTTGGTCATTGAGAGAGGGATCTATCCAGTCCTTTTATTTTAACAGCAGGAGTCTCTACTACCAGATCTTAAAAAAAAAATCTCAGTTCAGTTTGTTCAAACTCTGTGGTGAACTATTTGATATTTACGTGTTGCAGCAGAGGAAGGACAAGAGGGTCACACCAAGCGTGAGTTAACAGTCTCACTGGAGAAGGTCATCTTGAGATGTGGAGGCTTATCTAGCTGTACTTGCACAGCAGCATGTGTACAGTAGTGTAGAGCTCAATGAGGGCTTCAAAACTCTGAGGATCCAAGGTAAATATTCAAGGGCATCTTTACACGTGCTCCAAGGGTGGAGGGGGTGTGCTTTACTTAGAGCGGCTCTGAGAGCCACACTGAATAAAGCACCTGCAACATCTCATGTATCAGTATCCCCATGCTTCATTTGATGAGCGTTAGTTAACGCACTCCCACTGCCATTTTGAAGCATGAGAATACTGATACCGGAGATGTGGAGGTTGCTGCAGTTAATTAGCATGCTTCAGCAGACTTGATTAATTGGTCTGATCTGACACGCTGTAATTACAGTGCTTTGGAGCACCATCCCTGTACATCTACAGGCACCCAGGTGCTATCAGTACAGAATGAACAAGTTTAAGCTAACTGTGGCTTATCTTGATATGTAGAGGTACCCCAGGAGCTTGTTTATCCTTTGGGGACAATGTATCTTTCCTGTACCTTCAGGCAGGCTCCAAACAAGACATTACTACTGGCAAACCAACTCTGGCTTTGTTCCAGGAGTTGCATTAAGGATATTGTTACCCAAGGGCTCAAGAGCAGCTTCAGCGGTTTGCCCCCAGCTGGCCTCACTGGCATATTTCCAGGTTTGGATCATGCCTGCAGGCAAGGGTGAGCAGGGCAATGGTTGGGTGTGCTTGGTAAAATTGTGGCTGGTAGATACTGCCATTGTGGCCCAGTCAGTATAGGAGAAGTCAGGGTTTCCTTGAGGATGCATCCAAGATTTTTCCCCAGCTCAGCTCCATCACACCAGTGATTTATGCCTACTGGCTAAGCAAGATTTTGTTCATATTGAGTTACATACTGAGAATGGAACATAGCACTGACAGGGCTTATTTCCACAACTCCACCCTATTTTTCATGGCCACAAAATACTATTTCAGACCTCGCACATAAGAGCTAGGAAAGGGTAGAGCTGGTTAAGCATAAGCAGAATGCAATTATGTTCCTGAATTTTCCATCCACCTTATGTACATGACTAACTTCCACTTCAGCTTCCCTAAGCACCAGTCGGTGCGCACCCTTATAAGACAATCCTTATAGTAACTCTCCAATCATAGATGATTTGGCACTTGGGGGACATGCGTAAGACAAAAAAAGGGATGTCAGAAGAAAAACTTGTATGGTGGCAAGAATTATTTTAACTGAAAATTTTTATTGAACCAACTGTATGGTTGGGGGGAACATAGATCAAATTTCAAGTACCACTGCACCCTTCTTCCATCATACTTACAGCACCACCCTGACATTACTACTCTAATGTACAGTACCTTTTTATTGCATCTACAGCTTGAAGACTGGTCTCTATAATACAGTATCATAAAATCTGGGTCAAAATCTTTATACACATCTCTGTGGTTGTCTCTTAAAAGTCAAAATAATTAATACATCAAAGTGTCTAACTCAGGACTGGACATGTCCAATTAACAACGATTAAAAGTATTGTTAATCCCTTTGTACAGTAAAATTTATAGTGTGTGTGGGGGGAAGTTATTTAGATGAGTTAACTACCAAACTTATTAAATTCAGTTGCCTAAATTGGCAGTGTCCTTGCATTGGTCCTTTGGTCCACATCTTGGTAGCTTCTTAACTTGGTCCCCTCATTCTCAGTGTTCTTTAGGTTTAAAATAATGTTATTACTGAAAACCACAGGAAGAAGATAGTGAGAATCATATAAATCCGTCAGATTAACACATGGAAATTTACTAAGATTCCCACAATATATGAAACCCTCATTAAATGCCCCTGTTGTTTAATTTACTGTACAAATGTGATGCTGATGCTTATAGAACTGTGCACAGCTGAGGGTAATATCTGTTAGTCATGTAATGCTAGTAGTTAAGTGGGTTTCTTATATTGTTTGTAGTATTATATCATTATGGTCACCATTGCTTTTAGTTATATTGTATGTATTGGTTGGACCGAGTTTTTCTGTCAGATATAACAGTTTTAAAGAAGGTCAAATCTAGGGTCCAACTAGATATAGCCCCTCCTGCCTGCCAACCTGCGCTGTTTTCAGAATGGGGGTTGGGAAAGGGAGCAGAAGGAGATCATTCAGTGGGTTCCTCAGCTGGTGCTGGAGGGTGGAATGGGTGAATTGGAGCCCTGCTCCCTATCACAGGGGGGACTTCAATGCACCTTCTCCACCCTCCAGCGGGGTCTGAAAAAACCCCAGACCAAACTTCTTCTGCTTCCTTTCCCCCGTCCCATTCAGAAAACATCTAAAAGGCTGGCAGGCAGCACTGACACATGTTACAGAAGACACTACGTTATGAAACATCTTCATCTAAACCCTCATTCAATGAGAATTCAGATTTTTTTTCCCTATTGGCTATTTTTGAAGTAGCCTGCAGCCATGCACTTGTGTTCGGTCATGGCTATAGACTACTTTCTGTGGCCAGATTGGGTGAAAATTGTCAGTTCTGTCTGTGCCCTAGGAAAGTTAACTAGTTTTTTAATGGGACATTAAATGCTGAGGTGGTCGTAAAGATTTGCTTGCTATTGACATGTTTTTATAAAAAATGGTGATTGTATGTATAGGATCAGCTATTAAAATATTCTAAGTCATCTGCTTACAAAAGGACAGTAATAAAAACATTCAGTTTCTTAGTGGAATAAAAAATAGGATGCAGTTATTAAAATATAGAAAAGAGCCCTTAAATAAAGTTGGGAGGTCACATTTAATAACAGACTTAATGGAATATAAAACATTGAGAGCAAAGGCTCAAATGGTTATACGAGCAAAACGAATATATTGGCATAAGTTTTACTCAACTATTAAATTTAGTGCTGCAGATCCTCAGGTAATGCATAAAGTGAAGAATAAAATTAGGGAACTGACAGTGATACTTAGGGCCAAATTCTGCTCCCAGACTTACATGCAGAACTCCTGCTGCCTTCAGTGGGGTTATTTGCCATGATTCAGATAAAGAAGGTATGCCTATGTATTTAAAAGTAAAAACAAAGGAAAATGAAGTGAATAAAAACAGAAAATTTTCCATTAAATCACATACCTGCATTTAATTGGAAAATAAAAAATAGGTAAGCATTCTGCAGAACACTTACCTTGCACACAAATATGAGGCATCAAGTCATCCATTGATAATAGGAAATGGTTAGAACTAAAAAAGCATCTCGGCAATAACTATAGGTATTTAAAGCAATAACGGCATGGTCTATCTGACTTGCAAAGTGCCAAACATTCTTTTGGTATACGTTTATAGACACTTTAGCTAGCTTGGCAGACTGGCACCACAGAATTCAGCACAGACTGCCAAACTCCCTCAAGGAACCAGGTGTTTTCTCACCCAGTTAACCTGTGCTGAGCTTCATGCTCCTGCTGCTATGCTGCTATACAAACTAGATAATTTAAAGCTAATTCGGGTACATGTGCACAAGTTACAGTTACTGTAGTGCAGGCATACTTTTTTTGACCCTTAAAATACTTTTGATTAAAAATATGGGCTTAAAAATAATTCTGAACACAACTGAAACCTTAGTGCTAGTATGAGATTTTTAGATGTATAAAGACATTAACTAAAACTCACATTATAGTAGAGCCTAAAGGTTGCCAGTAGTGTGCATCCTGTTGTGCAGATATACAATAAGTGAGTCTTAATGGGATATACATGCCATTTCACATGCATGAAAAATTTGTCTGGTGAACATATTAAAGTCACCTTAAGTGACTTTAATAACTAGATGGCAGAGTAGTGGTGAAGGTGCAATACTTTTGGATGTTACATTTCTCACTTTGAGAACCTAAACAGATTGCAGTATAAGTAAATATGGCAACTACATACTTGGAAGGATATGAAAAAGCATATAAAGATGTGTATTTTTAGTGCCCCTTTTGTTCATTCTTCAGTTGATTATGGATGCCACAGTCACAAAATAATTGCATAATGTATTAAAGTGTAGCTTTCATGAAAAATAATGGTAAAATGGCATTCTGGGATTCCATTTCTACTTCCTAGTAACTCGGAGTTTACATTTTCTTTTCATTTGTAAATTTAGGGGTTTTTTTTCCTTCAAACTGCTAGCCTTAGAAGATCAAACAGTTGAAAGACATGTTTTTCCTTCATGTACTTCATCACAAGCAATAAAAGCTCTAATGACAGATTATGCCTTCTATTATACCAACATTTTCTTTCAGTTATGCACTAAGTGTGACCTGTGCTACTCACTGTTTTACTGCATTTTCATAGGTGGAACTGATTAGTGTTTAATTAGCATGTAGAAATCCTTATATTAATTATGTGAAAAAAAGAATAAGATCCAACTAAGCCTCTTTTAAACACTAGATAACAGCAATAAAAAACAGTGAAACCTTTTTTTTCCCACTGAAGTATTCAGATATAATTTGAAATACATGTAGGAATGATGAGTAAAAAAGTTATTTTATCCAGGATCATTTCAGAATAGTATAGGTTTTTTTTAATTAAATCCTATTCTAGGACTTTAAATTTATAGTAAAACTTTACACTGTTCTCCTATGGGATTCAGGAGATTTATAGTTAGCTTCCTGGGAAACTGCCTTTAGTATGAATATTTTTCATGCTGAAATATTTGATTAAGGCAAAGAAAATAATAGATGTTCATTCAATTGAAAAGATGTTAAAGATAGTTGGTAATAGGATGTAAAGTTGTCAAAACTGTATTAAATAACTGCTTGATCTTCTTGAAAAATGTTTGAAAACCCTAAAGTTTGTAAACACTTCTTGGCTAGGGACAGACATTACACATAAAATGATTTAACTAATCAGAAACTGGTTTAAATTTGTAGCAGAACAGACTTTCAATGCACATAAACCAGGTTCAAAATGGCTAAAACTGGCATGAGATAAACCTGGTCAGATGTAGCATCAGATTTAACTGATTTGTCTCAAACCAATTTATACAATGTCTGTCCCAGACCCCTTGCTGATTTAAGATAAACCAGACACCTCCAGCATCCCAGCATGCTCTCTGGAGTGGGTGGGGCTCCCTGATCCAGCTGCAAGGCTGACCCCACCCTCTGCTCTCTAGAGCAGGGACTGGTCCTAACAGAGACACTGGCCAGCATGGCCATGTTAAGACAAAGTGGGCAGGGAGGGGGTTAATCTTCCTTCCTTCCTCTCTTCCCCCACAGCAGCCAGGGTCAGCCTGTCTGCCGGGGAGCAGAGGGGAGGGGGCTGCAGTGGTGGCCCCTGGAGCTGGCAGATCCTGGCTTCAGGGAGGGAGGGAGGGAGGGAGGAATTAACCCTTTTCCCAGCCCGCTTCACTTTAATGGGGCCATGCTGGGTTGGTTGTCCCACAGGGTGGGGAGGGTGGCTCTGACTATGCTGGGGAGGACTCTTCCCCCTCCTCCTCCTCCTAGGGTAGGGAGGGGGAATCTGTGAGGCTCTGGATAGGGACTCTTCCTCCTCCTCCCCTTCCCCCCCCGCCACTGTGGGGATGGGAGAGGGAGGCTCCATGTAATGCTGCCTAGCCCCAGAGCAGGGGCAGGG
>NW_017729027.1:30669187-30673519 GCF_001723915.1 Gavialis gangeticus | reverse complement strand
GGGGGGGGGACACTTCCCCCTCTTCCTCCTTCTCCCAGAGGGGCAATGGGAGTGCAGAGCTTACCTGGGCAGGGGTGTGGGTGTGTGGGGTATGAGGGAGGGTGGGGAGTGTAGGGACCCCAACACACTCCCCCATGACATGCAGCCCCTGCTGCCTGGTGGCAGCAGCAAGCAGGGAGGTCAAGGCGCTCATGCCAGGTGCAGGTGTGGCTCCAGCCAGTGCTCCATGGGGGGAGGGAGTAGAATCTGCCTTATCCCCACAGCTCTGCTCCCTGAGCCTGCAGCTTCAGCCTTCACAGTGGGTGAAGCCCTGCACTGGAGCCAGCTACTTCCCCCATTCCCCACTGTTCAGGGCCCCACACTTTGCTGGGAGTGGAGGGAAACCCACCCTCTGCTTACCCACAGAGTCCAGCATGGGGCGGGGACCATTCCATAGAGCTCCTCCTCCCCACTCCACAGTGATGGGGAAGAAGCAGCAGGGGGCCAGGCAGCCCCATAGAGTCCACCCCTACTTACCCCACCTGGCCCAGCAGTGATGTGGGAGAGGGAGGAGGGGGAAGAATTCACCTCTGGGGCTGGGCATCCCTGTGTGCCTGGATTGCTCCTGGCTGTCAGGGAGCCACTGGGGCAGGCCTTCTGGGGCCTGGCCATGCCCTCCCCCCCAGCTTCCCTGTGGAAGGGAGGGATGCTCTAGCACCCCCAGGCTTCTGATTTGAGCCACTGCAGGCATGTGCTGAACGTCTATCCACTTGCAAACTGGTTCACTCTCTTCAGGTTAAACTAACCTGCAAAGACTGAATCAATTTAGGCTCAGGCTTTTTGAACATCTGTCCCTAGCTCTTCTGACATAATGTTTAGTAGTTTCTGATCATTTTCCAGACTACAAGAGATTTCTTGGAAATATTTGTTAAAATGATTAAGTTAAATTCCAAAGTATATTCTGAAAAATTGTTTCTAATAGTACTTAACAGAAATACCTTTTATCTCAAATATGCGGCAGTTGAATAAAATGAGAATTCCTAATGCAACAAAAAAAAGCAGTTCTGTGTATGTAAGCCTCTTTGATTCATCTATAATGTAATGGCCATATCTTTACCTCATAAAGAACTATCCTTTACAGTAGATGTAATCAACTTTATTTTGTGAATTTCCTGCTCCCTTGTGCCTGCTATAGTCACTTCCTCTTCCAGTACCTCTGTGCATGTGTGTGCACATGTGAATAACCAACACAAATCAACACTGCTAATGTGAGCAGGGCTACCAGCTCTTATAACTTTATTATAAATTCTGTGATATCTCATGTGTCCCCGATGGGCCTTTGTAGATCCCTACTAGCAGTTTAACTCCCCGTTCTGGTGACCACCCTCTTCACCGAGCATTGGTGTTACTGTGTTTGGTTGTATTCCCCACTTCGCCAACCCCGCTTCTTTCCTGCCACGACTTTGCTGTTATCCCAGTGGGGCGGGGCTAGTTCACAGGTCCCTCAGTGTCCCGGGTTGGCCTCGTCGGTTACATACGGGGCTCCAGCCACCCCTACACCCCGGCCTCACGCCACCTGTGGTCTCCACTTTTCTGCACTGGCTCAGCGATGTGCCGACAGACTCCTTCCTCGCCTGCGTAGATGTCCCAGCCCTATTGCAAGGGATACTTCCCACCACCGATCCATCACCCTGAACCCTCAGCTGCGTGCTTCCTCACAGTGATCCTTCTATAAGGCATACCTCCCTGACCTACCACCAGCACCCCTATGATATTGCCCAGGAATGACGTCTCCTGGATGGGTATATAGCGCTGTCCCCTTTATTCCTCAATTGACGCCTTCTATTCTAGGCGGCGATCCCGCCCCGAACTTTCTACCTTGCCAGGTGCGTCTTCGGCCTCCCACTCCTCTTCAGCATTTCCCGCGCCCCTTGCCACGGCACTTACTTTATGCAGCTCGGATCTCCCTGGGTGATCTTGATCCCCTGTTGTTCCCCAGCTCTGGCGCTGCAGGCTCTATCTGCTGGGGATCCAGCCATCCTGCCTCTTCTCCCGGCCACTGGACTCTCCAGCTCTTTGGCTCGGCAGCTTCTATCCCACTGGGCTAACGGTAGGGACGGCTTTGCCTGCCGTTTGTTCCCCTCTCCATCCGCTGCCTCCGGAGCGGTGGCCGCTATTTTTAAATCTCCCGGCTGGCGGCTGACGTCACCATCAGCTGTCGGCTGCAGCTGTACGTAGACGCGGCTAATGAGCCGCAAGGGCTCTCCCTCCCTCGCGGCATCCTGCTCTCCCGGTAAGTGTTCTTCGCTTCCGTGGGTCCCAGGACATCATGCTTTAAAGCTTGGCTCTTGGAAACATTTGAATAGGAGAAAAATTTAGATTTCATTTTAAAAATGCTTTCTAGCCCTCATGACCACAAAGAAAATGTTGAACGAGAGACATGTGGTTAACCTCCAATGTGGTTAACCTCCAATGGTTAAGAAACCAGAAGTTAAATACAAATAGCCCCAAATACTCTTTTCTAACATATGGATTTTGAAGAGGGCAGGCAGGTATTTTGAATATTTGGGATATGTCTGCACTAGCAAAGGACCTCAACAAAGCACACGATAGAGAAGTACAGTACACCAGCTCTGAGTGTGGTACCTCCAAAAATGGATGTAACATGCTTAACTTAGAGTTGAGCATGTGCCAATAAGCATAACTGAAACTATGAGTAAATTGGCACATACCCAGCATTGCAAAAAAAGTGAATATATTACATCTGTTTCAGGATATAGTGAATGCACACAAATGCACACACACAGAGAACATACCATGCTTCTCTGCAGCACTCCTTAGCATGGTTTGACTGTGGTGTAGACATGTCCTTGGGGTCTATATTTTGTAAATGAATCTACTATATGCTTTGGAAATGTGTCACAAGTAACATAGGTATATTCATTTATGGCAAGACATATATCATAGGAGTTATACATCATAAAGCAGTTGTGTGAAGTGCCCTAATTCTTTTTCTTTTAGGATAGGTACATGCTACAAAATTGTATATCCCTATCTTGCACTTTGCATGAGCAGTTCCATTCCATTGTGTTTGTTCACAGGTAATTCTTAGTTTTCACCTACCTCAAACTTTAAGGGAAGATGTAAAATTAATTGGTATCTAATTTTAAGGTTGTTTTCATACTGAAATGTTGTAGGCCCCATGTATATGTTACACCTAAGGCATGATTAAATAATTAATTACACTTTAAGAGGTTACCCAGCCATATGTTCAGTCAATTCATGATGTGATACAACGAGGAATAAGCTACACAGTTATTCCACACCATTAATTGAACATGTGGCTAGGGGTCCTGTGGCTGGGAGCCCCATCAGGTGATTGGAACACCCAGCTGAAGTGGCCAATGTGTTCGCCCAAGCCTGGGAGCTCCCAGCTGACAGGTCTCCCAGCTGCAGGGGTGGGTGTGGTGACCCCACGGCTGTGAGATCACATCATCTGCAGGCTCCCAGCCATGGGGTTATGTGGGGAGCCGTCATGGCTGGAAGATCACAGGTGTTACAATCTCCTAGCTGCAGGGTTGTAAGGGGGTGCCCGTGAAATGGGGAACCCCATCAGTTGAGGGGGCTCCCAGCTGTGGGTAAGTGCTTATTGATAGTGCAAGAGCAGCCTGGAATTGGGCTCTTTCTGTATTGGCAATAAGGCATGAAGCAATCTGATTCATGATCCCACAATCACAGTGTGGAATGATTGTGTTGATCGCACATTAGATCTCATGGTGGCTTTACTTGCATATGTAGATGGGTCCTTAGTTCTTATTATCAGCAATGAAAAAAAATATACCCTTACAAAAAAAAGGTGAAGACATATTCTTGTGAGTGGTCAGTGAGATTAAGAGTCTGTAGATCCAGGTAATAATCATGCATGCTTATTGGGGCTGTGTGCAGCTTCAGTCCCTGATTAGATTCGGTGGAGATTCGGCCTGATTTGGTGGCCAAATCTCCAATCCGAATCGAATCAGAAGACCCTTGAATCTCTCCAAATTGAATCAGAATCTCTCTGAATCAATTCAGAGAGATTCAGAAAAATTCAGCAATTCCGACATAGACACAGTATTAAATGTTTTTTCTACATACCTCTAGGTAGCAGGTGGCTTGTGAATGCTGCAATGCTGGGGTGCATGGAGCATCCCACAGGATCACAGGGGCCTCCCTAACATGTTTGGCAGCAGCCCTGGAAGTGGACCAGAAGCACTTCCAGTTCATTTCTGGGTCTGCTGGGGAGCGGCAAGGGGGCCCCCTGCACCCTCTGGCTTAGCCACTGCCCCGATTATGGACAAATCCAAATCGAATATG
>NW_017729027.1:30644641-30664187 GCF_001723915.1 Gavialis gangeticus | reverse complement strand
ATCTACTTTGTCTCATAGATTTCATAGACTTTAGGGCTGGAAGGGGCCTCAGAAGATCATCGAGTCCAGCCCCCTGCCCAAAGGCCAGGAAGTCAGCTGGGGTCTAGGATCCCAGCAAGATAAGCATCCAATTTACTTGTGAAGGTGTTCAATGTAGGTGCTTGAACCACCTCCGATGGCAGGCTATTCCAGACCTTGGGGGCTCGGACAGTAAAGAAATTCTTCTTTATGTCCAGCCTGAAACGGTCTTGTAGTAGTTTATAACCATTTGACCTTGTCATCCCTTGGGGCGCTCTGGTGAACAAACGTTCCCCCAGATCTTGGTGATCGCCCCTGATAAACTTAGAGGTGGCCATCAGATCACCCCTGAGCCTGCACCTTTCCAGGCTAAAGAGCCCCATGGCGCTCAGCCTGTCGTCATAAGGTCTGTTTTCCTGACTTCTGATCATGTGCATGGCTCTTCTCTGGACTCTCTCAAGCTTCTCCACATCCTTTTTCAGTTGTGGAGCCCAAAACTGGATGCAGTACTCCAGCTGCGGCCTCACCAAGGCTGAGTACAAGCGGAGAATGGCATCCTGGGATTTGCTTGAGAAGCATCTATGGATGCAAGCCAGCGTTTTGGTCACTTTACTAGCTGTAGCATCGCATTGCAGGCTCATGTTCATCTTGTGATCAATGATGACCCCCAAGTCTTTTTCTTCCGTAGTACTAGTTAGCATAGCACTGCCGAGCCTATAGGCATGCTGCAGGTTTTTCCTCCCAAGGTACAGAACCTTGCATTTTTCAGTGTTAAACACCATCAGGTTCTTATTACTTATATATTTCATTACTTTTTCTATTTCAGGGATCTGGCATGAAGAAAATGGATATAATTTTCCTTCACATAACAAGACATCATATCAAAACTGCATTTTTCACAGAAGAATAGTGCATATGACTTCTCTATATTGCATTAATTGATTTGTTAATCCAAATTCCTCAAGGAATTCTTTTGGAGGTCTGATTTACCCAGATATGTAAGAACACATAGGCTCAGACATCTCTGTAATGATTATACAGCCACTGATGCTCAAGTGTACATTCCAATCCAGATTGATATGTTATTTACACTATAAAAATCCCCAAAATGGTAGTTTTTGTGAATATTTTTCAATTGTTTTTTTTCAAACTACTTTTTGCCTGGGGCATTTTTATGTCTTCTTTGTGGGACACATGAAAATAGGCATCCATTTTTAAGGATAGAAACTAA
The DNA here is from genome assembly GCF_001723915.1 of Gavialis gangeticus. Taxonomy (NCBI): domain Eukaryota; kingdom Metazoa; phylum Chordata; order Crocodylia; family Gavialidae; genus Gavialis; species Gavialis gangeticus. The sequence continues at coordinate 30,662,938 of NW_017729027.1, read as the reverse complement.
TCAGAGTATCTTCAATTAAGTCTGGTAGCAGCCCTTATCACCTTAAACACACAAAATTCTGAATTTCCAAGCTCTGCACTGTCAGACTGATGGTATCGCATAGCCGTAAGAATTTGTCTGTTCCTGCTGATTATTCCCCACCTGAACTCATAATCCTGTTTGTGATATGATAATGATTTCCACAGCAACTAGTATTGATGTCACAAGAAATAGGTTATTATTATAGTTAGAAAATAAATGGAAGGTGCAGTTCAACTCTTAAGAATTAAATGTGCTGTTTTCACATAAACATCTTTAATCGTGGTTTTCAAAAGGCAAGATCCGAACTCTTCCAGATCCCCCAAGTTCTTTTAAGTCTATTATTCAGTTATCCTAGAACATCAGTTGCCTTTTAAAGTTTATAAACCATACAATGGTCAATTTTACTCCTTTGTCAAAGAAATTATTTCAGGAAATTATATTAATATTAAAACAAAAGCATGTTTAATAACTCAGATTAAAACTTAACTAACATAGTCTAAAATAAAAATATAATTGAATATAACAGCAGTAACAATAATAACTTATGTACTGTAATAGGTACAGATGTTTTTGTCCATTTTATATTATATAAAGTACTTGTCCTTGTACACTGTAAATGCCTGAGGTAATGTTGGATATAGGACATGTTAAGTGGGTGACACTGGTACACACTATAATTTTTCTACCAGTATTTTAGCATTCAGCTAGTTTATAGAAGCAACACTTGTAAAGGAGGTAATTTTTTTCTGACATATTAAGTGAATACATATCAAAATACAGTAGAGACTCTTGTAGCATGAATGGCACAGTAATGGAAATATACTATTTTACAACAGTAGATAATAAAGGCAGGGCTGTGTTTGTCTTGGATTCTAAACCACATGGGAATTTGCAGGAATGAGCTGATTAGACTGTTGCAGCTACTTTTTAAGATGTAACAATACAAGTTTCTATTGCACTCTGAAACAGAAGCTCTTCTTAATCAATGAAAAATTCAAGTAGCATTCCTTATCAAAATGAAACAATAAGAGATTTGGTAGATTTATATTCAGTGCATAATGAGTCATTTAGTGGACTGTTCTTTATAGAGCAAAACCCAGAAAGCAACACACTGTATTTTGTAAAATATTGATCAGTATGTGAACTAAATTACAGATTGGTTGAATCAGTTTGGGTATGGGGGGAGGGGTGGGGAGGGATGGAGAGGTGGTACATGATATACAGTTACTAACTACCGCTCAAGGCCTTTCTACTGAAGACAGTTTGCTTAGTCAAATGGCTTTCTAAACCTAATGCCAATAAGACACAATTGAAATCAATATAACCATTTATTGGTGTGGAATGGGAATGTGGATTACAGCAGAAAAGCTAGGGAGAAGTTAGGTTCCTTTTATATGTCCCAGAAAGCATTTCGCTATCTGTTTATAATAATCAGGACTTGTATTAAAATGACCCAGTCTTTCCTATACTTCATTGTAGCTCTTTTTAATTTTTTTCTAATTTAGAGATTTTGGAGTGAGATACCTAGTCAGAATTATTTACAGTGACACCCACCAATGGGGTTGGGTGGTTTGGCAGGGCTGGGACTGGGACTGGGCCAGAAGCGCTGCACTGTATCTCTGTGGATGGGCATGTGGATGCTGTGGGTGAGCCTTGGGGAAGTATAGCCCCCTACCAAATTCATCTGAACCCACCATAGCTTGACCCAGCCTGGCCCTGTGCATCTACATGGCCATGCAGGACACAGCCAGACAGCATGTTTCTAAAGGTAAGTCTAATAGGGGCTGGACAAGGGAGCAAGATGGAGCTGCAGATTGCTGATGGCTGGGGGTGGGGGTTCCCTTAGAGTGATCAAGAGTGGGGGAGGAGGAAGGTCCTGTGAGTGGAGCACTTCCCTGGAGCTGGCGGAGCCTGTGCCAGGCTCCGGCTCCAGCCTCTCCTGGTGCACAGCCTTGAAAAGGCCATGTGCAGCCACACTTTTAGTTGTGCATGGCCAAGCTCGCGTGCACCTTAGAGGGAATCTTGGCAAGTAGCTCCCCAACCCCAGCCTGGTGGGGTCTACCCAGCCTCCCTCACCCACATTAGGAGGGGAAGGGACCCCTCTGCCCTCCCTGCCCTGCAGCCCAGCTCCCATGGCGGAAGGGAGCCTCCAATTTTGCATTTGCCCAGGGTCCCAATACACTTTAATCCACCTCTGCTTTCTCCATGTCTCCTAACTACTTTTATTTTTCTCACATCCCTTCCTTTTCAGTGAATCTCCTGCCTTTCAAATTTCTCCCTCTATTCACATGTATTGATGTCTGCCCTAGTCTAAAGAAATATTTCTTTCACGCCTGTTTCCTTGATCTTTTGTCTAACCTTAAATGATAACTGTGTAAGTCAATAACATTTATATTTTCAGTGTCTTAAGTTACCATCCTTCAGGTGTTTCCTTGATGCCACTCCAGTTTAGCCCTGTACTCCACTGGACCGGTATGCAACCTGAATAAGATGAATAATGGTATGTGGCCATGAATGTAAAGACCTATACATAGAGAACTTAAATTATATAGGTCTAACTTCCAAGTGCCTGATTTGACCTCAGAGTACCCATTCCCTTGGAGATATAATAGGCCCAAGTTCAGATACCTATACCATATTTCAGGTGAGTGCTCTCTGTGCTAATTATTAGGTGAGTGCTCTAGCTACTAAGATGTTGTGGCATGGATTTGTCTTTTCCTTTGACCTAAGGAAACTTGCTAAACAAAAGGTTACCCAAGACATATTTAAGTTTTGATAAATTATTGTTTTTTGCTGAAAAGGCAGTTATATATTTTTTAATCCTGACACTTTTTATAAAGAACTATTTCTGTTATGCACATATATAATGATCCATTCTGAACAATCATCATTGTGGTTTGCTGGCTGCACCTTCAATATTATGGCACAGATTTCTATCATTGGAGCTATAGGACTAAATTTGTATATATTTAAGTATTCCAAATACCCCCCACAAAAGATCTGTTTGCTAATTATCGCCCCCGCCCTGCCCAATACCAGGACTGGAACCAGGCATTCTTGTCATGGGTCCTGGGGTCCTCTAAAAGTTAGTACGAAGATGAGGCAAAGGGCAATCTGGTCCATCTCCACCTCATGCGGGGTGGGGCCACACTAATCATATTTAGCAAGCTGGGAGAGGAGGCAACACAAGAATTCTGGGTGAACTGTTTGTGGCTCTGTTTGGCAATGTTTGCCAGATATTTAGGACTGGTAAAGAAACAGGAATCAATGGAAATGGGAAAGAAGAGCACAGCTCAGCTATAGGAGTGAAGAGGAAGTCAAACTATATTCAATGTGGTGACTCACCATGACTTGGGAAAAAACAGCACTGAGGGGGCTGAGTGCAATGGGCAGTAGTATATTTTTAATTCAGATGGGTTGTACTGTCCTGTCTTTGTGGTAGGTTCTAATAAAATGTTACCCAAAAAAAAAAAAAGTGTTCTCATCAGTGGCATAGCTTCTTGGCCTCTTCTTGGCTAAAATCAAGTGTAGTAGCTGGGTGGAGGTCAGGTTTTACTGCCTTGGTCAATGCCAAGAAAGCTCAAGGGATAGTGATGGAATGCTGGGATGGAAAAGGAGGAGGGTTCTTGGAGCCCAGGACAGCATCAGCAGCAGTTCTGGAAAAAGATAGTGGCAGTTACGGAAGGGAAAGCAGACCAAGGGATGAGAAGTGCATTAGAGAGTGGAAGGGAAAATCAAGAGTCTGATGGAGGATGGATGAAGGTGGGGAGGAGGGGACAAAAGAAGGAAGGAAAGAAAGTTGTAGCGGGATTGGCAGTTTTGGAGGAAACTTAACTCAAAGAAGCATCAATGGAAGACTTCAGCTGGCAGGAAGAACAGGAGAAGAAGTGGTAAGGAGGAAGAAATGAGGAAGGAAACAGGATTGAAAGGAAGAAGAAGACTAGTGGGAGGAATAAACCAGACCCACAAAGAGAAAGGAGATGGGAAGAAGTGAGAGGCAAAGCGAGAGGCATTCTATGATTATGAAGAAGAGCAGTAGTAACAGGTGAAGGAGAACAGAGAAATTGGAAAATGAATAGGTATGAATTTATAGTGAAAATATTGTTTGAAGTTTTAGATGTTAAAACAACATTTGAATAGCCTTCTTGTCTTTCCTAACCAGAAATCTTGGCATTTTTCATATTGGAGTCCCAAGAAGGTTATGAGGATTCTTGGAAGACATATGCATCAGTAGGTGAGAGAGAAGAACTTAAGGGGATAAGGTTTATTGTGGGCAAAAAGACAAAAGAATGGGCAATAATTATTTGAATGTACATGGTTATGCTTGAAATAGAGGAGACAGAAAAATGGCCGGAGAATTATGCACAAAAAGTTATGTATGTTAGGAAGATACATGATAAATACTGTATAAGGATAGGATTATGGAGAGCTTGAGTGGTAAAGAGGGTGGATGAGAGGAGTCATGGTGGAATAATGCATTTACTGTCAGTAATCCGAGCAGGGACAAACTGAGGATTTACAATGCATTTTGGAAAGCCTAAATTCTGTAGCAAGGGTGGGCAGGAAGGACTTCTGTCTGCATTCTGCCAATACATAGTGTTCTATAGATATGAAAAGAAAGGGTATAGAGCAGCAGAATACCAAGTGAAGTGTATTATTTGCAGGGAAGAGAGACATTTAAAGAGGCAATGTCCGTGGTCCTTCTCAAATAAGGCCAGAGGTACAGGAAAGGTTAAAGTGGAGAACAGTAAGATTCTGGGTCAGAATATATGACAGTGGAAGAGATGCCACAAGAAGGAAGAGCTGGTGAATGAAAATTCAGTAATCACAGTGGCACACCCAGTACCAGAGGAGGGGAAAAAAGATAAGTGGAACAAGTGACTTTGAAACAGAGGAGAGAGAAGTGAAAGAGGAGAGAATGGTACAGGAAGAAGAAAAAGAAGGAGTGAGGACACAGCAGGAGAAAGAAGAAGAGAGCCAGGTTGGGTAAAGAAAGAAATCACATGTTATGAAGCTTGGAAGGAAGAAAGGGGACAATGAGAGAGAAGGGGAAGGAGACCATTTGCTGAAAAACTCATTGGAGCTAATGTGGTCTGGGACTAACTGAGAAGGGAAAGGGAGGAGGGGTGAAAAGGTGGGGGAAAAGAGAAAGGGGAACCTTTCTTGAATATCAAAGCAATAAAACAACTGGCAAAGACTATAGGGATGAAAAGAGGAGGAAGATTAGAGCTGATTTCATCAAGCAGCAGGATAGAAGACTCATAAAAGTGGTAGATATGTGTAATTTAATTGGAAAAACATGATTTTGTGTATTGCATCTATAAATGTCAGAAGTATGTTATCAAGAAAGTAGTGGGATAAGATTATGCCAATATTGATTCAGGTCAAAAATGGAAATAATGTATTTACAGGAGTGTGGAATCCCATGTCAGAGGGATTAAATGTATTTTGTAAAGAGATAGGGATGGGGTCCATCATGGTGGGCAGGGTCCCATGTAAAGAAAGCAGTTGGAGTCATGATTTTGCTCAAGAGTGAGAAAGTGAAGTGTAGCAAGTGCAAGTGATTGTGGAAGGAAGACTGCAACAGATGGCGGTAGAGTTTGAAAAGAAAGTGTTAGAGGTCTTAAAAATATATGCAGTGGATGAAAGAGAAGGAAGGATCATCCTGTGTAAAAAATTAGAAGTGTATGTAAGTAGAAGGCAGTAAATTCTGGTGGGGTGTTTCAATTGTGTTATTGAAGGGGTTAGGATAGGGGATAGAGGGAAGGGAGAGCTAGACAGGTTATCAAAAGTGTTGATTAATATAATAAGTGAAGGAGGCTTAAAAGTTGTATAGATCAGTGAGAAGGTGATTATGAGGCTGGAACTGAGTGGGAGACAGGTGTCAAGGTTTGATTTTGTATTAACGTCAAATGAGCTAGGGATTAGAAAGAAGGAGGTCGTAAATGTGATTTTCAGCAAGTACTGGATAATGAGAATGGAAATGAGATTAGATAAAAGCAAAACTGGGGGAAAGGAATGTGGAAGTTAAATGTTCAATTATTACGAAGAGAAGTTAAGTATGAGAGAGGTGAAGGACTGCTTAAAAGAGAGGGAAGGCACTGGGGTGAGATGGATTTCCAGTGGAATTCTATGAAAAAAATTGTCAGTGGCTGGGGACATACAGGGAAATAATGGAGGATGGGGAGATAGGGGAGGATTTTGCAGGAGGTATGGCAATTTTGATATTGGGGAAGGGAAAGGAAGGTATGTCATGCCACAGCTGGTCAACAACACTTTTAAATGTAATCTACAAATTGATGGCAAAAAACTGGCCAAAAGAATGTGGGACTATTTAGCAGATGATACCAGAAGAACAAATGTATACCATTCCTGAGATGTGGATATCCCAGTGTAGCAGTGACCCAGCCTAGCCCCATACTTACTAAGGCGGCAACTGCTGATGTGCTCTGTGGGTGGCGGGCTTGCAGCCGAGCCAACAAGAAAGTGGCAAGCCCATAGCATGTCATGGCATTCCACTACTTCCTCACCCCAAGGTTAAGATGAGCAGTCAGCAGGGAATGGGCTTGCAGCTGGCCCCTTTCCCAGGCTGGATTGGGAGCCAAAGCCAGGGCTCCACAAAAACAGAGCTCAGCCAGTCAAGCAAGTAGGTGGCAAGAGGAGTTATCACCCCCTAGGCCCTAGGAACTGTAGCTGACTTCCTGCCCCTTGGGCAGGGGGCTGGACCCGATAATCTCACAAGGTCCCTTCTAGCCATAATGTCTATGAAATCTATGAAAACTTTGAGAGATGTCATATCAGATATGCAAGAAAGGAAAAGAAACATGTTAATAATTCATTGATCTAGAAAAAACTTATGATTTCATGTTTGAAATATTACAGAGAAGGGGGTTTCTTGTGAAAATGATCAGATGGGTAAAAAAATTATACAGTAAAGTGGAAAGTCAAGTACTCGTAAATATGTGAGCAAAGCATTCCCCACGCAAATAGAGGTAAGACATTCCCTGCTTTCCCCTTACCTTTTTGTATGCATGATGTAACTGTTAGTGCAGAGAGTTCATGATGATAAGCTGATATGAGGAGGAGAAGAAGTTAAATATACATTATATATGGATGATGTGAACATACTGGCACAGGCCAACTTATCAATCAAGAGGTTATTAAAGTATACTGAAGAGTATAGTGAAGTGTCAGCAGCAAAATTAAATAAAATGAAAAGCATGTTGATGGGAGTGGGGAACTGGGACAACTTTACAGAAGTTTGGGTTGTGGGAGATAAGAGGGTGTAATCAAGAGCTTCAGGATCCCAATGGATGCTGAAGAGAAAGAACAAAGGCACTGGAGAAGTTAAAGGTGATAGTGAAGCAGATCTTGGAATTGTGGAGTGGTACAGTGCTATCTTTCAAGGTTAACATGGCTGCAGTGAAAATGGTACTCTTTCCAATTATCCTTTACGTAAGAGTGGTGTATCCATCATTATAGCACCAGATAAGGAGAGTACAGAGGCAGATATATATTGCTTTGGTGTGAAGTAAAAGAGAAAGAGTAGCCAGAACAGAGCTATACAGAGCCAGGGAATTAGGAGGTTGGGAAATGTCACATTTTAAAGCTTTGTCTATACTTACTTTATAAATATGTACTGTAAGGAGGTAATGGAGGGGGTGGAGAAGATTGCACGTTTCTGCTGTTACCTGGAAGGAAGAAAGTTAAGAAGATGGGGATTGTATGTGGGGATTGGAAAAAAAAACCACCCATAGGTGTGGCAGCTACCGGCCCACTATGGGAAGATGGAGAGTTTCTAAAATGGACATACTGTAGAGGGAGTGGGATAAGAGTGAGTGAAAGAAAGTGATTAATATGATAAGAAAGAAAGATGTGATAACAATAGTTGGGGATCTGATGAAAGGACAGATGGCAAATGTGTGGAAAGAAATGACAGATAATAGATTGAAAGTAGAACATACAGATATTGAATATTCTTCCTGTGAGGGGCATTCAGCATAAATACAGTTTGGTAAGATCAGCAGTGTGCCCAAGAGAGGGATGTGGGACTGAAGAATCTGTACAGCAGGTATTTTGGGACTGCCTTTTTGTGCAAGGGTTATGCAAAGGTGTGTCGATTTTTGAAGGTGATTAATATGAACTGTGAATTTAACATATTACATAGTGCTGTATTGATTAATGCCCAATGGTCTGGACTCAGTAGGGATGATATGTTTTATTGGACCAACAATATTTTTGCAAAAAAAATCTTGAATTGCAAGATTTTGGGTACAGACACCCTTCATCAAGCATTGGAGAAAAGATTGTAAAAGTTCTCCTGGGTAGAAATGAAAGTACATATTTCATAAGATTTCACAGAGGAGTCAATAGATGGACAACTCCTCTGGGCAGTTCATAGCTGGTACAGAGTCTCTCACCTCCTGTGAGGTTCTGTGATGATGCAAATTATCCTTAAATAAAGATAGGAGCAGGATCTCAGGTTTCAGATGGTCACAGTTGCTTCCTGCTTAGGAAAAGATGAAGATTTCATTTAAAAAACTGGCTAAAATTTGATATCTTTCATGTGTCCATCTTTCAACTTGTTGGTGTAATAAAAGATCATCTCTACTACAAGTCCTAATCGCTTTTTCCCAGGGGCAATGCATGGGGGGTGCATGTGGGTGTACATGCACCCCCTGAGCGTGGTGGTGCACCCCCTACAAAAAAGCACTGCTGACACTGTCGGCAGCACCTACAGGTGGTTGTCACTTGTCACCCCACTGCCAACACTGCCAGCTGCCTCTGCAGGTGGTTTGCAATCCCTGCAAGCTGCTACCAGTGGAGGCTGCAGGTGGTCACTGACCCTTGGTTGCTTACCACCCCTGCTGCTGCCGACAGTGCTGGCGGCATCTGCGGGGACTCCCTCACTTACTGCCACTGCACTCCTGGTGCCACTGCCACAGCCCCACCAGGGGCACAAGTCGTTCATGCTTTTTCCTATAGACTAATATGGCTAAAACCTGAATACCTGACACAATGGTCTAAAGACACAGACACTGAAAACCAAACTACATTGTGTGACAGTAGCTATTTTGAAGTTGAGAAACTTACTGTTGGTTAAAGGACTGCCTTTCACCAGAAGAGAATGTTTTGAGTTGGCAATATATGAATTGAAATACTATGTGCATCAATATGTGGACAAGATGGGAAAGGAGAAGGCAGAGAAGAGATGGAGGAAAAAAGCATGGCGTTGTTTCTTCCAAAAGGCCAAAGGGACAGTGTGAAAGTTGTTGCTTCCTCCTGAGTTGGGGAGGTTGATCAGAGGTTACCATGTAAATGGTGGCAAGGGGTATAATAAGAACAAGGTGTTGTAGCAGAGGTCAAATTTTGTGTTAATGTTGTGTTAAAGTTTTGTGTTAGTTGTTTTGGAATAAAATGTTTTTTAATTGTTCCCATCAGTATGTTTGCTCATTGTGGGTCATGTGTTTTATAGTCATGCTCAAGCTTGGCTGTATGTAATCAACTTCATAGCTGGTTTCCATTACTGAGCACATGTTGCTTTTGGCAGCAGTTTAATATGAGCAATGTATTTAGTAAGATTTTCTTGTATGCAAATTTAAGATGAGGAGCTTTTTTTCCTCATGTTGACTGGAGGAAAAAAACCCCTTGTCTTATATTCAAGCAAATATGGCAATCTGCACTTTGCCAATGGTAAGACTTTGGCTATTGATGTCATTACAATATCTAAAATCAATAGGTCGGCTGATCAACATTAAAATGGGATTAGAGAAATTATGTAGGAAAAATAATCACATGCCAATCTTGTAAAACAGAAATATTTTATATATATATAATGTAAGACAGAAACTCAATCCAAGTAAGGACTTAGATGTCTAAAGCAGGATTTAAGCAGAATTTAGGTACCTGAAACAAACACCACCAACTAAGCTTCTGCCTAACCTAGGAGTTAACCTTTCCCTGTTAGATATTAACTATCTTTAGGTGCCTAGCTTTAATAAGTCCAGGCCCCAGAGTAGAATCTAAAGCACACTGTATGGTGCCTAGGAAGAGTTAGGAGCCTCAGAGCAGCAATCTAAAAAGCATACATTTTAAATGGGAAGCTGACTAGAGCAAATCAATAGAAAATATCAAACACAGGGTATATCTGAAATCCTGCCCCTCTCTACAACTGAGGAATTTTCAGCTACTTAAGACTGACAGCCCAGAACTGTTTTCTTTTAGAATAAAGCAAATAATGATGGCGGTGCTCACTTTTCATATATAGCCTTGGGCTGGAGCACTCACCCTAGAAGTTGGAGACTAGGGCCATAGTCTGATGGGGTTGCAACCCACACTTCCTCCTTTCTAGGAGAATGTCCTAACCACCATTATATAGATGAAGCAGGGTGAGAGTATTCTCCATCTTTGAAGTTGTGTGACTGAACCAAAAAATGCAAGATTCAGTGGGCCAGAGTATGGTTCTAGAGCCGTTTAGGAAAAACAGTTAGAAAGGGCAGCCCTTAGTTCTGCTACCTGGGAACAAAATATCACAAAAGCAGTCAAGAGACCAGAGATCAGAATCCAGGTCTTCCCTTTCCTAGTAGGCTAATTCATTGGGCTAAAGAGTTACAGAAATGCTCACACATTCAGTCACACTAGCGCTTCCTCTGGAACTTTCTCCATGTTTGCTCTCTCTGACTCTATGAATCCTGCACTCTTTGTTTCACAGGAGGCTTGGGCTCTGAGGGCATTGAATCTGGAAAAAAACAGTCTAATCTTAGACAAGAGAAAGCAAGTGGGTAGCACCCTCTCTTCTTCTTGCATTTTAGAAGAAAGTACAGTTCCTCAGGGACTAAATCCTGTTGGTACCTTTTAGGTGTGCTCTAAGAATATCAACCTGATCAGGCTCTTAAGGAATGTGGGAAGAGAAATCCCCAGTTAAAAAAAAAAATGTTTTGTTCCCATAGAATGAGACAACATCAATAGATCCACAAAAATATTTCTCATCCAAAATTAGAAAATATTTGTTGCTTGGTCTTAGTAAGGACTGCTCCAATGGCCAGAAAACCAGCAAAATATTTTCTTGAAAAACAAGAAGTGTTAATTTCAAGAAGTCCCTAATAATTGCAATCACTGAACCACCAATACAATCTGGGTTCTCATGTATGATTGCAGCAGGTTCTGCATAGCTCATGAAAAAATGAGGTATTTCCTGAGCAGTTTGTATGCTCAGAGGTGTGCAGAAGCTACATGTCTTCAGATGTTAGGTTTTATTTTAGGATATTAGGCATACACAAAATTAGGCCCCTAATTTAAGAATGTTCCTGGAGTCCTCAAGGACATTAAGATGGGAGACTATGGAAAGAATACCTGCAAAAATGTAGGATTATTGCAAATCTTACCACCTTCCACTCCCGAAGCAAAATTTACTTCTTCATTCTTGCCTTCTGTAATATAAATGCATGGCAGCACGGAAGTAATATCAAAACTCTCTACCAAAACCAAATATGTCACTTCATGCACAATTATGCCTCTGAATAGAGGTGAGAGACAAAAAACAAATCATATTATAGATGTTGTACACAAATAATTTACCACTGAAAGGTATCCAGATATTACAGAAATGAGGGCTGTATAAGAACTTACATAAAATAGAATAGACCTTCAGTAGGTCTAGAAAAGTATAAGTAGTAATATGGGACTCAAAGGAGCCTCTTGGACCATTGAGGCCAGGGCCTTGCCTGTTGAGGGAAAAATTTACTCAAAGATTCCTAAAAAATTGCTACTTAAAAACATAAAACCACAAGGGAAAAATCCTGAAAACCAGAGATACCATGGATTATGTGCCACAGATAAATATGGGGCACATGAGGGTACGGTACAGTCAATGCTCGCTATGACACATGCCACAGAGAACAGCAAACCTCCTGCAGCCCTTGCAAATCTGACCTAGAGGAAAACTTCCTCATTCCAAATTTGGCAATTGGGATGATCTTGAGCCAAACAGTAAGACCCTCTAGGAAAGAACCTATGAGGCATCTAAGTATCATCAGAAACACCAAAACCCCCCAGACAAAAACTTCCAACCTTAGCTGTGGAAGGTTCCAAGAAAAGAGTATAAATTTCATATATTGCCAACACTGATTGTTGAACCAAGAAACTTCTCATCCCAGGAGCTGGCAACCTTTTTGCCACCATGAGTCTCAGCTTGCAACTCAGCTCCTACCACCCTCCATGCCCCCATGGTTATCAGCAGAAGCTGCAAAAGGAATAGATAGGATGCTAGGGAAGCTGCTGCTGGAGCAGCCAATAGGACCCTGGGGACACGTCTCTGTTGTGGTGCCTAAAAAGCAATGCTGATTCCCTGAGCTGTTGTGGGCCAAATGCAGTCTCTTCATGGGTTGGATCTGGTCTTCAGTCCATAGGTTGCCAACCCCTGCAGTGTACTATCTACTACCTCCCTATCTCATCATGCCATATCATACACTTCCTTTGATCTATGGGGGTGGATCCAGAGGGGGTGCCATAGCATGGCCACATGCCCCTTTTCTGAACACACTGCAGCAGCAGCCAGGGACTTTTTAAAGTGTTCCAAGCAGGTACAGATTGCCCCACTACCTTCCCCTTTGCACTCAGAGGTACATATCCTCCTATCTTCTAAGTCCCCTTCACCCCTACTACCACTCTTACCTCTAATCTGGGAGCAGGGAGATGATCCAGAGTCACTCCTGCCCACTTTGACCAGGCTGCACAGGGTCTGCACTCAGCCAAGGACAGAAGCAGCAGTGAGTGCCATCTCCCTGCTGAGTCCTGCTGAGTGTTCCCCAGCAGCCAGGAAACAGGCATGGGGAGGAGGTACCCATCCCACTGCCACCACTGTCCCAGACTGAGCCTGGCCCTTGGCAGCCCAGCTGAAGCTGAGCCAAGACAACTCTGGAGCTTCCCTAAGCCCCAGGACAGTGGGGACAGAGGCAGCAGCAAGTGGAGGGGAGGGAGAGGGAGAAGGAACTTGTCTTTACCTTGAAGAAGGGGGAAATTTTACCTTCTTTGAGGATGTAAAATGTTCCTAATTGCTGCTCCTATAGCATGGTCTTCCCACCCCAATGTAGAGGAGAGGGGAAGGGAGGAAGATTAGGAATGGGGGAGGGGGAGAGTAAACAGCCATCTCTGCAGCACTGGGCAATGCTCCTACACACCCTTTGCAACATATTGGATCCATTTCTGATCCCAGCTAAGGAAAGAGTCAGCTGTGTTTTGTAACTGTCAACCTATAACTCTGTCTCCTTTTTAGCCACTAGGTAGCTTGGGTACCTACTATGTCTGAAACAGTATAATGAAGCTCACAAAAGCAATGTCTGCCTCTTTTACCTGAGAATCACAAGTTGTTCAAATAATGAACTAGTATGGGAAAACAGAATGTGGAAATGAGGTTAGCTATAACACCAAGACATGGTATTAACAAAGTGCTTTCCCATGGGAGGAAATATTTTGGTTAAAAGGGAAACTTTTTATGCCAAAGGAAAGCAAATGAAGTGTGAGTCATCTCATTGTAACAACAATTGTAGGTGTTTTTGTCATCTAAAACTATTTTAATATCGCTACGGATTCTGTGTACTTCAAAATAATGTATAATCAGTCAATATCATATTCCTAAATTATTTAGTAAATGCACAAAGATAGATCAGACATTTGATAATACCAGAAGCTCAGCAGTGGGTAAAATTGATTGAATGCACTTTGAGCATGAATAAAGGAGTTTATGATTTATTGACACTGTGTAGATTAATCTGAGGCCACACTGAGCAGTGAAGCAAAGTAGTAAGTTTGATTTGTAGGAACTTTAAGAACAATCTGACAGGAAAGGAAAAGAATTTGGTGATGTTTCTTGACATAAAGCAATTTTGGTAGCTTCCAGTGATTTTGTAAAAGGTTATATGTAAATAATGAAAATTATTTTGTGATCAATTCTTTAATGCAGTGGCTGTTGTAGTTCTACTATTCAATTTAAAGTATGAAGACTAACACTTCAAAAATTACTAATGAAAGTATTAAAAATGGAAAAATATAATTATAATAGTATCAGATAAGTCTAGATTAAGTAATTTGTTTAAAAGATCTATTAATACCTTCTGCATATGATTACCTATTGATCATTCATTACTGATAATCAGATTTACCAGATTCAGTGATCTAACTCTTCTTTAACATTAAGAGTATGTTTGTTTTTTGTTGTTGTTTTTGTTTTTAATCTTGTGATATTGAACACTGGAGTTTGGAGTATTCACATCTAGATTTGAATTTGCAGTTTGAACTTCTTTATGCAATATTAATCTATAGATTTGTTTTATGAATGGTCCATAGCATTTGGGGGATTTTTGTTTATACAAAGGTTTTTAGATGATACTGACAGGTTTTTTAGTTGGTTTCCAATGAATTTAAAATGTGTGCTTGTTTGCTCAACTTGTACTAGACTTACAGAAAAATATACAAGATAAATCCCTTATAACAAGTAATATGGACATAAGGATCCTGAGGGCAGTCATGCAGTAATAGTTGTTAAAAAGTATTTTTGATAAGAATACGTTATCTCTCTCTCCTGTTGTTGCATGGGTATGTGTTGAGGCAGTATTAGAGTGGTGCTACGTGAAAAGTAATCCTGACAGAGATTGACCAAGAGTATCTGGAAATTCTGCATTTTGTATACACAGTTCTTCACAAAAAGGGGTGTGCAGAGTAAATATGAAACAACAAGCCAGAGCCAAAAAAAATAAAATAAAGTTCAATTTTTGCCAGAATCATAGAAGTTTTCCAGGGGTACCCTATTTGGAAACAAACATTCTGCTGGAAAACTATAGGAACTATTTCCATTTACTTGTGTAACAACGACACACATTTGTGCTCTGTATGGAAGTGTGTGGGGCTTTGGTTGCTGTGTATTGTGTGTGTGTTTTTCCCTATATTCATCTTTTTTTTCTCTCTTTTTCTCCTCTGACCCATTACTTTCAGGGGAAAACACGTGATCTTGCCATGTGGGCAAGATATCCTGCTCTGCACATGGAAAGCTGGAGCCTGGTATCTGGGTAAGATATGTAAAATCCTCTGGCCTGAGTGGCTAGGGTAAACAGAAGTTTCTCCAGGCAGATTGGTTGAGAGGGAGACTGGCACTCCCTGACTGGATCATGCTAAGGGATATAAGGTCAGCTAAGCTGGTTAGGAGGGGCTATGAGCTGCTAAAGAGAGAAGTCACCTCCAAGAGGAAAAGGAATCTGCAGCTAGAGAAAGGGAAACTCAGGTAAAGGAGAGGGAGGGAGAAAAATGTCCCAGTGCCTGGGAACTCCTCTCTTGCTCTTCTTCCCCCTCTTCTGAGGTTTTAAAGAATTAATACCAGGGAGCAGGACTATTGATTCCTTGGGTTGACTGCCCAGGAATTAGGTCTGGCAGCTTTTAAACCTGGTTGAAACCCGGGAGATTGTAATTCTGCTACATTGGCGAGGGTTGGGGCTCTGCCAGTTTTGGGCTGGGGTTGAGGTTTGTAACCTTCTATTCCCAGTGTAGCTGTTGGACCCAGACTTCCTGCAGTCCAGACCTAGAGGGTAGGCCTGGCTTTCCCCCTTTGTTTCTTTTGATGGTCCTTGGCTAAAGCCAAGGGTTGGGGTCAGCTGTAGCCAGTAATAAATCTGGCTCCCTTTTGGGTTTGTCCTGCATTTTCTGTTTCAGCAGGCTGTACAATCTAGTCCAGAAATTTTGGGGGTGTGTACACTGGCTGATGATGCACTAAGCCCCCTCCCCACTAGCCTCTCCATGGAAGCAAAGATCAGTACTCTACCATTTCTCTAGGAGTGGAGAGTCACCCCTTGTACCACAACCAAACTACTGACCACAAGCAGCTTTCTGCTTTCCGATGTGTGGTGAACCACAATTGTAAGACAGCTTGGCACGGATCCTGGAATTAACCCTTTGGGGACCCTCAAGTCCCAGACTGGCCTGGGCTGGAGTGAAGTCTCTATACACTGTAGTTGTAAAGGTAAAGTTTATATTGTGTTTAAGGTTTTGTTTGTTTGTGTTTTGGTGATAAATTGTATTTGTTGTTTTATACTGCTTGTGAAAATGGGGATCTGTCTGTGCAGGATACCCCAGTCAAATTTAGCGTTCCCAGATTTCTGGGTTACGGCTCAAGCCGTTGGTATAACTCACTGGGTACCCTGGAATGTGAACCTGGCCCTTCTCACTACTGACCTGTGCCTGGCAGAAGGGTTACACTCATTTATCTTAAGAAATGCTCCTTTCAAAATGTGCTGTTGTTAATTTGCTTCAGTAAACATATTACTGAAAATATTACAGGACTCTTACATTCACAGAATAGAGGGACACAATTACGAGTTTGATATATCAACATGATTCAACATAAAATGGGGCTGGAAAAGCTATGGAGGTCTTGGGAAAACATCCTGGGAACCATAAGCAGGGGGTCACACAACCCCCAACCCCCCCCAAGTATGTGGCAACAACTCCACACCAACCCCCTGTCCCAATCTGGGTATTCTTCCCCTCTAGGAGATTCCTGGGAAAAACCCTGGAAGGCATGATGTTCTGGGTGCTTTACCAACCTCTAGTAGCATTTTGTCAGCAGTGCAATTGCTAAAAGGTGAGGGTTCTACTTACAACCCTTAGCTGTGTGCATGTGGACACATGTCCAGGAACAATTGTGAACCAGTTGCCAATCAGTGCCATACTTGAAACAGTTCAAGTGTTATGTTTGTAGTCACATTTTCTCTTGCTTGTTCTCTTTCTGGCCTCACAGCTCTCCAGTAGGCCACTTTTAAGAATTACACACATCCTAGTCTGTAGCCTGGTATTTACGACACTCTTCTTGGAAGTAGAAGACATTGATCTGAGTTACCTTTAGCTGAAGAGGGACTAGAGTAAACGTCTCCTACTTTCCGCTGAGAATTCTTACCACTAAGCAATTTGACAAAATGCACATACCACCACATGACACATGAAATAAAAGCTGAATTACTAACAATGTTAATATTTTTTCATACCTTTGGAAGGAGAGATAACAGACAATGAAAATAAAACTTGGAAACAACAAATCATGACCTGAGTTGTGTCTTGGAATTTAATAGGCATGTTCTTGAAAATTTGAAAGAGAGAAAGGAAACATATATCTGTATTTTGCTCTTCTTTTCTATTTCTTTAAACCTACTCTTTTGTCCCTACTCTTTTTTTTCAAGGACTATGTCAGATGGGTAGAAGTTAGACAGACAGAAAACAAGATGGAAGTAAAGCAGAGATTTAAACACTGAATAGGGTAGACGTACCAGCTTTAGTTGCAGTGCATTATATTGCTATATGAAACTGAACTGAAAATAAATGAAAGTATGATGCCCCCTGATATTTAAATTTAGACACATCTTGAAAAAGACATGCCTTCTTCATCCAGTGAAACTATGGAAAGTGAATGTCCTGTGAAAGCAGAACCACCAATGCAAGCATACAGTCCATACAGCACAATTTAGTTTATTTTGGATAACCCAATTGGTTTGTAAACAGGCATAGAAATCATCCACGATGGGACCTTGAGACAGGCAAATTAATGAATATTATGAATCTTAAATTCCAAATTAAATCACAACAAACAAAAAAGTGGGATTTAATTTTGAATTTAAGCTGTATGATATTCATGTATTTGCCAGTCTCAAAACCCCTTCTTGAATCGCTTGATTTAAGTAACTGTGTTAAATACTTTCTTCCTTTAATAAGACTTATTTTTGTATTATGTAATTAACCAAATAGAACTCATCTACCTTTAAATGAAGGTGCTGGCCATCTATGAACCATGTTAGCTATGTATAATTCATTACTCCCCTGCACCGTGATGCAAGACGGACTCAAGGGGTACACCTCCAGACCTCAGGTTGGGGAGGACTGGGCTAGAGAGCTTCTGGAGGAGCTGGACGTGTTCAGATCAGTGGGTCCAGATGCTCTCCACCACAGGGTGTTGAGGGAGCTAGCAGGGGTTATTGCAGGGCCCTTGGCACGGCTTTATGAGCGCTCGTGGTGCTCGGGCCAGGTGCCGGATGACTGGAAGGTAGCCAATGTGGTCCCCATCTTTAAAAAGGGAGGAGGGAGGACCTGGGCAACTATAGGCCCGTCAGTCTTACCTCAATCCTAGGGAAACTTTTTGACAAGATCATCATGGAGCACATCTGTTATGGGCCAGCCTCAGAGACGATGCTCAAGGGCAACCAGCACAGTTTCATTAGGGGCAGATCATGTCAGACCAACCTG
>NW_017729027.1:30638920-30644212 GCF_001723915.1 Gavialis gangeticus | reverse complement strand
CCCCCTGGCATAACAAGGAATAACGGCCACAAGTTGTTGGAGAGTAGGTTTAGATTAGATATCCATAAGAACTACTTCACAGTTAGAGCGGCTAGGATCTGGAACCAACTTCCAAGGGAAGTGGTGCTGGCTCCTACCCTGGGGGTCTTTAAGAGGAGGCTTGATGCCTACCTAGCTGGGATCATTTGAGCCCAGTTTTTTCTCCTGCCCTGGCAGGGGGTCGGACTTGAAGATCTATAAGGTCGCTTCCTACCCTACTTCTATGATTCTATGAAATGGGGATCTCTATTTAATGTAGAGCATAAGCCACTTAAAGCAGACAGATATTTAAACTGTGCAAATGGCACTACCCATTTGCTAAATCCCAATTGAGTTTAATATTAAAGGAACCACTCAATCTGATTTAAGATTACCTGCTAATTAATGCAGAAACAGCCTGCTCGCAAATGTTCATACCTCATTAAGCCTTATTGAAATCTTCACTTTTTCCCATTTATACATTATTACTCAGCACACCTTGTCTCTAATATCAGCCTTAAAATTCACAAAATTTAGTCAGTTTCAGCATATTAACAGTGGGTGAGGGGTTGCCCCCTACTGTCCTAGGCTTTCAGATTTGTGCTGCAAAGTAAGCCACACTCTCTTCCTTTGTGCCACACCATGCTACTTGTGGCACATGAGCTATGGCCTGGCCACCCCTAACCTAAAGGGATTAGCTACCCACTTCACATGCTGGACAATTTTATTATTGCTAGGTGAGTCTACTAAATGTACCTTTAGTCTTAATTAACCCAAGGAAGAATATTCTAATTAGAGATGGGTCCCCTCTCCAAGGCATAACCTAGCCATGTCCACATGTTCCATGTAAAGTATCACTATCTACACATGCAACGCTATTAGGTCACAGAAAACTAATAAATGCCACCGTTAAGATAGTACTGTTGGGGACAGTACTATCTTATGGCAGGGTAATTAACTACAAATAAATGCATGTATAGATGTTGACAATGGGTGGTAAATTGTACCTTGTCAGCCCAAAAAGCAGGAGTCTAAATTCCTGCCTTCTGCCTAGCCATACAGCTTTGTACTTTTAGCACCCTCGTGCCCCAGCCAGCCCTGATACTGCCCACCACTGAGACTCAGAGGCTGGGGCTGACCCTGTTATGCCTCTGGCCCTGGCATAAACTGCTCCACCCCAGCTGATATTGTTGCTGTCGTGGGCATATGTGTAGACGCTGCCCCCAGGAGTAGTTTACTCCAGCTCAAACTGCTCTGGAGTTTATTCCTTCAAATTAATTGCATGTGTAGATAAATCCTCCTTGTTGAAAACTGCACAGACACACATACTGAAGAGATCATAACTGAAGCAATGCTTATTGCATGTGTGTTGTCTGTTTAGATTTTTTGTTTTCTTTTTTTCCACTTTTTTAAATCACAACATAGTGATGGCTAATAACATTATTGTGTTTATTGTTAATCACAGTGTCCCCAAAGGGATGTTAAGGAGCTCCACATCTCTGAATTGCCAACTGGGGGAGACAATATTTAGAGTTTGGCTACTACCATTTGCAGTAGGAATATTTAATCATGGGGGCTGGGGGGATAAATTATTTGGTGCTCAGCAGTGTAAATCACATCTCGATCCCTCAGAGTCCTATTCAGAAAAGTGAAGGTGGCAATTAACTACACATAAAAAGGCAATGCCAGTGTTCTGAAAGGAGTGAGGAAGCAGTTGGTTAATCAAATAAGTTGGTGTAAAGTTTTAGATTCACAAGATCATGCAACAAATTAATACCAAAGTTATTAAAAACACTACTGGGGTATCAATAGTCAACAAATAGCATGCACACAGATCTCAGTCTTATGCTGCACAGACAATAACCATCCCTATACATTCAAAACTGTATTCCTTTTGTGTCAATAATAAATAAAATTGCTTATACTACGGGGTTTTTGTTTGCCTATTTACCAAATACTTCACTCCCTTCAGTGCAATGATTTGGACATCCCTACAAATACATCCAGTTTCAATATATAGCAGTTTTCTGTATTCTGAGTAAATAGGTTTCCAATCACCATTAGAAGGGCCAGAGATAACTTAGTTTAACAAATGGAAACAAAATGAAGTTTCACTAGGAGCATTTCTAGCCTGGTTCAGTTTCCTGTGACAGCTCTAAATCAGCTTATGTCCCAAACTCCTAGACTGAATTCTGAATGTTTAAACTGACTCAATACATTTCTGAGGAATATTTCCATTCCACTATATCAATATTTTCCTATAGAAATTGGTTACATCAGAAATCTTGCAAGCTTCAAAGTTCATTTTAAGATCCATAACTTTATAGATCATCAAACAGGTGCTGGTTTGTGCAAATTCTTACAAACAATTGTTGACTCTAGTTTCTATAATGTTCCTAGCTAGCCTGAAGATGGATGCAATATAAATAACACAAATGAAAAGCTTCAATCAAACTTCTTTAACATTTATCTTTAGTTTTCTCTTGCTATTCCACTGACATCCTTTACTAATTACACAACTATGCCTTATACATCAAGTTGAGGAAGGATTTTTTTCTTCCATTTAATGTTTTTACTTATCAGAGTTAACAAGTTTATAGATATCAGCCCCCAGTGTTATGATACGGTTGTAATTTGGAAGCAGATGACCATTATTTCATTGTAAGCCTTTCAGTAGATTTATAGAGTCATAAACTTGATCATGCTTAAGGGATGCTTGCAAAGGAGAGCAGCGAGAAACATTAGTGGAAGCATTTAAAAGAAGTGTTGCTGGATTGTCTAAAAGTTGTTTCAGATTTGTAATGATTTTGGGATGGGTCTGAATGCTTAGAGAAACAACTGATAGTATTGGCACATGGCATAGTGTGTGTGCACTATCCATTCAAGCCTCCTGGACATTTCATCGTAGACCTCAGGGTGGCTGTTCTTAGGAAGAAAACCTGTAAAAAATTGCAGAACAGGGAATTATCCACAGACTGGATATAATTTAAAGCCTGCAAGGCACTGCATTTTCTTAGTGGTATTGACTGATATCCCATCTATACATTTTAGGCAACCAGATACAAATATAAATGATCATAAAATAAGTTTAGTAATGTAGGAAGAAATATATAATGAAAAAAACATTTCTACAACTGATGTAGAAACCTTTACCTTTTGTGACTCCTTTGTTCCATAGGTTTATTGACTTCATGTTTCCCTTTCAATCGATGCATCTCCAGCAAGACCAGGGAGGGGATTCTTCTGCTCTACATGGCACTGGTGAGACCCTAACTGGAGTATTGCATCCATTTCTGGCTGCTGCACTTTAACAACAATGTGGTACAACTTGAGAGAGTCCAGGAAAGAGCCACCCATATGATCAGAGACTTGCACAGGAAGCCATATGAGGAAAGGTTGAGGGACCTGGGACTCTTCAGCCTGAAAAAGAGAAGGCTGAGGGGGGACTTGGTAGCTGTTTTTCACTACGTCAGGGGAGGTCATCAGGGGCTAGGTGAACAACTATTCACTAGGACACCCTTGGAGAGTACCAGGAGTAATGGCCACAAACTCCTGGAAAACCATTTCAGGCTCAACATTAGGGAAAACTTCTTCACAGTTAGGGTGTTCAGACTGTGGAATAAGCTCCCTCCAGACGTGGTGCAATGGCCTACCCTGAAAATCTTCAAGAGAAGTCTGGATAGTCATCTTGCTGGGATAACCTGACCCCACCTGTCTTTCCTGCCTGGTGCAGGGGGCTGGACCCAATGATCTTCCAAGATCCCTTCCAGCCTTACAATTCATGAATCTATGAATCTCCCAGTACTGCCTCTATCCCTCCTCTCCCTTCTCTCCCTCTCTGCCCCTTCCTTCTGCTTTTGTATTTAAGTTGATCTCTCCTTCTTATACACAGCTTGGCATATGCCCTTTCACAACCTCTGATGAAGTGAGCTTTAGCCCATAAAAGTTTTTGCTATACATGCATCTCTATTTTGGTTAGTCTATAAGGTGCAAATCTACTCTGCCTTCTACTTGACTTCAGAATAACACAGCTAACTATGTCACCATGCACGCTTTACCGATGTAACCTGTCAGTTCAGTCTTCATTGTGACATAAAGTAGATTGCCATTCCAGGCTTTCCTGGGAACTCTTGCCATCCCAGGCTGTCCTTACCTAAAGCAAAGATTAACACTGGGCAATGGACAAATGCCCACTACTACGTAGATTTTCCAAAACCATCCCTGAAAATAAGGATTACAATATCTATGCGGGAATGTTAATCAGACACTATTAATATTCCTGCATTTTGTTCATTTTGTTTTTCATAGGGTTTGTATTTTTATTTTTTATTTTAGATAAAATACTTTACAGGCACAAAAAACTGTTTGCTAATGATAAAGATTATATATGTAGCTTTGTGTTTAAATGATGCTGAAGAGGGTCTTACTATATTCTTTCAAATGCTCCTAAATAGTTTAGAAATAAATTAAAAATGCAAAGTGTCTCTCAAACTTGGCAATAATCAGTTCTGTCAGGTCTAGCATAGCTGTGTTTACATCAGTTGCAGAAATGCTTTTTTTTATTATATATCTCTTTCTAAATTACTAAAGTTATTTTATGATCATCTATATTTTTATCTAGTTGCCTAAAATGTATAGATGGGATATCAGTCAATACCACTAAGAAAATGCAATGCCTTGCAGACTTCATGATTTTAGAAACAAGATAAAAGCTTTATGACTCAAAGAAAACAATCAAATGCTTTTTTGTAGCCACAAGCATCATATTTACTTAAAGGATTGTGACTATCAAAGCAAATATCTCTTACAGGAAGCTAGGACAAAAGCTGTCAGAGAACAGGGTAGTAAATAGCTCTGAAATTGTTTTCTCTGCTTCATTTCAAAAGCTTAAGGCTAAGAATATTTGACCTTTTACAAATGGAATGGTTTCCTGCAGGTCATGGCGCTGTACTGAATGCTGATGGTTATGGGGAACTTGATGCAGTTGTCATGAATGGTAAAACTCTTGCTGCTAGCTCTGCCTCCCACATCAGGAGCATTTCTAATCCAGTAACATTTGCCTGTTCAGTCTTAGAAAAGGTAGAGCACTTCTTATTTCTTCTTCAGTACAATTTTTGTTTCATGCTTATTGATGAGGAGGCAAATGAAACTGTAATTGTTCAAAATGACCCAGAAAGCTTAAAGGGGTCAAGGAGAGACATGTCATGTTGAACGGACAAAAAAATAAATCTTCCTGATCACACCTCTAGTCAGCTAGTTACCACCTTCACACAC
>NW_017729027.1:30632696-30633920 GCF_001723915.1 Gavialis gangeticus | reverse complement strand
TGTTCAAAATGACCCAGAAAGCTTAAAGGGGTCAAGGAGAGACATGTCATGTTGAACGGACAAAAAAATAAATCTTCCTGATCACACCTCTAGTCAGCTAGTTACCACCTTCACACACTGGAGAAATACAAAAGGCACTCCTATTACATTTTATTTTATTATCTTAATATTTTTATAATATTTGTATGCCAATGGAATGACAAATCTGTTTCTATTGAAGAGAATGGAAGTGTTAGGTGTATCATAGGGTGTTAGGTCTGTGTTGTGTCAAGGTTGACAATAGTCTTATATAGAGTTTAGATTATGGTTTGTATGGAATGGTTTGGATAGGGATGATCTTGCCTCAGGAGGGAGGTTGGAGTAGATGACCTCTGGAGGTCCCTTCTAGCCATACTTCTCTATGATTCTATGAACACGGATGGGATCAAAGTGGGCCTTAAGGTTTATTAATATTTCATATATAATGCTTCTCTATATTGCCTTTATGTGTGAAGATAACCCATTCAAGCTTTTTTCCCTTCAAATAATTTCATAAATCTCACTACTGCTATGGAAAATACAAAATGAGCCAACTCATGACGACATGGTTGTGGAATAGTTATGGATAGATTTATTCATTTATTTATTAGTATCAGGAACCAAGATGTTGTGCAGTTAAGCAGTACAATTATCTGTACTTTTCTTAGATTCATAGATTGTTAGGGGCTGGAAGGGACCTTTTAGATCATCAGGTCCAGCCCTCCCTCCCGCCACCCTCTCTAGGCAGGAAAACAACTGGGGTTAAGTGACCGCAGAGAGGCGACTGTCCAGTCTCCTCTTGAAAACCTCTAGGGTAGGTGACTGCACCACCTCTGGAGGGAGTTTATTCCACAATCTGGACACCCTGACTGTGAAGCAGTTTGTCCTGGTATTAAGCCTGAAGTGGCGTTCCAGGAGTTTGTATCCATCAGTCCTGGTCTTCCCTGGGGATGCCCTAGGGAACAGTTGTTCACTGAGCTCCTCTGATATAGCAGTAAGCTGCTTTCAAGTCCCTTCTCGACCTTCTCTCCTTTAGGCTAAAAAGGTCCAGGTCCCTCAGCCTTTCTTCATATGGCTTGCCTTGCAAGTCCCTGATCATACGTGTGGCTCTTTTCTGAACCCTCTCAAGTTTTTCCACATCCTTACTGAAGCGTGGTGCCCAGAACTGGATGCAGTACTCCAACTACGGTTTCACCAGTTCTGAGG
>NW_017729027.1:30582419-30627696 GCF_001723915.1 Gavialis gangeticus | reverse complement strand
ATGCCAGTGTGCCCTGCTGACCACCACCTTGCACTGACAGCTCATGGTCATACAATGGTCAATCATTACCCCTAAGTCCCTTTCGGCCGTGGTGCAAGTCAAGCTGTCACCACCGAGCCTGTATGTATGTTGAGGGTTGTTTGCCCCCAGATGGAGCACCTTACACTTGGAAGTATTAAACTTCATCTGGTTCTGGTCTGCCCAACTCTCAAGCCTGTCCAGG
Source organism: Gavialis gangeticus (assembly GCF_001723915.1). NCBI lineage: Eukaryota > Metazoa > Chordata > Crocodylia > Gavialidae > Gavialis > Gavialis gangeticus. The sequence continues at coordinate 30,627,473 of NW_017729027.1, read as the reverse complement.
TCTGCCTGTATCTGCAACCTATCTTCTGACATGACCACACTTCCCCATAACTTGGTGTCATTCGCAAACTTGGCCAGCAAGCTTTTCACTCCCTCATTCAAATTGTTGATAAAGATGTTGAAAAGCACTAGTCCAAGCACAGACCCCTGAGGGACACCACTGGCCGTTTTGCACCAGGACAACACAGATCCGTTCATGAGAACTCTCTAGGTCCTACCCTGTAGCCAGTTTCCCACCCACTGAACGATTGAGCAGCTGAGCCCACAATCTTCCAGTTTTCCCACAAGGAAAACCATGGAATACTAGATCAAAAACCTTTTGGAAGTCTAGGTATATAATGTCTACCTTGTCTCCCATGTCCAGGTGGCAAGAGACCTGGTCGTAGAAGGAGATGAGATTGGGAAGAGAAGACCTGCCTGCAGCAAAGCGATGCTGGCTGTCATTCAGCATCTTACCTTCTGCAAGCGTATTGCACATAGATACTTTAATGAGCTTTTCCAGGATTTTCCCTGGGATAGAGGTTAGGCTGATTGGCCTATAGTTGCCTGGGTCCTCCCTCTTCTCCTTTTTGAAGATGGGCACAATGTTGGCCCTCTTTCAGTCCTCAGGGATCTCTCCTATGCATCACGAATTCTGAAAGAGCTTTTACCTTCTTTCCACTTCTTATGACTTTCCTGCATCTATTACAGTTTCTTTCACATCAGACTTAAAGCTGTTCGGACAGGGATCATGTCTTCTGCGATTGCATATTATCCAGTGCTGGAAGATCTTTATCTTGATTGTTCTCTCACTGCCACCACAATTTAGACAATAGTTTACTATTATTTTTATTTTGATTCTCATATACAATATATAAATATGAAGCACAAACATACACTAGCACAGAGATTTTGAAGTACACTGTAACAAATTGTTAACTGAGTTAACTATTCATCTTTATGGGCATACAGTTTTAATGGATTATAGCCTGGTTGCATAAATGAGAAAGAAGAAAAAGAAGGCAATGAGCATTACTCCAAATGTGAAACAGAATGCTTTCCTGTTCAACATCAGCAATGGTTAGTTTTCCTCTTTCTAGCTTTTAAAGACAAAATCATTAACATGCAAATGCTGGATATACTGTACTAGTGTATACATATGTTTAGAAATTGTCTAGTTTGTGTGAGATTACTTAAGATACTGTTAGTGCCACTAATTGTATTCAACACACTAATTTGGAAAAAAATGGAAGAATACAGATATCTCTTCATTAACATCTTGGAAAAAATATTGCTACATATAAAGAAGGTGGAAAGAGATTTACTTTAAAGAACATTATCTAAAATGGAGGATAAAACAAGTGAACATTTCACCATATAATGCAGAAAAAGCTGAGACTTACTGTACAGTAATTTTGCTTATCTTTTCTCTAATAATAATACTATCTAGATTTTAAACCCCACTTGATTCTTCTGTTTCCTGTTTGTTTCCTTCAAGGAGTTATGCTACAGTATCAATTTGTCCAAGTGATCAAAAACTCCCATAAGAAAATATTTCTGCATTTGCTCATTACTCAGTACATTTTTAGCTGGAATTCCTTAAACACCTCTTATTGCATACAACTTACTGTATACTTAAATAAATTACATTATTGATCCTGGAAAAATGAAATAACCAATTGATGATTTAATGTGAAGACTATATATGTTACTGTAAAGTAGTAGTCTTTAGAGAGGAGGGTCAAAATTTTAGGTACAAATGGCTATGTGGAAAGATAATTATTGTGATATTTCTTTGTAACAATTTTTGTTTATGGAAAAAAAGATCTCAAAGAAGGGAGGATCTACACAATGAAGATTTAACTCTCCATCTTACTCTAATCCAGCAAGTAATATATTTCTTTTGATATTTTATAATCATAATTAAAAAGTTTATTACTGTTCTAATAACTCCATGTTACTAGTAACAATGTGGAAAAAAGCACTTTGGATCATAATTTTCTGTTCTGAATGCCTCCAAAAGCTACAGTCAGAACTCACAAATCAGATACAAACATTAACACAGAATTATTTGATAGGCACTCTTCTTTAACTTCCCTGTCAAATGAGATAGTTAGCAATGATGTTTAAGGAAAGTATTGCTCCCACACTTAGCAAACAAAGCCAATTTCAAAGTAGACATTTACAGAAAGTGTTGTTACTAAAATTAAATGGAACCAGTATCACTGCTCAAATAAAAGAGAAATGGATCCTAGGTTTCTAAATTTTGAAACTACATTCTGATAGCTAAAGTACAAATAAGATATGGTGCTTAAAATTTACTTTATTTCTATTTTTAATTCAGCTTGCCATAAAAATAACTCACAGGAAAAGAATTATAGTGACACCATCACCATTTGCATCTCTGTAGTTAAGGGGCTTTCAGCATTTTCATTAAATATCTCTGTTTTCATGATTTTCAAAATGTGCTGGAGAAAAAACATTTGGTCATAAACTGACACATATATGGAGATAGATGCTTCTTTTTGTAAATAATCATTGAAAGAACATTTAACATTCATTAGATTTTTTAGTTACAGAGGACTGCAAAGAGGAATTCCTGCCATCTTTTTTTTCCTTTTCCACTCTTTTTATAGTTAATTTTTCATTAGCTTTCAAAATATTAAAAGATTTTCCAGCCCACATTCTGTAATATCAGAAATAAATAATTAAGCAAGGTCCCAATCATAAAGTTGTTCTGTGCAAAAAGCATTTAAGAAGTTATCCTGGGTCCACTAATGTCACCAGAAGTTTTCTCACTTACCTCAGTGTGTCCATAATTTCATCCAGGGGCTCTATCTGGGAGCAGGGATTCAAGCACCTAAGACAGCTTGCACAGCTGGTGCTTGTATTTAGATTTGTACATGAAATACTTCTATAGCACTTTATGCTATGTCATCTATAGCTAAATAGTTTATCTTGCCAATAAAAATGAAATGAAAATGAAGAAAGGAAAGAAAACATAAAAAAGACAAATTAGACATTAATAATTTATGAGTTTTAGAAACGGGTCCTGGCTTCTTCTGAGTTTGCCTTTAGTTGTTTTACCATCTGTATGTAACTCCTTTTTGAGAGGCTGTAGTTTCTTCATGCTATAACTCAAACATGGCTATAAAGTATGCATTTTCATTAGCTTTCTGTGACACATGATTAACAACAGCAAAGCTTTTTTTTCCTCACAGATAACGAGATATTGCGGCTTTTACTCCATATATTGGCAATTCACAGATTGACTTCAAAATAGGAAGAATCATGCTAAAACTTATTTTAAAAATGTATGGGACATTATGGTTGAATGACTTGAATGGATGCAGTTGTAATATTAAACATGATTTTGGCACTAGAGTAAAATAAAATAAAAACCAACTTTTAGCATTTTCTCTAACCAGGATGAATGATAAATTCAATTTAGATCTATTGCAATTGATTGGGAAAAGATAATGCTATTTGGTAACACAATTACATATTTTTTTAAAAGTGTCCTCCACACACATGTATTATAAAGAAGCACAACCTCAAAGAAAATCTGTATGGACATACATCCTGTTTGAATCCTGCAATTCTGTCAGTTCAAGGTCCATGTTAGGCTGCTGACCAAAAAGGTATGAGCTGCCCTACTCAGTGGTGAAAAGCTGAGGAGCAGCTAATGGGGGGAAAGCTTAGATTACTGAAGACTTTGCTTTCTGGGTGCTCAGCAACTTGGATGTGGAAACAGCTAATTTTTTCCCCTAGAGTATACAGTTCACCATGCTTTGAACAGGCAGTGTACATCCCATGCATGTCCCATGGCTGGAACTAAATTAACTCTCTCTCCTGGATTAGCTAAGTTAATTTTGCTGGAATATATACCTGGAAGTGCTGAATAAATTCCTATCTACCCAAGTATCATTTCCCAGGGAAGCTTCCTTTCTTCCTGCTCCCTTCCTTCTTGTTGCTACTTTAGGGCAGGGATTTGGTAAAGAAGGAAGAATCTGAATGGGAAAATTGAATGTGCACCACTTTCTTATCTGACACAAAGCTGAAACAATTCCCAATGTTGGTGTCAAAGGATTAGACCCACTGTGTCATGGATTTCATATTAAATAGAAGGCAGGGTAGACATGCACCTTTATAAACTAAACTAAATAAGATAGTTAGAGACAGCAAAAGCTCTTGTGACCCAAAGTTCATTTCATCAGGTCCTGTCAAAGGCTGTTCAGAAAGCAGAGTATAAGAAGGAGAGAGAAATTAGAATACAGAAGACAAGGGAGAGGGAGGGAGAGAGAGACTGGGGAGTGGAGGGCAGTGTTAGGAGAGAGAAGCAAACCAGTATTAATCCCATAGGAAAAAAGTGGGGTCACAAAAGTTAATCCAGGTAATGAGATAAAACTCCACAGCTTTTGTGATCCCTTCCAGCTACCTGGCCCAAGTGCAGCTCCTCACAGCCCAGCTTCAGCACAAGTACAGAGACAAGCAAAATCTTCTGGCTTTGCAGGCCAGATCCAATGTCTCTATGGGCTGAATCCAGCCCATTGGATGCATGAGGTGAGTACTACTTGCATTGCCACCTTTGCTGTCTGTACTTTAACAGAATTTTCCAAAACAAATGATTTAAGTGTAAAACTTAAGAAAAGTCACAGTCTGTGAATTCTGACCTGACATACCTGCCTCCTTAACAAGCCACTATTAGGTGCCCAAGTGCAGGGTAGGATCCGGGTATATCCAATTTCAGCATTTCTATATCACACTTCTCTATTGAGCATGCTAGCTTTTTAAAGTCTCATTTTGTGGTGTCTGCCTCTTCCTATGTATTGAAAATGCAACTTAGCTGCCTTTCTTAGGGCTGTGGATTCCACTTTGATGCCAGGTGCTGAAAAAGTTATATGTGGTTCTACTCAGTGTTGCCACATCTAGATCTCTTCAGGAAAATCAAATCAAATACATCCAAACCAGGAAAGAGCTGCTGCCAGACGCCTCACCTATTTTTTTACTGCATGATAATAGGGCCCTCTTATTTTGGCATGGTCCTGCTCAGCCTCAGGCTGCTGGGGTTAGGCATAGTTCCCCATAATTTCTGAATAAGAATTGCTGCCTGCTCTCCCCCATCCTTATCCCTCTTGCTTTATTAGGCATGTTTTAATAGATAAGTTAGATAATGTGGACCTTGATCCTGCAGCTGTCCACTGTAGGTAGAACTTTGTACTGTACAGAGCTCTGTTAAAAATAGTGGTGCTAGGCTTAGGTGCATCCTTCAGCTGTATGGGAAAGCTTTCAGGAATGGAGCTATTGAAACATATGTTTTATTTTAAATTCTGCTTCCTTTAAGTTTTTATTTTTATTTACATGGAATTGGAGATTGAAAATCTAAATTTATATATGTAATCCTTTTACAGTTTTCCTAGAATAGCCTTTCACCATTCAAATAATTTATCATCAACTATTATAGCATTTCATTTCAGGTTTAAGATAAAAGAGACAAGTATAAAAAGGGAAAGGGAGAAAAAGAGAAAACATTTACCTGAATTCCATCTCTGGCTGACAGCCTTATTCCTTCATACTTCATTGCTCTCCTCCTTCTCCTTTTTGGCATTCATCTAAGTAGAAGCTTTGGCAGATATTGGGATTGGCAGTCCCTAATCAACTCTTCAGGGATTGCGTCTACACCAGACACTTAATTGCATGGTAGCATAGTGTACTGTGCAGTAAGCATGTGTGTCTACCTGTTCACATGCTTGCTATGCAGTAAACCTCGCTAATCAGGACTAAATTGGCTACCTGCAAATAGCAAATTTACTTTTGACTAGCAATGGTGAAGTAGCACTCTTATAGATGCCTGACCAGGAGCAAATCTGTTCCAGGACAGCCATCCACCAGGGGGCAGGAAATTTCTCCCTACCCCTGGGAGCTGCCTGCTGCTGGCACGAACTCTGCCACCAGAACGCAGGCAGGGATTATGTCCCCTGCCCCAGTAGCAGGGAGCTACAAGCCCCCTGCTCCAAGACCATGATCAGGGAGTGGGGACTGGGAGATCCTTATCTCCCAACTCTAGCCCCACAACTGTGGAGATGGTGCTGTGAAATAAGGGTCTCCCACCCTAAGCCCTGCAACTGCAGAGTTTGGGCTTGGAGATAAGAGTCTCCTAGTGCTAGCCCCATGGTTCAGAGCTGGCTCTGGGAGCTCCCTGCTGGCAGTCTCCTCGAACTCAGCTCCATGATCATGGACCTGGGTGGGGAATAGGCTAGGGTGCAGGGGCTGGGAATTGTGCTGATCAGGGGCAGGTACCAGCCCTGTGTCCCAGTTGGATGATCAAAGCAAGCACGGGGCTTGGAAAGAGCTGAGGGGGTGGGGTAGGTCCCAGCCCCCTGCCCCAATCTGCTGGTGGGGCAGCTGGAAGCTTGCCTGATGCTAGCTGCCCCACCATCAGATTGGGGCAGGGGGCTGGGACCCATCCCTCCCCTGCAACTTTTTCCAAATTCCCTGGCCCTGATCAGGGAGCCAAAGCCAGGAGTTCCCTCCTGCCAGGGCAGGGGGGTATTGTCTCTGTCCCAGAAGCAGGAATCCCCCTGGGGCAGAGCAGAATGCCCTGGCCCTGACCAAGAGACAGCTGTCACCTGGCCCAGTGCTTCCTGCCAGCTGTTGTCTAGCACCCATGTAGAGTCTAGACTTCCCCCTTGTGTCAGCAGAGGTCCTTTGCAGGGGCACAGGAAGCAGGAACAGTTTTCTGCCCTTGGCAGCAAATCTACTCCCACTTCCCTACATGTGTGGACACCTGCCTGGGAGCATTTACTTGTGAGTAGTTTACTTGCAAGTAAACTGATCTTGGATCAAATGCTTGTGTAGATGCACTCAGGGCCACTGACAAATGTTATTCATTCAGCAGCATTTCTAGAAAGTTATAAAGAAAAGTCAAAAGTTTAGGTTATCCATTGCAGAGGTATTATCTTAAATATAGTCTTCAGTCTGCCCAACAGAGACACTTTAGCTATGGACCAATTTTTGGCCCAACTAGAGCTGACTGTAGCCTGGCTTGAGCCAGACCAGTAACTTAGCAAAATGAGAAGGAAGATGTTCTCTCTCAGGCAGACAACAGGGTGGTGGCAAAAGGGAAGGGGGCACAAGTGGAATTTTGGCTTCACCTTGCCAAACCGTGAAACAGTGCAGCTGCCTTACTATGCTTCTAAAAGTACAGTGCACTGGGTGTAAGCCTGGCACAGCCTTATCCTTGGGTGCGTTTACACATGCAGCGGACTACACAGTTGTTACTGAACAATCATTCAGTGCTGCATGGATCATTTCCAAGGCTACTGTGCAGCAGCAATGAGCTACTGTTCAAGAGCTTATTCCTACTATGCAGTAGTAGCAGAGTCACAGTTTGTGCCCAGAAATGCTATGGTGATATAGCTCATTGCTATAGTGACAATGCATCTCATGTAGATGTGCCTCCTGTGATGTAATGAGGTACCTTGGATTTGGATCCTCCAATGTAGCACGTTGGACTTAGGGCCTTCCTTTCATACAGCAGCACAGTGACACACTAACGTTAAAAATGAATGTGTTAAGCTAAGATTGAAGCCTGTGAGTTTTAATGCCATCGCTACATTAGAAAGCTAAGGTTTCTTTGTCAAGTGGAAAAGAGTTCCAATAAATAAACAGAAAATAGGAAAGATCAACATAAAAGTTGGACATAAAGGAAGGAAAATATTCTTTCCTTTGGATCCTTTTGGGAAATTCAGGATGTAGGGTGAAGTATTCATTATGAAAATATTGGGAAACCTTGTGACAGTATTGGGAAAATTGAAAAAGATCAAAGCTATTTTGTCCTATAACATTGCTGAAATTTATTCTCAGAAGAAATTTTAAAAATAAGAGTTGTTATTTGCAAGCCATGTTACAGAGATGTAATATTACCTGACATCTAAGAGAAATTTAATTTTTATTTTGGATAAACACACACATTTGTTAATGTGGTCCAGCTTATTTTCTAAGCTCTAATATTTAAGAGTGGTAACAAAACCAGCCGCAGTTTAATAAAATATCAGAAATCAAAAAAATTATTTTGCCCATTTTTTGTAAGGGAGGGGGAGTGAGATATTAATTTAAAATGTAAATATATTTAAATAAACTAAGAGGATGGGTTCATTACTGATGTCAATTAGCAGTTTGCTGAACCCAGTATATGAAATGTGCTACTTTAAGTCAACTGAGGATCTAGTCCTAATTTTATTAAAATAAATTTTTGGTGAACAGACTTCTATTAGATATTTTTTCTTACAAAGAAATGAATTTCCTTTTGCACTCAAATATATTTCCTCTTTTATTTAACAATGCGCTGTTCAGCTTCAATACAGAATGTTCTGTTGGCATCTTCACACAGTGCTGAAGTATTTTGCCAAGTACTTAGCAATTAATTAATATGGTTAACGGTATAGATTATTTTCTGTATAAGAAATAAAGGAAAAGGCTAGAGTATTTGGTATCCTGTAGGGCTGGATTGAACCTGGATGTTTTAAACCTGAACACTGAAGTAGGGAAGAATTACTAGAGGCACCTGTGTAACCTACAGTGAAAGACCTTGGCCCATCGGTGGCCTGACAGATAAGCTTGACTGCTTTAGATTAAAAATTCATTAGTTTCTGATCAATTACCCTACTAGACTTCATTGACCCTATACTCCATACTAGTAATCTGGAGCTAGCATGCCCTGACAAAGAAAAATGGCATTAATAAGCAGTTTAATATTTAAAAGTTTTGTTGTCCTAGTAATGTTTCAAAGCATTTTTCCCTTGATAAAATGGAAAATCACTACCAAAAAATTGTTTTCTAAAATGTGTCAGGTCTCATAAAAAATCCTTTTGAAAGAGCTCATCATGTTGCGCAACAGCTGCTGCCCTCAAAGACTAACAACATTGTTGTATAGTTTCAGGGACATGACAAAAAAATACAAATTTTACCATCTATATTTTTGTTTGTTTAATTTAATTTTATAATTAAAAATATCTCATGGATTTTTAAAAGAATTTTCCCATGGCAATGAGTTTATTAAACTTTCATCAAGGACAAGAGAATAATTTCTTAAATTACTATATACAAATTGCTCACTATAAATAATACTTGAGTGTAACACCTTAATGCCCTAAAAGAGGAAAACCAGAAATATCAGGAAGAAATGGGTCATATTCGACCTGGGGCGAGGTGGGTAGCGGAGTCCCCCAGGGCTCGGTCCTGGGGCCTGCGCTGTTCAATTTCTTCATCAGCGATCTGGATGAAGGGGTGGAAAGTAACCTGTTTAAATTCGCTGATGACACCAAAATCTGGGGGGAGGTGAGCACGCTAGCAGGGAGCGAGAGATTGCAGAGGGATCTGGATAGGTTACAGGGGTGGGCTAACAGGAACAGGATGCGTTTTAACACGGACAAGTGCAGGGTGCTGCACTTGGGCAGTAGGAACCAGCAGCACACTTATACAATGGGGAACTCCTTACTCGAGAGCACGGAGGCAGAAAGGGATCTTGGAGTCATTATTGACTCCAAGATGAACATGGGCCGACAATGCGAGGTCATGGTTGGCAAGGCTAACCGGACCTTGTCGTGCATCCACAGGTGCATCTCGAGTAGAGCCAAAGAGGTGATCCTCCCCCTCTATGCGACACTGGTCAGGCCACAGCTGGAGTATTGTGTCCAGTTCTGTGCGCCCCAGTTCAAGAGGGATGTGGACAATATGGAGAGGGTCCAGAGGAGGGCCACCCGCATGATCCAGGGACAACAGGGCAGACTCTACAGTGAGAGACTGCGGGACCTGAACCTATTCAGCCTCCACAAGAGAAGGCTAAGGGGGGACCTGGTGACTGTCTATAGACTCACTAGGGGGGACCAGAGGGGTTTGGGGGAGACGCTGTTTCCCCTAGCGCCCGCTGGCATAACAAGGAGAAATGGGCACAAGCTGTTGGAGAGGAGGTATAGATTGAACATCCGCAAAAACTACTTCACCGTTAGGGCGGCTAGGAGCTGGAACCAACTTCCAAGGGAAGTGGTGCTGGCCCCTACCCTGGGGGTCTTTAAGAAGAGGCTGGATGCCCACCTAGCTGGACTCGTTTGAGTCCCATTTCTCTTTTTGGGGTTTTTGTTGTTCTCCCGCCCTGGCGGGGGGTCGGGCTAGAAGATCTACTAGGTCCCTTCCGACCCTTAATCTATGAATCTATGAAATGGTTTGGAATCATCTTTAAATGCTTTTTTGGAAGTATTTATATAGTTCACTCAAGTTTTATTTTAGATGTTCTCCCTTTGACATGCACTGTGGTTCCCATTCCCAAGTGCAGTTCAGAAGATAAAATGCTGTTTGTAGAGCTGCTGGCATAGTACTTTCATATGCAAGTTGCTTATAAACAACTTTATTTACCTATACAAATGCTGATGCTAAGATAAGGTTTGGGTATTGCACCAAATACTTCTCAGGGGGAGTGTCTACACGTGACGCTACATTGCCATAGCAATGCACTACAGCGATGTGGTGTCCTTGGCACAAACTGTGATGGCACAGCTATGTCGCTGTAGCAACACACTCCCTTGTTATAGCGCACTGATTCAGGAAGTACTAAAAGATGGCACAGTAACAAAGGCACCATAGACATGCCCAGGAGATAGAGGGTTTGCTGCTGCCTCTCAAAACAATAAGATTCAACAGATTCAGTTGCTACATCCAGGGTGCATCTATACATGCATTAGATCCAAGATCAGTTTACTTGCAAATAAACTACTTGCGAGTAAATGCTCCCAGGTAGAAATCTACACATGCAGGACATGCAGGGAGCAGATCTGCTGCTCTTAGTACCGAACTGCTGCCACTTTCTGCAGCCCTGCAATGGGCCCCTGCCACCACCACAGAGAGCTCTGGGCTTCGGCTGCAGTTGCCAGCAGCTGGCAACCCTCTTGTAAAAGCAGCTCTGCTCGCAACTCCATGGCCAGCCACTTCCCTGGTCAGAAGCAGCGTGAACAGCAGAAGGGCAGCATACGGCAGCTCTCTCCTTGTCAATTCTTCCTTCCCACACCATGGCTGCTCTAGCCCCTGCCTCTGGCAGGACAACCAGCACAACGGACTTCTGCTTGTCCACTGCGCTGACCGCTGGCTAGCCCACTGTGCTGACCACTGGCTGGTCCACAGCTGTCTGGCTCCTCCCAGCTCTCCCATGCACAGGGACCACTGGGCCAGCACCACTGTGCCATGCCAGGGCCACTGCCATGCAGCTGCAAACTGGAACCTGTCTGGCTGGCTAGACTCTGGCAGGGACACCAATGACATGCTGCTGGAGACCACCATCAGGGCTGTCCTTGTCCTCCTGGGCATCCAGCCCCACCACCTCTGGGCCCCACCAGTCCAGCCAGGACTGGTCCAGCCAGGATGAAATCATCAGCAAAGCTAACTGCACTTTATCATGCATCAGCAGATACACGACAAATAGAACCAAAGAGGGTCTATGTGGCATTGGTCAGATGCAGCATTGGTCAGACCGCAGTTGGAGTACTGCATCTAGTTTTGGGTGCCGTACTTTAAGAAGGATGTGGATAACCCTGAAAAGGTGCAGAGGAGGGCCCCTTGTATGGTTAAGGGTTTTCAGGCCAAGCCCTATGAGAAGAGACTAAGGGACCTGGATGTCTTAGGCCTCCTCAAGAGAAGGCTGAGTGGTGATCTTGTTGCCACTAACAAATTCATTAGGGAGGTACAATAAGGAACTGGAGATGCTCTGTACACCAAGGCACCTTTTGGGGTAACAAGGAGCAATGGTCATAAAATAACAGAGAACAGATTTAGGCTAGATATCAGGAAGAACTTCTACACGGTGAGGGAGGTTAGAATTTGGAATGGGCTTCCAAGGGAGGTGGTGGTCTCCCCGACCTTGGGGGTCTTTAAGAGAAGGCTGGATAGGCATCTGGCTGGGGTCATGGGACCCCAGCGCTTTTTCCTGCCTAGGCAGGGGGTCAGATCTGATGATCTGTTGAGGTCCCTTCCAACCCTAGCATCTATGAATCTATCAGTCCATGGTGTCTGCATGTCTTCCAGCAGACCTGGGATGGCAAATCATGGCCAGCGGGATTCTGAATGACCTAAGCCACCATCCTGGACCTCTAGAAGCATCTTCAGTCACACCTGGAGTGACAGGACACCATCCTTCCCTGCAGACACCCAGCTGGACCTCTCCCTGCTGCAGCTGGCCATACCTGTCATCCTGGTGTGTGGGGCCATAGAGTAAAGGTGCCTACAGGCAGAGCCCAGAGGCAGGTGGCCAGTACCCAGGCCTCTGGCTGTTCCCCCACAAGTGCATATGCTGTGGTAAGCCCAGCAGGTGGGTGGCTTGTCCAGGGAGACACTGACTGGTGGTCCCCTGGTGCGGGCACTTCTCCCTCTGTCAGTTGGTGTCCAGGACCAGCAGGGCTGGTGTGTGGTCCTGGCCCCTCTGCAGGAAGTTCTGGCTCCATGCCCTCATGGAGTCAGGGTGAGAGGAGAGCCTGAGCCAGGCAGAGGGGCTGGGTGGTGGGGGACCCAGGGTGGGGTCCAGGGCAGTAGCTCTTGGCTGCTGGAGGCAGTGCAGAACCTCCCCCCAGGCCCAGAGGGCATTGCTGCTGGGTGGTGGATAGCTACAGGTGTACCTGCACACCTGGAATGGGACCCTGAGCTTTGACAGCATGGAGGGCAAGCCCAGGCTCCCCCATAATCTCAGCCACCACCTGGAGGGCTACCTGTGACTGTGATTCATTTCTCTGCCCCCCACAGCTGAGGAGGATATAAGTGGCATTGACACATTCCTCAACTTGGGAGAGGCCCATGCCCACTTAGCTGCAAGGGCACAGACTGCTCAGTAAAGTTTTGCACTATCTTCTGCCTCCCTGCATGCTGTGGAGGGGGACCCAGGACCAGAGGAATGTGGGCAGGCTGGATGGCAGGGAAGCAGGGGCCGGTGGGGAGGTCCTTTCCCCCAGTGCAAGGCTCACCACATCACCAGGGTTGGCATGGCCAGTGGCTCCTCTCAGTCCCGGCTGGCAGCAACAGCATGTGGCTCCTGGTGGTGTCCTTGGAGGGCAGAGTGTGGCATGCAGCCATCTGGTCAGAGGTCCCCTCCCTGCCTCCCCATGAAGAGCTAGTGCTGTTAGCAGCTGGCAGTGATATGGCCAGCCATGCCTTGTAGCTGGGGCTGGGGCTGGGGCTGCCAGGTTGCCACAGTAGGCACTGGCCTGGGGTCCCCGAGCTGCTGGTGGAGGCTGCAGCTCAGGTGCTCAATGGGAAAGACTGCTGCAGGCCTGAGGGACCCTCCACAGGCAACACATCACTATGGATGCCAGGCTGGTGTTGGGGTTTAGGCAGGCTGCATGCACTACTGTACGCAGCACAGCTGTAGGGAGGTACATGTATGGAGGTACAGCTGGGGCATGAGGATAGCTGTCAGTGGCCATATAAAGGGCATGGACATGTAATCACTCTCCGACTTGTGACTGTGGTCAGTCATAGTGACCCACTGTACCTGCAAGGTCTTCACCTTTATGCAACACTGCAAGCTGACCAGTTTTGTCCATGCTCCCACATCCTGCCTGATAGCCCCTCATAGACATAGGCATTGGAATGCCTGCTCTGCATGAACTAGCACTGGACCTCCACCTCATCCTACAGTGCCACAAGGTCACCAGTCCCCTCCATGGACCAGTTGGGGCCCCAGGTGGTAGGCATAGGTTTGGACATGGGTGTGGGTGAGGACAATGCCGTCAGGGGTCCCTCAATGGCTCTCTGGGATGCTATCCAGCTGTCCATGTGATGCCAGGCCTAGGCAGATGCTTGCAGTGCCCAGAACAGGGGCACAGCATGCGACTGAGTGCTGCGTGGTAAGACAATACCCCACAGCACCTGCAGGCTCCAGGCAAGCTACTGGGATGGGCTGTAGGCAAATGGAGCTGGACAGTGCGGGTCCAACAGGCACGTAGCACTGAGGTGCCAGGCAGTGATTCAGGAGGGGCAGGAAGGGTGTCACAGCTCGCCCTCAGGCTGGCCCACTAGTGGCAGCGCATCTATACATATGCTACTGTGCAGTAACTAATTGTGAGTAAATTTGCTACCTGCATTTGCCAGTAGCAAATTCACTCATGATTAGTGTTTTTTACTGTGCATTAAGCATGTGCATGTGTAGATATGTGCACTTACTGGGCAGCAAACTATGCTACTGCGCAGTAAAATGTCTCATGCAGATGCTCCCCCACAAAGAGTTTTAAGTTTTTCTTGTTCCCATTTCTTCACTTTATGGTATAATTCTCTGTTTAGGGGGACAAAATAAAATTTTTATTTATTAAAAATTTATCTTTATGACTGCTGAGCTGTAAAAATCTCCCTGTGCATTTGGGAGTTTAGAGATGTGAAGTCTGACTCTAATTCAGAAAGCTTTGCAATTATACATATATTATATAGTTAATATATCTATTTAAATTAAACCCATGTGTAGAATACAGACTTTGGCATGCTGAGATCTTTCCACTAATCTTCCTAACCCCTGACCCTGCATCCACCTATGTGGATGAACTTGTTAGAATGAGCCTCTCTCATTTACAGTACTCACAATGTTGGGTTTCTCCAGATGTGTGAAAAACTTAAGCTGTGATGATCATATCCACTTCTATTGAAGTAGTGATTATATTTGCATGGATTCAGCCCGAATTGGGGACAGTGATTTGATTCATTGACTGTGATCACTGTCTCTGATTTGATTTGGCCGAATCCAAAACTGAAGATTCTACACTGATTTGGAGAATCAGTGATTTGGACAGATACAGATTTGAAGGCTTTTTCTACATACCTCGAGGTACCAGGTGTGGCTTGAGAATTCTGCAATGCTGTGGTGGGTGGAGCATCCCACAGGAGCACGGGGGTGGGGAGGGGGTAGTTGGCAGTAAGCCCAGAAGTGGACTGGAAGTACTTCCAGTCCACTTCCAGGTCCACTGGGGAGAGTGCCAGGAGGCACCCCTGTGCTCCCCAGCTTGGTGATAAGCTGTGCAGGACCCCAGGTGTCCCTCTAGACCCAGGAGACACCAGTCACTGAGCCAGGGTGGCACAGGGGGGTCCTCCAGCATGCTCCCCGGCAGACCCTAAAGTGGACCTGGTCCACTCACTTCTGGGTCTGCTCCTGAGCATGCTGGGGAGCCCCCCGTGCTGCTGTGGGATGCTCCATCTGCCCAACCATCACAGCATTCACAAGCTGCCTGGTACCTTGAGGTATGTATAAAGCACATTTAAAGTTGTGTCTATGTCCAAATCACCAAATCTTTCTGAATATCTCCAAATCAATTCAGAGGGTTCCAATTTGATTCAGAGAGATTAAAGGGTTTCCTGATTCAATTCAGATTTGGAGATTTGGTTGTTGAATGGAATCAGGAACTGAAGCTTTATGCAGCCCGAGAGAGAGAGAGAGAGAGAGAGAGAGAGTGTATAAAATGAAGGTGGATAGAAGGTGGATAGAAACAATGTGAACCGAACTGTATACTATTCAGGCTAAGTGACCAATATTTTGACTGTTCTAGTCTGAAAAGAAATGTTCCAGTTTATTAGGGGGCATTTTAGAAGCATAAAATATTGTTTGGAGGGAAAGGGGAGGGGGGCAACTTTGGCAGTGTCTCTAATGCTTCTCAGGTAGCTTAAATTAATGAGCTACAGCTAACAAACTTCCCCATAGTTTTGAATATGAATCTTGGTTATCTTTCTGTTCCCTGTTATATGCTTCAGTTAAGCATCACTACATTTGGTAAAATCATATTCCCTACTCTGTAAAATGAGTGTAGCATACTTTCTGTAACTGTAGCATACAAAAGGCATACTTTCATCATATTTCCTGAAATGGAATATGTTCTTATGCATTTTTTTACAAGCTGAATAAAATGAGCTAATCAGGCAGAGTTCTGGCTTTTAAAGCAGATGTCTATTTGAAGCACATGGATATTGATCAGACACTATTAGGGGCAGCAGATGCTGGGATAATTTAGATTTTCCAGCAAGGAGAGAAAGCAGTATTTGCCATCACTTTCTAAGATGAGCATATTTGGAGTCATTTTACAAAAATCATATGGTGTTCCTAGATGGTACTTGAGCTTTGACCACCCCATCAAAAAACCCTGCATTATATTGCTAGAATCTCAAAGGAAAATCTGGAGGGACAAATTCTAGCATCCTACAAACATTTGCTCTTAATGCTATGGTGAATATTAGTTGGCAGTTGGGAAAAGGTAGTTTTAACAACTGAAATACTATACATGCAGGCACTTACTGAAAGTTAGAACAATCAGTGAAAGGTTTTTATGTAAATGATAATGTCATTTCAGTGAATAAGAAAGGATAAAGATGTGGACCATCAACCCTGGCTCCTAGACCCCCAACCTTGTGCAACATCTTCATAGCACCTTGTACAAGCCATAGCAATATTATGCAGAGGCAAAACATTACACTATTCTCTGGCTGATCTTGAGTTTTCAGATGTGCAGCTCTAGTACTTGCCAGAATGTAACGCTTACATTTTTGTTTGATATTATAGTAATATAATAATGCCAAATCCATCATAACGCTTTATCGATGCTTGAAGTTACAGAAGGTTTCTATTATAATGTATCTGCAGTGCTCCAGATTAGAAGGACTTTCATTCTGCCCGGTGAATGACAAGTGGCAAAAGAACCTATTACAAAAGCAGGAGATTCCTGCTTATCAAAGGCTAGATTTGTTCTTCACACCACTGTACGTAGCCAAAGTCTAATAACCTATGTATTCTATGTGAGTTTTCACTCATTAGAAAGAAAATGTCACGGAAGAACTGAAAGAAAGAGAAGCAGAAAAATGTCTAACCTATTCCTCAGTGCCAATTTCTGTCAGTACAGTTGGTGTCATGATTGGCAGAACAGACAAAGAACATTCAGATTTTGAAAGTTTTTGAAATGTCTCTGTGTGGCTGAAAAAGCAGGTGAAATATGTCTTAGAAAACTTCAACCATAAGTAAGTGCTGCACCATTTTTAGACCAAAGTGCTATTCTTTCCTTAGTGCTTCTCACAGAACTTACAGTTTTGTTTTAAATAGTTTTGGCTGATAAATGAACATGAAGGACACTCTGGAGCACTTCTTTCTGCTGATTTGATTCAGCGCTATATCCCACACCGCTCATGGACAGAGCAAGTGTTTCTCTAGTTCAAGATCAATGAGATGGAAGGCACAGAAGAAAATGTATAAATTTTACTTCTTCTTTCCTTTGAGTGAGGAGAGAGAATATTTATGTTCCTCATTTGAAGACCCATCTCAAAAAGCACTTAATCTCAGATGCCATGAACTCTCTAATTAAAATTGGTTGTCTAGCTCTATATTTGACAATAAAAAAAAAGCTGGTAGACTATTTCTCATAATGCAGCAAGAACCATACTTTAAGAGAGCTTCCTCATGCAAAGTATCCATATGTAAAATGGTAAAATGTCACATCTGAGTTCCATTACTTAAACTTTTTGTGGCTGACTGGTATTTTCAGCTGGACCAGACACTGCTGGACAGTCCCCAAAACCTGGCCCTTTAACCTCTGCCCCCTATATACTTACTAGGGCTGTGCAAAATTTCACTGGCTGTTTTGTTTTGACACTGTTTTGACTGATTTCAAGGTCAAAATAGCAAAATTAAAGCAAAACAAAGGGCTGTGAAAAAGCCTTAAACCAAAACAAGGCTAGTCAAAACATTTCAAAAGTCAAAATGTTTTGACCATAGTGCTGGGGAAACGAAATCATCCCAGCTGGGCTGACTTCCCGTTCCCAGCAAAATGTCAAAACAGCATCGAAACAGCCTTTCTGTTTCAATGAAACAGAACAGAACAGCTGTTTCGAATTGTAATGAAATTTGAAACGGAACACTGTTCCGTCGAACTGGCAAAACTCAAGGCTAAAGGGAATGGTGCCATTTCACACACCTGCATCCAGCTGCTGAGTCTGCTCCCAGGACCCTGCCTGGCTGCTCGCTGGCTATGTGTGTTTAATCCTATTCCACTTTATGTAAGTGTAATAGGATCCTATTACAGAATCCTATTACATTTTATGCACTCAATGGCCACCTAAGTGCCATGTCTGGCACCAATGTGTGGATTGCAATCCTATTCCATGTCTGGTATGGAGATGTAGATGACTACTGAGCATGTGGAGTAGGCTGCAGTCTGCCTGGCCAGGTAAGTTCTTCCATATGTATGTATCTGGGTGTAAAGTTTTGGGGAAAACACCCATGAGGCAAGAGACCCAAGTTCAAGGCACCCATCATTTAGCAATGGTTTGAACCTCCATCCTTTCAGTTTGTCAGCACAATGCTGTAACCACTAGGCCATAGGTCAGGCATTAGCCATTTCTTCTTTTGAACAGAACCACTGAACTTTTCATTTAATAATTATGGGTTAAAATAGATGGAGAGGAGACTAAAACCCAGTATCTTTCTCTTCCAGAGTAATGTCAATCTCATTGAGCCTTACACCATCTCACTTGCTCTTTTCCTCTTAGTTTGACATAACTCCCCAGGTTCACTGCCTAGGAATATAGCTTCAAGACGAAGGCTCAAGAGAAGAGGGGATTGGGTAATGTCTAACTTGTGGCCCCATGATTCGAGCATTGCATTGACAAGTAAGACACCCACCTCTGGGTACGTGAGCCCAGAAACTAGGTATCCTCCTTCTTGTGGGGAGTAACATAACCACCAGGTTATTGGGCTGAATCACTAGAAAGACCTCCTCCTTCAGCCCCAGAGTTTTTTGCTTAGCTACAATTTTGGTATTTACATGTGTGTATGGAATCACATATTTACCTGGCTAAAGCACAGATTATTGCACATCATCAGTAGGCATGTAGACACTTGCACTTCCATATTGCACATGGAATAGGGTCACAAACTGTGCATAAATAACCAAAAAATGTTGCAAAAAAAACAGATCAGAATCTTTTTTACTCTATGAATTTCTATTTGAAATTCCTGACTGGATGTACACAAGCAGGGGTATGCTTTTGCAGCAGCACAAATAGTAGCAGCACAAATTTGTGCTGTACTTTGTGCCACAGTGCACACTTCTGTCCATGTGCTTTTCAGCAGGACACATTATCCCACTGCTTCATGTGCCACAGGGTGGGCTGGTTGGGGCACAGGATGTCTCACCAGGGGCTAGCTGGCAGGCAGCTCCTGTACTGAGGCACCCTGTGCCCCAGCCAACTGGGATGCAGCATATGGAGACAACACCTTGCACCACAGACACTACTCCCTGGCTGGCTGGGCTGCAATGTGCCTCAGCACAGAGGCTCCACGTGCCTCAGTGCAGTCGGCTTCCCAGTGAAGCCCCCATGCTGAGGCACACAGAGACACGGGAGCAGGCCGTGCAGGGCTGCCTGGTCCCCAATCTTGATGCACCCTGCACCCAGCCAGCTGGGGATGGGCTGGTTGGGGTACCTCAGTGCAGGAGCTCTGCAGTGTGTGGAGACAGTGCAGCAGGCAGCCTAGGGCACACAGCCCTGTCTTGCATTTGTCCTGGTGTATGCCACCAAAGTAAATCATCTTTTGGTGTGAATTGCACCACTTTTTCGCTACTGGGAATATCCTGGTAGCAAATTTTGCCCCAGGACTTGTAAACTGGCAGCACTGGTCATGGATTAACATGCAACTCATGAGGTTTTTGGTGCCACAAAGAGGTTTGCGCCACCACAAACCACACATGCCTACAAGTCTGGATCCTGCCTCTGGGTTCAGGTTGTAAATTATGTGCAGCACCTAACAGTGCTAATATTGTGTTGTACCCTGCAGTACCCTTAAAAGGATTTTACAGCACCCTAGTAAGTATCCTGGTTTAAACAGTTTAGTTTTACTGAGAAAAATTGATATCCACTATATTGTGGTTTCCTTTTGTTACATACAGAAATAAACTTAATAGTTGATTATTCACAATACCTATTAGAAATTGTAATGACTACTGAATTGAAAAAATACATTGTTCTTCTTGAAACTATCAGTTATTTATTTTCTATGAAATTGAGGATGAGGCTGAGAATGGCTTTCTATTTTACTGTGAGCAACTGTGTACTAGGGCTGTGCAAAATGGCTCTGTTCCGATTCAGATTCAGATTTGGCCATTTCAGAGAGACAGTGATTCAGTTTGATGTTTTGGATCATTGTCCCAATTCAATTTGGCCAAAACTGTTTAGGAATTTTGATGCTGTTTCATAGATTTGGCCATACACTATAATGGGGAATCACTAAAATGTCTGTAACTTTGTCATTTTTTGGCTGATTTGGATGAATAGTGCAAGGAGGGTAGCCCCTTCTGAGGGCATGACATCTGCCAAGTTTCAAGAAGATAGGTACAGGGATTTTTGTGAAATTGCACTTCAAACTGTTCAAAGCAAAACTCATATCTCTTGCCATCCTGCATGAAGATCTGGGGGTCTGCAACCCCAAGGAGGGCTGTGGGGCTATACCAGACTCCTCCTGGGGGGCACAGGCCCCTGGATCTGTGTTGGGATGACAGCAGGCTGCCGCTACCATCTGGGGCCACTGCTAGCACTGGGTTCTTAATGGCGCTCAGCATGGGCTGCTCCAAACAGCCTCAGGTGCTGGCGCTGGCCCCAGCCGGCAGTGGCAGCTTCCTGTCAGCCTGCATGCAGATCCAGGGCCCCATGCCCCCTGGGATGGCTGTGGGGCTGTGCCAGACTCCTCCCAGGGGGTGCAGGGCCCCAGATCTGTGAGCAGGATGGCAGCAGGGTGCCATCCCTCCCCCAGAGCATTGGGATTGGAAGGGACCTCAGGGACAGATCAAAGACACTGGCCAGCTACAGATGTCAATATTAGAGCAGTCCTTCTCCCACTCTTCCTACTCCCTCTTCTTAGTTTCTGTTTCCTTCCAAGCCTGGCTCTGAAATTCCAAAATTTTCCAAATTTTTCCAAACTGTTTTTAATGCTTTCATTTTGTTTCAGAGCTTTTTATCAGTCTCCTGTTCTGATTTGGACTCAGTGTTTTGGGAGCTGAAACGGGCTGAAACACCTCTGAAACAAAACACCTGTCAAAGTTTCGCACACCCCTAATGTGTACAGTGAAATCCCTGATATCTGGCATGAGTGGGGAAAGCGGGGTGCTGGTAATGTAGAAATGCTGGTTACCTGAGGGCACAGGTTTTCCAGCTGAACGCAGAGCAGGGGCGGGGAGGGAGGGGGGTGCATGCGGTGTGGCGGCAGCGTGGTGGGGGGGAGCAGTGGTGGCGCATGTGAGCTTCTCCCCGCCCCCCCACTCCCACATGTCTGGCCAACTGGCTGGAAATTCCAGTTACATGTGTGTGCCAGTTAGTAAAGTCCTGGATAACAGGGATTTTACTGTATATACGTGCATGTGTGTGTATGTATGTGTGTGTGTGTGTGTGTGTGTGTGTGTGTGTGTGTGACAGATTTCATCATCCAAAGCAACCTTTTAAACAAAATCAATGATAAAATGGATCTCATCAAATCTATCCTGTCTTTCAGCAAATGAAAGGGTAATTTTCAGAACTAGATTACAATTTAATGAGAAATAGCACACAAGGTATTGCAGCTATGCCCACATATATGAGCCAGTTTGAGGGTACTGGGGATACATTCTTCTCTTGATGTACCATATGTGATACTTTTACATGCATTCTTCCCACTAAAGCTAGTGTGAATTATGGATTTCTCTCCTCACAAAGTAAAGTGAAAATACTTTATTTCATAGACAAAATCAGTAATAATCTGGGACACCTGTTCATCGCTAACATATTTTTAATCTTTTTCTTCTGACTGCTTTAAGTGTTCAAGTATTGGGACAAGAATCATTGAACATTTTATTGGCATAGTAAAGATACACCAAGTTTTTTTTCCTCAGAGTTTTGCAAGATGATTATGTTTTCACACTACTAGTAATGTATCCAAGGCTAATTTTTTTCTCCATATTAGTAGTACCTTTGGGGAACATTAATCTCTAGAATAATTGAGAAACACTGGCTAAGCTGTTAGTTTTAAATGACACATTAGTAGCTGTCATTTAAATTGATAGTTAGAACCATAATTGAGAGTAACGGTCAGAAGGTAACTGCTCTGTCATTGAATTTTTAGTGCTTTATTAAATTACTGATCTAATGCAATCCTGTACCTTGCTATGCTGTATAATCATAAGATATCAAAATCTTTTTAATATATCAGTGGAAAAAATGTGGGAACAAGTATGTTAATCCTATCTATTGTAATACTTCTTATCTTAGTTTCAAATGTTTTGCTTCCTGTGCAAAATACCAGAGGGCTGGATGGATAGATAGATAGAACAACCTATCAATGGAAAGTACAACTTCTTGCAGAGCCTGCAGTGTGGCACTCACCCAGTTTCTGAGATCCTGTATGGAATCAATAATAGTTTTATATTACAGTATCATGTATTGTCCTGGCAGAGGGCTGGCAGATTATGGAAGAAACCAAGATACTTTAAAACTATTTTACTCGGTTTTTTATTCCATAATTATAGAACTTTGAATAAGTGGAGAATTAATGTAGTTAGGTTCTTATACAGTACACTGTGTAAAATATTAGCAACAGGAGCTATGTCTTTGGAAAACAATAGGTCATTGAGCTTCTGACTGAAACACTAGGTGTTGCAAATTCCCTATAGGAATGTCAGTATGACCCCTGCTGACTTCCTGCCCTTTGGGCGGGGGGCTGGACTCGATGATCTTCCGAGGTCCCGTTCAGCCCTAATGTCTATGAAATCTATGAATTCTCTGCTGAAGGTAGTACTGGTGTTACAAGGTTTGGGTGACCAGTTATAATACTATTAAATATAATACTCACAGGCCATGTCTACATGAGATGCTTACTGCTCAATAGCTTGTTACTACCCTGTAGTAGCATCACTGGGCATGAACTGTGAGCTACTGCACCATGTCACTAGGCAACCGTGCCGGGATACCACTGTGCAGTAATACCGGTTACTGTGCAGTCATTTAGTTCTTAGTTATGCAAGTACTAAATGACTGTGCAGTAACAACTGTGCAGTGGGCAGCTTGTGTAGACGTGCCCACGCATAACTTAAGCATTAAAACTATGTTTCTTTCACCTCTTCTTAAACCTGTGGTTTGTTTGAGCTGTGATTCTTCTCTTTGGACTCTCAAAAAATATTGACTTTCAACATACCTTACAATATTTGTAGATTCTTTTTACAACAGTTACCAAAATTGCTCCTTGCAGGATGGATACATGCTGCAGGCAACGGCTGCAGTGGAGTCAATGGCTGTAACTGTGGAGGTGGAAGGGCCAATGGCAGTGCAAGCAGTGGTGGTGGGGAAAGTGGCTTCATGCCACAATGCCGGCACAGTACTAGGAGGCACAAGGCAAGTGGGGATGTGTTGGCACGGTCCTCATTTGTTCACTGGCTGAGGGCCATATCCACCAGTGCCCTATATTCCACAGCAGATCCCCCTGTCCCCTCCTACCCATGCTCTCAGGTTCCCTGGCTTGCCAATAGCCTGGTGGTCTGAAAGGAATTCAGCCCATAAGCCCTGTTCAACACCCCTGAACTAAATCAATCTATGTTTGTTAAATCTGTGAACTTAATATCAGAGTGCAACTGGTATAGTGAAGGAAGAATAAAACTGGTATACTGAAGGAAGAAGTTGTTTCGGTCTCTTGGGAATTGGTGGCCTATAACTGGAAGGACAGTTGTAATCAATGTATAATGCACAGTTCTTTCCTAGTAGCATTTACAGTTAGAACTTCTGCTGTTTACAGATTTCAAAGAATTACTGACGTAATTTGAGGAGAAGACACTAAGGTCAAAATTTAAAAATTCTAAAATTTTAGGGAGTCCTAAAGTTGGGTTACTAACTTTCCATTGGGTCCCAATTAAAGTGGTCTGATTTCCAAAAAGACTAAGTATCCCAAACTCCCACCAAAGTCAGTACTTTGCAGATGAGGATCAACAAGATGTTTTAAAAAATCAGCCAGTTTATTTCAGTGAACAAATATGGAGTTAGGAACCTAAATTCATACTCAAGATTTTTCCTTTTTTGTAAATCTTGACTTTAGCACCTAATAGATAGGGTTGGGTTAGCTGAAAAATATGAAATAATTTATGGCCAACTTTACAGAAAACACTGGAATTGATGGAGTGATAAATATTGATATGGATAAATTATGTTTACCAAGCAAGATAGATTGCTTAGCTTGAGTTCTGTTGGAGGTGAGACATCCATATTTTAAACTTTTTTTTATTTTGTGAACAATTCCTTTATTGTAAATTTGCCAATCGCCTTCATTTTACATTGTAATCTGTAGCTTAGAGTCAAGGCTATCTGAGGACACACAAGATAATTAAAATAAATCATCTTTTAAAGTGAATTAGTTCATCTTCATCACAACTTTTTGAAGGTATTCTTATTCCTAATTATAATCTTTTGAACAGATTATGGTGACCACCAGATCCAGATCTAGAGATAGCCAAGACACTTTTTTCTTTTTAAAGTGCTTCTTAATGCACACAGAAACATTTCATCACCAGAAAAGGAAGACCCAGCTGGAAGTAGTGGAGGCAAGAGAAACTTTGCCTTTCTTTAATTGCCATGACAAAACCTGATGTCTTAAAGACGGGGTTAAGATCAGACTCTTTTACGAGATTTTATCATAAATTCAAGAATATCCTTCATATATCCAACTACTCACTTCATCAAAGAGGGAGATCAAGTTGGTATGCCATGTTTTGTTCATAATAAATCCTTGCTAGCTGCTTGTGATCAGCCTTTCCTCCTCCAGAAGTTTACAAATTGACTTCTTTATAATGTGATCTGGCAACTTCCTAGGTATTATCAGGTAGACCAGTCTATCATTCTCCAGATCCTTTCTCTTTTTAAAGAGGCATTATGTTAGCCCTTTTCCTGTTCTATGGAACTTGACCCATCTCCCATGTGTCAATAAACTGGAGCTGGTGGGCCACACTCATGGTATTGGTCACGGTGGTACAGCCGGGTGGTGTCAATTGGAACGAACAGGTGGGATTATCGGCGGTGGAGTGTGAGCTGCACAGAGGCGTGTGGTTTCTTAAACAAGGGTGATTTATTTAACTTACGCTTAGAGGCATAGGTACTGATGTTCTTCAGTTACAGAATGACAAACAACAAAAGGGGTCTGTTGGTCCACGGGGTTCTTGAGCCGGGCCCTTGTTTTCTAGCCCGGAGGCTAGGTGCGGCTGCCTGACTCAATGGTCCTAGGACTGGTCAACAGCTCATGAATGGGGAAAAACAAACAAACAAAATTGTAACACGGTGAACGATGTAAGCGTCGTGATGCCAGTCCAAAAAGGGACGATCGAGGTCGAGGTCGATGAAGAGTGGTGCCAAAGTTGAATGCCAGGTACAATGGGATGGATGGATGGTCGAGGATGAAGGCCGAGGTCAGAAGCCATAGAATCAAGGTAAGTTCAGTTTGAGAGTCCGTTAATCAGTATCAAAGTCGTAGTCATAGCCAGTGCCAGTTCAATTGAAAGCCAGAAAATCAATAAGATAAGCGCAAAACGAATCGGAAAATCATGATAGGAGGAGACCGATAGGCCGCAGAGCCTAACTGAGGGACAGTCCCTGAGAACCAGCCTCTGTCCTCAGTTGAACAGGTCTTCCCCCCATGGGTAAGGGCTCAGGACCCTTTATAGTTCCCCCTTAGCCAATCAGTTAACCCCTAGGAGGAAGGTTCCAGACCGATTACCTCACAGAAACTCTGACTGAGCCTGCGCGAGAGTAAGAGCTGTGAGGCCACTGAGCCTGCGCAGGGCCAGAAAGTAGGTCACCTGTGATTGACAGCTAGCAGATCGTTCAGAGGACACTTGCTGGAGGCCTGCCTGCGCTAGACAGTTTCAACTCCCTGTAATGGCAGCACCAGCTTTAAGATATTTCCCTGACACCATGACTTTGTAAATATTATTGCTAGTAGCACCAAAGTCCCTGTTCTTTCAGCACCTTGGGATAAATTTTTTCAAGGCCTTTTGACTTAGATTAATGAAAATTAACAAAGTATGATGACATTTTTGGTTATCATGAACCCTTAGCCTTTCCCCTTCTTTGTCTAGATATATATTAGCTGTCTGTTCCACCTCATTTTTGTGTAGGCTGAATCAAAGTAACCACTTAATAGCTCTGCCTGATTTGTTTCTTTGAATAGCTTATTCAGGTTTGTAAAAAATAGACCCATCATTTCCTTGATTTTTTTCATCTGTTCATTTCTGGGAGGATCTGATCAGTATCACAGAGATTTAGTGGGACAGCTCTTACAACTAGAACATCAACACTGTGGGGTACATTCTATTTTGGAAGGACAGGGTTGGGAGAAAATGTGATGGTGTCACCTTACATGTCAAAAATACATACCCATGTTCCCTGGTTCAGGAAGAAGAAGGTAGAAGATCAGAATGTATTTTGGTGAATTTAAAGGGTAAAAGTTAAAGCCCTGATATTACGGCGGGAGTTTATTGTAGATCACCAAGTCAGGAAGAAGATGTGGATAAGTCACTCTCCAAGGAGATTACAAATTTATTCAAAAGTTATTAGATGCTATTGATGGGAAACTTCAGTTTCCCAGACATCTTCTGAAAGAATAATACAACCAAACATAAAATGTTGAGCCAGTTCCTAACTTGTGTGGAGGACCACTATCTGTTCCAGAAGGCTGAGGATACAAAGAGAGGATCATCTGTCTTTTGTCTTGTCTTGATGAATAGGGAAGAACTGATGGAGGATGTGAAGATGATGGAAAACTTGGGAGAAAGCAATCGTGATATGACTGAATTCATGATCCTGTGATGTAGAAAGCATGAGGTCATCAGAACTAAGACACTGGATTCAAAAGGCAGTCAAGGTTCTTTGAGTATATGTGATATCTTTTATTAGACCAACTCAGTCTAATAAAAGATATCACATCTACTGAAAGAACCTTTCCTGCCTATGTCCTTAGACCAACAGGGCTATAACCAAAAACCCACCAACATGGATTCAAAAGGTGAATTTCAATTGACTCAAGGAAATAGTAGCCATGGTGCTATGGGAGGGCAAACTTAAGGGGAAAGGTACCCAGGAAGACATAGTATTTGAAGCCAACAACATGCACAGGAAGAATGGCAAGAAACCAATGTGGCTGCACAAGGAACTTCTAGGATGCCTCAAATACAAAAGGAAGGCATAGAGGCCATGGAAAGATGAATAGGTTACCAAGGACACATACCAGTAAATAACAAGAATTTTCAGGGATAGAATTGGGAAGGGGAAGTTAAAGAATGAGTTTTACCTGGAAAGGGAAACTTTTAAAGTTAAGAGCAGGTTCTGTAAATATTTTGGCCAAAAAAGAAAGCGCAAGGATGCTGCAGGTCCACTAGTGAAAAGCCATCCTAACAAAAATTTCAAAGGAGACAGAGCCTCTCAACAGCAACTTTGTCTCAGTCATCACAGAAAAAAATTACTGAAACCAGAAAACTAATAAGGATTATTTGGATAAAGAATGGAAGAAGCTGAGGGATGAAATAAAAAAGAAATCAGAGATTTTGATGGCTCTGAATGAATTCAAGTCCCCCAAACCTGATAAGCTACTTCTCAGAGTACTAAAGGAACTGGCAGAGTAGATCTTACAACCATTGGCAGTAATATTTACAAGTCATGGGAAACTGGTGAGGTACCAGAGGACTGGAATAGGTCTATAATGGTGCCCTACTTTAAGAAAACAGAAACGGAGAACTGGGAAATTATAGACCATTTAGCCTTACCTTGAGGGCATCTACACAAAATGTTTACTGTGGAGTTGCCTAATTATCTCTGCAGTAAACGTCAGAGTTTACACATGAAGTCCTATTATGCTGCAGGAAACTAATAAATTCTGCAGCAGGGTAGTACTTGTAAATAGGTATAAGAGGGTGCCTCAGTGCAAGGAGTCCCTGCCATCCTGTCCCATACTGGAGCACCCTCATGTCCCATCCAGCTGCTCCCCAGCATGTTGAGCCAAGTTGGAACAGGCCTGGTTTGCCAGGCTGACCCCTCCCTACACTTGTCCCCTCCCAGCTCGGGCTGCTGTGACCTGTCTCAACATGCTGCAGTCCCAGGCTCATGTGTAAGTGCACTGAAAAGTGCTGGAGTTTATTGCTTTGCATTAATATGCATGTGTAGATGCACCTCTTGATACCTTGGAAGTTACTGGAGCATATCATAAGGATGTCCATTTTTAAACATTTGGAAGAGGAAAGGATGATTACAAGCAGCCATCATGAATTTACTAAGAACAAATTCTGCTAAACAAACTTAATTTCCTTCTTTAATGAGAGAACTAGTTGGGCAGACAAGGGGAATACAGTAAAAATAGTGTATCTGCATTTCAGCAGTTTTTTTAAAAGTCCTATATGTCATTCTCATAAACAAATTGGAGAATTGTGGGCTTGTCTATGAAGTGGATAGACAACTGGCTTGATAGCCACAAGCAAAGGGTAATTATAAATGAATTTATGTCCAAATAGCAGAAGATTTTGAATGGAGTGTCAGAAGGATCTGTGCTGAGTGCAGTGCCATTCAACCTATGTATTAACAGTTTGGATGCTGGAAAAGAAAGCCTCTTGAGAAAGTTCACAGACAACATGAAACTCAGAAGGATTGTGAACCCCCATTCCAGACTTGGCCTCTTAGCCACATAGTGGAAGATGGGGGCAGACAGAGCCCCCATTCCCCATCTGCGCTGGGGAGCCCTCCATTTCGGGTTTTTTCCACCACAGCCTGATTTTCCCTCCAAGAACTCAGTTCTGCCATTTCCTCAGAACCACCCACCCACCAGACCCAGCCTTTGAGCTGTGGGGTGTGGTGGTGGGGAAACAAAGCATCCCCCCATCTTTGTCCCCTGCAGCTGAGAGGCAAGATTTGTCATGGGGGTCAGGGGTGGGGTTATCATCCAGCCAGGCTGTGGAGGGTAAAGCCAGGCTGTGGGGAGAAAAGACCCTACTTCCCAGCTGATAGGAGCTGGGGCCAGAGTGTGGAGGTCTCTGTCCTGTCCCCTGACCCCATCCCTCCATGTTGGAGAGGCCAGGTCTGGTGGTGGAATAGACTGAGGTGATATTGGAACCAGAATGCAAGGGGAAAGCTAGGCTGTGATGGGAAAAGTCCAAGGCTCTGGGAGTCCCCTCTGTTGTACAGACCCATGGACAGGAATACAGCCCGGGGCTGAGGCCAGGGGGCTTGATTCCCCACTCACCAGCATCCCCCTGCCCTCCACTGGCTGGGCTGAGGAGCAGAGGCTTTGCTACCTTCACTCTGTGACAGCCTGGGGGTGGGTCTGGCCCAGTTTGGCCACAGCAAAGGAGCACTGGCAAAGGTTCATCCACCCCCAGTGCAAGGGGAAGGGGGGTAGCAGGGACTACACAGCACCCTGGGATGTTGGGGACTGTGACCTACCCTGAGTCAAGAGGAGGTCTGGAACAGAAGCCCAATAGACCAGTCTAACCTAAACTGATTAAATATGATGTCACACAACCAGTAAGTATAGCACACAAGTACATCCACCCATGCAGACTGGGATCCGCCATTTTGACAACAGTCTATGTGCACTGAGTTTCTACTCTGTTACAGGTTTATACTGGTTTCTGATCACTTACACTGGTTTAGATGTAATTTCTGTCCCTAGCCTTATGGTTAGGAAGGCATTTTATCATGGTCAAATTGGTACAGACTGTGGGTGTTTTTTTCCTTCCTCTATAAGAGGGCATTTTTTTGGATTTCTTAAACATATTTTTTACAACCCTTGAAGTAGCAGGACACTGACCACCCTTTTTCCTTTGTTTCACTTGTGGCAGGTATGGGATGGTTTGAATAAAGATGATTTTCAACAATGTTGGTACAAGATAGAATATTTCAAATGAGATATGCATGACAGTTACTTCCTTGACTTCAAAATGATTGAAGTATAATGATTGTCCTTTGTAAGAAGCATTTAGAATATAAATATCTTAGAAAGATTGTATGAAGAAATAAATTTAATGCTATTGGACACAGAAATTATACTTTATGATAAATATAAATGTTATGAACACAGCAAAAGTGTAAGATTCTAAATTTAAAAGATGTAGAACTGCTGGCTGAATTATCTATATCTGACTCTATGCTATTCATAGTATTGCTTATGACAACTCTACATCCAGCTGTACATGGTGTCCAAAATTAGTGATTTGCATATGATTTTTCAAAGCAGTTTCTGTCAGCATGGAAATTGGATTCACCACTGAACCACTTTTATTACTGTGTGTTATGTCTGGTAATCAGCACAATAATCAAGAGTGTATTTGCAAGGGAAATCTATTATTTCTTCATTTTCTATTATATATAATAGCTGAATTTCAAACCCTAATTTTTTTGTACCCCACTTATCAAGAGAATAATTTCAGTGGGAAGTATGCACCAGTAGATTTCAGTGAGAGTAATTTGCTTGCATGAGTTACTAAAGACTAGGAACTTGTAAAATGCCAAATAATGCTGGTGGGTCAATATGCTGGCAATATGCCAGTGATGCTGGTGGGTCAATATTTCTCTGGTTCTTATCAGTCAGAGTGGGTGAGAATCCACTTTACATAAGATGACTGTGATCAGTGCACCTTTGGTGCCTGCCGCTTTAAGGACTGATTGAGGCAGCCATTTTCAAACGAAGGTCAGACATGTATAGAGCGCAGTTAGCTGCTAGCAAGGGAGGCAATAACATCAGCTGACTGAGCTCCTGCTCAGGAACTTGGAGGTAACTTGGAGGGGCTCTGGGGAGGTGGAGGCTCCTGTTGTCCTGGGTAAGTTGTGAAACTGCACCCTGCCAGGGAAGGGTGGCCTGGTGGGGCTTCTAGTGCTATGGGAGCCCCCAGGGAATGCAAGGCCAGTTACCTCCCTGGTGAAAGGCAGGAAGGGGCACCTTATAAACCCAACCCCACAAACCTGGCAGCAGGGTAAAGCCTGGGGGCATGAGTAGAAACCCTGAGATAGAGGAGTGATGGAGAGAGAGGCCCTGTGAGTGGGCAAGTAAGTAGAAGCCCTGAGAGAGGGGCATAGTAAAGAGGGAAGAGGCCCAGTGGGGGCATGGAGGCCTGGTGAGGGGCCAGGAGTGAAGTGGGCTAACAGTTGTAGAGTCGCTCAGCAAATGGTCAAGTGAGGGCAGTGGAAGATGCCCAACAGACTGTGCTGGGGCTGACTGAGACATGGAGAGACAAGCCTGAAGTTAGGTGAGGCTGGGCAGTATGAATGTGGCCCAGGAGAGAGGGCAGCATGAAAGATGCCAAGTGAAAGCTGGTGGAGTGAATGGAACCCCAGTGATAGAGGGGTGGTCTAAGAGTGGCCCTCCGGGGTAGTATGGTAGAGCTACAACTGTATGCCCAGTTATCTCTGGACCTAGACCAGAGGTAACACAGAGTGGAACATCTGTGAGGCATGGGGCATGTGCAGGGATGGTTGGAGCATGCACTTATGGCCCTAGTCATAAGGCATATAAAAGGTAGTCTCCCACTCAAATAACAGCTGAACTTTATCTTCATCAAGGGGTGGCAGAAGAGTGGAGTGGGTGAATTGCCCATAGAGGGCAAGACTGGAGGTAGAGACCTGGCTGGGAAGGTGACCCTATTACAGTGATCTAATCTCCTTTCAGTCCTTTCAATGATTGGGTTGAATGATGTCAAAGCAGCTGGCATGATCATTAGTTTGATCACCATGGCTAGGCACAGGCAACACATAAACTGGTTTAAGTGATCCAAAACTGGCTTAAACCTGTAAGAGAACAGACGTTCAGTGCACTTAAACCAGTTTCAAAATGGCTGGAACTGGTTTGATATGAACCTGGTTGAATGTAGTATCAGACTTAACTGATTTGGCTCAAACTGGTTTATGTGATGTCTGTCCCAGATCCCTTGCTGGTTTAAGTTAAACCAGGGACCCCCAGCATCCCAGGATGCTCTCTGGGCTGGACTGTCTGCTCCACCTCAGCCAGGCTGACCCTACCCCTCTGCTCCCCAGCCAGATGAGGGGTAGGGGTCTGGACAAGGAGGGGTTTAATTCTCCCCTCTCTATATTGCACTGGACTGTGGCTGCTGGGCGCTCCCCCCTCACTGCTGCATCAGTGGAGCACATGGCCCCTAAGGCAGAGTGGGGCAGGGAGGAGACTTAGTCTCCCCTCTACCCCCAGTGGCAGCCAGGTCTGCTTGCCATCACTACTGTGCTGTCTGCTCCTCTCCCAGGGGCCCTGCCTAGTCATACCCCATCCCTGCTGCTGCAGCAGGAGGCAGAAGGGCCCTTGTTGGGGGAGCAGCCCCTGTCATAATGTGGGGGAGCACGAGCCACTTCCCAGTGAGGGCGCTGTGCTGAGGGGCCAGCATAAATGTGGTGGGCTGAACATGGCAGCACTGGGGTCCAGAGTAAGCCAGAGCCCTGCAAGCCCCCATAGCGCTGTTCTTTGCCAGCCCCACAGGGCAGCCCCTGCTGGGAAGGGACTTGTGCTCTGGGAAGCTGTGATGGGCTGCTGCACATCATGATCGCTCACCACTACAGCTGCTGGGCGGAGGTGGGGTTGGGACCCAGCCCCAGCCACTTGGTCTGTGCTCACGGCAAGTCCCCTCCCAAAAAGAAGGGGACTATTCAGCTGCTGTCCCAAAGCACAGGTCGAGTGGTGGCTGCAGCTGGGCCAGGCATATGACACTGTGATGCCAGCAACTGAATAGTGAAGCACAGAGAGGCTTCTGGCACCACAGCGAGACCTGCCTGGCTCAGCTGCTGCTGCTCTGTGCTTGGCGTCAGACCCCTCCTAGAAGGAGGGGGCTTATTTAGCCACTGGCCTCAAGCACAGCTGAGCAGTGGCTGCAGCCAGGTAGGGCAGGCCCTACTGCAGTGCCAGGGGCCTTTCTGTGCTTGGGGAAAGCCCCCTTCCAGGAAGGTGGGGGGGCTTATTCAGCCACTGGCACCACAGTGGGGTCTTCCCAGCCTGGCCACCACCCTTCTGTGCTCAGAGACAGCAGCTCAATAAACTCCCTCTTGTGTGGAGGGAGCTTGCCCTGAGCTCAGACTGAGTGGCCAGGGCCAGGGCCCACCCCTATCAAGCAGCTGGAGTGGTGAGTGATGGGCAGCAGCCTGTCATGGCTTCCTGGAGCAGCAGTCCCTTCCCACCAGCAGCCACTCTGTGGGGCAAATAGAGCTGCTGCATTCTGCAGTAGTGCTACAGGCAGGTTGCAGAGCTTTGACCCATTGTGGACCCTGGTGCTGCCGTGTGCAGCCCACTGCAGCTCTGCCAGGCCTACAGTGCAGCACCCCCACCAGGAAGGGGCTCATACTCCCCCACATTATGACAGGCTGCTGCCCCCAACAGGGCTCTGCCCCCTCCCACTGCAGCAGTGGGGAGAGAGTACAGCCAGATGCCAGACAGCAGAGCCCCTTGGGGTGGGGGGGCAAGGACAGGAATTATTCCTCCTCCCACCATTCCCCAGCAGAGGGGACAGTAGGGAGCCTATTCTGGGGCAGGGAGCATGGCAGCAATGGTGGGCAGACCTGGCTGCCAGTGGGAGTAGAGGGAGGCCTAACTCTCCTCCCTGCCCACCTTTGCCTCAGGAGCCATGGTGTCCCAATGCTGCAGCAGCCAGAGGATAACACCAGGCAGACCTGGCTCAGGTCCCAACCAGTAGAATAGAGAGGGAGGAATTAACCACTCCCTGGCCAGTTCAGCCCAAACTGGGCACACACCCTCCCAGCGCAGCTTCCCTGCAGCCGAGGGTACAGTCTAGCACCCTCCGGCTCCTGGACTGAGCAACTGCAAGCATATGCCTTTATTTCCTCAGTCCAGAGAGAATGTTTGTCCTGTTTACAAACTGGTTCATCCTAGGCAAGTTAGACTGACCTGCAAAGGTTGAATCAATTCAGGCTCCAGCTTTTTGAATGTCTATTCCTATGGCTCTACTTTCCTTGGACTGGCTTGACAGTCACAGGCTGGGTTGTGTTTCCAATGAAAAGGTGGTGCTTGGTTCTGACTTTGAATCAATTATTTTGGATTGACTAGCCAGATCATGTTTCATCATAAGTCAGAATTTTGCAAACCATATAGCAGAAAGTAACATTATTAGCTATCCTCTTTGGTTGTGTAATAGAACATGTGAAGTCTTTGTTCTACAGGCTGTAATATATAACTATTTACCATTGAGAGTGCATTTGGTGGCATGTCAGGTAACTCTGTGAATGTTTTCACAATAATGGAAATTTCATTAAAATGTTTTTATGTTCAAGGACCTACTTTGAACGCCTTCAAAAGACATCTGGATGTTTATCTTGCTGGGATCCTATGACCCCTGCTGACTTCCTGCCCCTGGGACAGGGGGCTGGACTCAATGATCTTCTGAGGTCCCTTCCAGCCCTAACATCTATCAAATCTATGTCTGTGTTCTAAAAATACCATGGTCATATTGATAGTCATATGAATTCATCATAATAAATTCCTCTATCTGCTATCCCTCCACTGGAATAGCAAATTAGTGCTAGTTTTTATCTGCACTGTATCTGCCACATCACTGTAATCTGTGTACTACTATAAAGTGTCATATCACTAGTTTCACATCTTTTGGTTACTATTTTTTATGAAAATTCTGATTTTTGCACTTAAATTGCAATACCGATTAAATAAATATGTTATCACCTCCTATCTCTACATCTGAATCTACTCTGACAATAGCAACTTTAAATTTCTGCCAACTGACTGTAGTGTTTAACAAAAACCTAATTGCTGCATCATCCATCCTTTTTTCTCTCAGTGATTTCTGTAACCTTTTCCACTGTATTAAAATAATCCTTTGAGCTGTAGGCA
This sequence comes from Gavialis gangeticus, assembly GCF_001723915.1. Classification (NCBI taxonomy): domain Eukaryota; kingdom Metazoa; phylum Chordata; order Crocodylia; family Gavialidae; genus Gavialis; species Gavialis gangeticus. The sequence goes on along the minus strand of NW_017729027.1, from coordinate 30,592,604 downwards.
ACAATCTATATTTTGAATATCAGAGGGCATGTACAGACATTACACTTAGACCATTTTAAGTGAGTCAGTCTAAACCCATAACTGTGCAGAAGTTCATTGCACAAAGACTGGTCTAAAATGGTACAAGTGGTTTAAGATAGACCTCAGTTCAGATCAATTTAACTTGACCCACTGTATTTAACATCTGTACTGTTCCCCTAGTTATCAACTTCAACCGCTGTCCTCTGGCATCCCAACCTGCTTTGTGGCTCCTCATCCCTCACTCACAGGGAGGCATACTTGCAGTCAGCCCACACTTGGCTGCTCCAGCTGAGTGCCCAATAGGCCTCTCCCCCAAGCCGTCCACCGTGGCAGGAAACAGGCAGAATGCGACACAGAAGCATGTGCCATTTATGAGAGGGTACTTGCCCTGGGGCTCTTCTTGAAGCCTCAGGGAGGGGTGGGGGGGAGGTCTGTGGTGATGTGGCAGGGGTTAAAGTGTGGTTGCTTGTACCTAGCAGCCGATCAGGGGTGGGCCAGGTGCTTGGCTGTGATCAGCAGGCTTTGGCAACCAGAGGAGCCTACAGGACACTCTGGGAAGCATGCAGAAGCAACCCTTGCCTACAGGCCTTGGCCAGCACAAAAGGAGAATATGTATACTGTTCACTCCTGATTTAAACTAAGCCACATTCAGAAAACTATATAACTTAGTTCCATTCCTCTCCCAGCTTTTTGAATGTCCGTATGTGGCCTTATTGTCAGCTGCATTGTATAAAGGCTGGCTTGTCATGTTCCATTTATTTGGAGTATGTACATGGATTTACCCCTTAATTAAATTAAAGAATGAAAAATACAATCACGATGCTTAGTTTTGGTTATGGCAAATTCATCTTTAGGAACTAAGAGTACTGTTGCATCATTATTTACTTTGGAATTCACAGTGTCAGTACCCATTGTAAGGTATGTATTATTTTCATGGACATATAGACTTTGCTGTCATGAATGCATGATAGGTATACCCTGCTTCATCATTTACATATAAGCTCTTAACCTGTTGTTATATTTTGGCTGCTTTAAAATATTAATGACCCAGACACAAATGTAGCTGCTTTGCACTTTCTGCTTTTTTTCATTTTGAGTATTTCTCATGGAATGCCAGAATATTTTTTACGAAGACACATGAACACTGCATTAATATAGTGCATGCATTGTAATTGCAGGAGATTACATGGATTTTCAAGCATTTATTACAAGCTATTCCCCTACTATTTTGCTCAATATTTTCTTGTTATGCATTTTATTTCCATAATAACTTTTCTTAGTGTCTGTCTGTCTTTCACACTTTAATGGAATATGACAGTAGTGGTTAAGCCTGCATAGTGATAATTATCTCCACCCAGCATCACACTTAGTTCTTTCCTTGTATTCCTATAACAACAGTCATTCTATTCTCTTACGAAGGTACACCTTTATCTTAGCCAAACCACCTATGTAGCTGGAATAACTTGGCAGCAGCCCAACCCAGATATTGGTCAGACATCCTGATTAGAAAAAAAAGAAAATCATTAAGTAATATAAATTCTCCAAAAAAGTAGTTGTAAATATGTCTACTAGTGTAATGTCTGAAGGCACACTGCTATTCAACTTTTTCTTCAAGGATCTGGAAATAGATATATAATTATTAGTAATAAATAGATGGATAGTACAAAGATCAGAGTGCTAAATAATGACAAGAACAGGGCAGTTATACGTAGTCATCTGGGTAACTTTTTACACTGGGTTCATTTTTAGACAGCTACTGATATTTTTAGACAGCTACTGATGTTGCATGTTTAAGAACAAGGAATGGATGCCACACCACCAGAATGCAGAATTAAAGTGTTACTAAAGAGGATCCAGAGGCCATCAGGGAACAAAAATTTAACATAAGCTTTCAATGTGATGCTTGGTGCAAATACTTATTTGGTCTTTAAATATGAAAATAAAAGGGAAATAGGACTAGGAAAGGTGGTTTTACCTTTACTACCTGATATTGGTGTATATGAATGCTACAGAGAGTTCTGGTGCTTATTTTAGAAAGAGTATGTTGAGAACTTAGAGGAAAAGTGTATTTGAAACCTAAAGAAATAATTTAATCTGTTCATTTTATTAAAAAGAACCTTGAGCAATAACCTAATTACAGTATATCTTCACAAGGAGAAAATACAAAGTACTAACATCTCTTTAATCTATTGGAGAAAGACATAACAAGAACCAGGTACCTAGAAACCATGGCAAGACAAATCCAAATGTCAAATAAGGCATACATTAACAGTAATGTTTTAGGCATTTGAACAAAACACCATGAGTAAAGGCAGATTCTCCATCCCCTGGTTCCCCTATATCAAGACTAGATGCCTTTCTGGTAACTGGATAATACGTAAAGGCATGTGATATATAGAGGGTCAGACTAGGCAGAAAGTCTAATGGTCTCTTCCGGTGTTAACTCAATGTAGTTCCATGAATCCTGAGAAGGTGGTCTATATACTGTACCTGTATAGATTTCCACTTCAGTCTTTAAGGGATGTGGGGCAATTTGCATTTCCCCTCAAGGAAAGACAATGAATGAATGCATGCAGTCATGTGCAACTGTGTCTGTGGACAGAGTTACTCTGCTGCTACTGTGCACAAGTGTCTCAAAACGCTGATGATAAATGAAGTCAGTTGAACTGTTTTGTCTTGTCGCATCAAAATCAACACAGCTTTAGCACATAAATCATTTGCCACAAATCAAGTGAGACTATAATGTGGCAGTTCTCTGTGCTCTCAACATTAGTTAATGCTTATTGTTGTAAGAAAGGGTCAAACCTGATCCATTTACTGCTTACTGGTACTGAGTGGACATCATAGCATTTCTTATTCAGGTTCATTGTGTACACTGCTAGATATCTCCAGCTCACTGCCTTTAATGTAATCTGTCCTGCGTATAACACATGTGCAAAAGGAATAGATTGGTCAATACGTCATACCTACATGGGGTGACTGAGCTTGATCTTGGCAGTGCTGCTTGCGCACTTCCATCTGTCTTTATGGCAGAAGTGCATATACAATATCAAAAACCATATAAGGCTAGATCCAATAAAGGAGTCATTCGTATAGTGGGGACTAAAAAAATTTAGGCAGATAAATCAAGAATTGTAATCCTTAAAACCCCTGCTCATATTCTTTGAGGCACTATAGCCCTTAGGTACCTTTCTTCTTGATCCAGAAATCCTTGGATACTCAAGATTTCTGTTTCTACATCTGCACAAAACTGACTCAGTCAGAGTAGTTGCTAGATGCTCTGAGAATGTCAACATGCAGCATACGTGATATGTAACCACAAGATCAGGCCCCTTAAAATTTGGGGTTGTGGCTATTCTCCATTGAAATATAAGCAGTAATAGTACTAGTATCTATCTTTCATTTAATAGTCTAGTGGTTAAAGCACTTACCCTGGAAGTAGAAAACATAGATGTAATGCCCTTCTCAGCAAATGTATATTTCCCATATAGGATTATAGGGAAGTCCTAACTACTAGGAGTAAAATCATGCTGCTTCTCACTTCCTCCGGCCTCGTGAATCTTGTATTACTTTCTACAAGGTGGCATAGTCTCCTTCACCATATTTTCACTTCTAATCTCCTAATTAGGCTCCTAGACATGGGAGATGTTGCTTTGAATTCCCCTCAAACTAGAACTCGGGTCTACAACTAGCTTGATGAGAGCTGTGATGCTGTGGTATTATATAAATGGTGGACAACACTGGCCCTACCTGATGTGTTCTTACATAAATGAGTCCCGATCAGGTCTTTTAAAATATACTCATAGATGCCTACCTTCAGAAGTGAGTTCTGGATCCTAGATGGATGGAATCTGCCTTGCAGCCTTGTCTGGGATGGGAGTTTAGACACATCATTGTACTTGGCTTTTCTTTTTTTTTTTATATGGCTCCTTGCTAAGCGTACAATTCTTCTGAAGCAATTAACTCTTTCTCTCTGCATGTGGATTCGGTCAGGCATCTAAAAGTTAGGTGCTGTAGTGTGCAACTTGTAGACACCTACATTCTTTATTATATTTGCTCAGAATACTTATGGCAGGGTTTCTGCGCTGTATTGGAAGGTGTAATATGAAAATAAGTCAAACTGTGGCTAATATGAATCTATACTTAGAATCTTTGTAATCAACTAAATATCCCATAATAGTGAAAAAAAGATAAGTACAATGTAAAATTTGCCTGAAACTTTAAAGTGTGTGCAGCAACTTCATACACTGGGCAGAACAACGAACAGTCCACTAGAAGTCATATAGCTTGTATTTAAAATGGATCCAAACTGGTGATGCAGCAAGAACATCCAGAATAATATGGTGCAGCTCTTCTCATTGCTATTCTTCTTTTTCTCCTTGGAGAGAAATTTAAAATAGGTCCTGAAATATACAATAGAGCTATAAAACATGTAAAGCAATATCAACATTTCCCAGAAGCTCTATTTATTGCATTACCAAATTTCTTATTCATGAACTTTCCTCTAATTGCGTTAGTTTCAAAGTATATTATTTTTATTGATGGTAATAGTGTATGAAAGTAATTATATTAGCAATTTTAGCATATTAGTAAAATAATGCTAATTTGTGATAATGATAAAATGTAGAATTTTAAAATGCAGAACAAGTAGAATTTTCATTTCTAGGCTTATTCTTTAACACTTTATAACATTCTTATAGGACCCAGATCTCCCCTACTTGTGTGCTCCAACCTCCAGTTTAATTCACTGACAATTTGGGGTTTATAACATATCATAGAGATGTTTTTTAAATCCCTATATATTGTACTTATAGGTTAAAATTCATTTTAGGTTGTTGTTTGTCAGAAAGTTCTGTATGGAAACCATGAGAGCTAAAATGAGTGGGCCATTTTTTAGAAGAATGGTGGATGGAGGTCATAGAGGCAAAATGAATGTATTCAATTTATAGGCTGCCCTTCCCAGCCAAGGCTCAGGGTGGCTTACAGTAAGAGACCAGAATAACTTGTAAAACAGGAGACTTAACAAGGAAACAAAGCAACTTAAAAGGCAAGTAGAGTATCCACTAATACAGAAACCCCCAATATCCCACCTAGCTCAGTTTGCTAAATGCCTGCCCAAATAGAAAGGTTTTACAGTGCTTCTGAAAGATGTTTAAGCCAGGTTCTTGTGGGCCTCGAGGGCAGGGGAATTCCATAGCTGAGCATAGGCTGCTGAGAACAACCTCCCATGAGTTCTGGCCCAAGAGACTTGCTGCATTGTTGGTACTTGCAGGTACTTGCAGGAACTCAGGGATCATGACAGAGAACAAGGGAGTAGGTCATTTCTGAGGTATGTATTGCCCAGGCTATTTTGTTACACCTTACACTGTGAGCCATACAAATGTTGAACAGTGTTAGTGCTAGCACAAGTTTGGAGCAGACACACATTCAGGACAGCAGGTGCTTGGAGGGCTGAAAGGTAAGACCTTCCCACCCCATTCCAGACTTCCATCCTTCCTCCATAACTCTCCATGCTCCCCCTTGCTCCTTGGGTTCCCCCCACCCCTCCACCACTTGTGGCTGCCCATGCTATCTGACCCAGGAGAGCAGGCAGGAAAGGGTTAGCCTGCTTGTCTGGCCGCAGCCCCCACCTCCACTAGGCTGCTGCTCTTCTCTGGGCTGGGCCCATCAGTCCCCACCCAGTCCCCGTACTCCCAAGCTATAGACCCCTGTCCCCTGGGCCATGCTGGTGCCCCTTGTTGCAAGTGAGTAGGGGGTGCCCCTGCATTGAGCCACTCACCTCACTGTGCCTGACCACCTTCCAGGCTCTGAGTGCCTCCCTGGGGGTGCCTTACATCTGGCTGACCCCCTTCCTGGAGCGCAACTGGTAGTCTGGGAGTAAGGTAGAAGCCAGCACCACCCAGGGATGGGCTTGATTCTGGCTCTGTGCCCCCTGGGAAACACAGGCCTAGTAGCCCTCAAGGGTACTTGACTCACTTCAAGAACTTGGGATGCTTCCTTCAGTCAGAAGCACAAGTAGTGGTCTCCTTTAGTCAGCTGAACCAAGAGCGCCCCAAGACGTAATCTAGACCCACTCCCAATAAGTCTCCCATGCTAGGTACAAAAGAGAATTCTATTGGTTACAAGGGATAGGGTTGGAATAGGGTGAAGAGTTGAGTAGTATCAGAGAAATCCCGTAGAGCAAACTGGCATGGCTGGGTAGCATTTGATCACTCATCTGAGTTACTGCAAGCTATATATCTAGTTGGATCTCAAGTATGTTACTCACAAGTATCATCTAGATGCAGGTGGAGATTCCCTCTGGAGGCAGGCAGTTCCTTGATCATGAGTTTTGAGAGAGCAAGTTTCAGATGGTCCAGCTCCTTTCTCTCTCTGAGTTTTCCTCATGGCTGCTGCCCCCTCCTCCTGGGCACTCCTTAACTTTTATATAGCCCTTATGACCTCATTTACCTGGCCCAATGGAGGCCAGCACCTGTTGGCTGTTAGCCAACCAATCTGAAATGCATCACTAGTTGCTGGGCATACTGGCAATCCCTAGCTCACCAGGGAGCCCAAGCCCCTCACCCTGTTATGTGATACCAGTTAAGTAGGCAGAGGGAGCAGGTTTCCCCGCTTCTTCAGGAATGTATCCAGTTCAGCTTACCTAAAGAGACAGGGTAAGGTGTGTCTCCTCTGCAGGGCCCATCCTAACCAAATTGTCACAGACTAGAGTTTTTGGGGAGAAACAGAGGTGGCCTTCTGCCACACCCTTCACTCCCAACTTGCAGCTGCTTGACCCCCAGGCTGTAGTGCGGTAGCTGCAGTGGCTCTGGCTCACGCGTGCAGCAGTAGAGTGTGTCCAGACCTGGCACGGGCTGGAGGGAGGAGGAGGGGAAGGCCTTGACACCCTCCACCCTGGACTAGAACTTCCTCACTCTGCCAAGCAGCATAGTCATGGCACCACCAACCACCTGAGCAGTGTCTTCTGGGTGCCCCACCTCTGTGAGCATGGGCACCAGCCCTGGTGCTGCCAACCCAGCTATGCATCTCCCCACTGCCCCCAAAGGAAGCTTCACCACCCCTTCCCCTGCTGGAGAAGCAGGTGCCTTCCCCTCTGCCTTGATGCAGCCTTGGCACCTGGCCCCCTTCCTTCAATGCCAGCAGACACCATCCCCTCCTCACACACCCATCCCCTCCACACCCATCTGGACACAGACAGACACCCCTCCCCCCAACCCCTGGACCTCCAACACCCACACTCCATACATTTACCAACATCCAGCTGCTAGGGCTGCTCCTATGACCCTGCCTGGATGCATGCTGGGCCTGTATGTATATGCATGGAGACACATGTGCATCCGGTGCTTCCATAGATTCATAGATGTAGGGTCGAAGGGATGTAAGTAGATCTTCAAGTCCAACCCCCTGCTGTGGGCAGGAGAGAATACTGGGCTCATATGACCCCAGCTAGGTAATTATCAAGCCTCTTCTTAAAGACCCCCAAGGTAGGAGCCAGCACCACTTCCCTTGGAAGTTGTTTCCAGATCCTAGCCACCCTGACTGTGAAGTAGTGCCTTCTAATGTCCAGCCTGAACCTACTCTCAAACAACTTATGACCATTATTCCTTGTTACTCTGGGAGGTGCTCAGCTGGCCCCCCATGATAAATTTATAGATGGCCACCAGGTCCCCTCCTAGACTTATCTTGTGAAGGGTGAAAAGGTTCAGGTCCTGTAGCTTCTCCTCATAGGGACTGCCCTGGTGTCCCTGGATCATGTGAGCGGCCCTCCTCTGGACCATCTTGATGCTGGCCACATCCCTCCTGAAGTGCAGCATCCAGAACTGGAAGCAGTACTCCAACTGTGGCCTTACCAGTGCTGCATAGAGAGGGAGGATCATCTCCTTGGCCCTGCTTGTGACGCATCTGTGGATGCATGACAAGGTGCAGTTTGCCTTACTGACCACATCCTCACATTGGTGGCCCATGTTCATTTTGGAATTGATAATGACTCCAAGATCTCTTTTTGCGACTGTGCTTTTGAGAAGGGTATTCCCCAGCCTATAGGTATAGTGCTGGTTCTTACTGACCAAGTTCTTACTGACCCTGCAGTTGTCACTATTGAATCCCATCCTATTCTCATTCACCCACCCCTGTAACCTGTCCAGGTCCAGCTGCATCCTGTCTCTCCCTCCTAACATGCCCACCTCACCCCAAATCTTGGTGTCATCAGAAAATTTGAACAGAGTACTTTTCATTCCTTCATTCAAGTTGCTAATAAAGAAATTGAACAGTGCAGGCCCGAGGACCGAGCCCTGGGGGTTCCCACTGCCCACATCCCTCTCGGTCAAATATGACACATCTACCACCACTCTCTGGGTGCAGTCCCTCAGGCAATTTGTGACCCATCTGACTGTGTAGGCATTAATGCCACAGTTGCCTAGCTTTTTAATGATAATGGGGTTGGAGATGGTGTCAAAGGCCTTCCTGAAGTCTAGAAAGACCACATCCACTGCGACACCTGCATCCAATGATTTTGTGACCTGATCACAGAAGGCAATCAGGTTGGTCTGCCAGGACCTGCCCCTAATGAACTCATGCTGGTTGCCACGAGCATCATCCCCCCTGCTGGTTCTTCACAGATGTGCTTCTGGATAATCTTCTCAAAGAGCTTCCCCAGGATTGAAGTAAGACTAACAGGCCTATAGTTGCCCAAATCCTCCCTCCTTCCCTTTTTTGAAAATGGGGACCACATTGGCCTTCTTCCAGTCATCTGGCACTTGGCCAAAGCACCATGAGTGCTCATAAAGCCATGCCAGGGGCCCCTTAATAACCCCTGCCAATTCCCTCAGAACCCTGTGGTGGAGAGCATCTGGACCAGGTGACTTGAAAACATCCAGCCCCTCCAGAAGTTCCCTAACTCAGTCCACTCTGACCCTAGGCCTGGCAGAGTCTCTCTTGAGTCTGTCCTGAATCTCAGTGGGGGAGTCTCAGTCCCTGCACAAGAAAATGGGGGCAAAGAAATTGTTAAAAAGTTCTGCTTTTTCCTCTGGTCTAACCACCAGATTGCCAAGCATATCCTGCAGGGGCCTCACATTACCCGGTGCCTTCTTCATGTTCCCTATGTTTTTAAAAAAGGACTTTTTATTGTCCTTGAACTTTGATGCTAGTCCTAGTTCCGTATCTGTCTTTGCTTTCCTAACAGCCCCCCTACAGGCTGGAATTCTGTCAGTCTGCAAAGGGAAACCCATGCTTTCCTGCAATTTTCTGGGTCTTGCTCACATATTCTTGTGACCAGCTTTTGGGTCGCAAGCCACTGGTTGAGAAACACTGCTCCAGAGCACTGTAGTTATGTCAAAAGGTAAACTGTTGCCTTCTGCAGCTTCTAGATGGTCTTCAAGAGTAGCCCCAAGTAGGGCACATTATAATAGTCCAGACATGAGATTACGAAGGTCTGGATGATGATGGCCAGATCTGAATCTGAAAGAAAGTATTACAGCTTTCTCATTAAGTGGCATTGTAGAAAGGCACCTAAATGTTCACATACAGAGAGGGTCTAGGAGCACCACAATATTGCAAACCTGAGTGACAAGGGAATGATAAACCCCATCAATAAATGTCACAATCCCCAACAAGTCCAGTAGTCTGTCTTCTGCCATCCCCTCTGTCTTATCTGGATTCAGTTTCAATTGGTTCTACTGCATCCAATCTGTAACTGGAGCCAGGCATCCAGAAACTAAGGCCAAGTTCAAACATTACACTTGGGTCAGTCTAAGTGATCAGCAATCAATCTAAACTTGTAACCATACTGAAGTTTGGTACACACAGACCATTCTAAAAATGGTGGAACCAGATCTAAGATACACCTGATTCAATATGTACCCAAACCTAATCAGTTTAGGTTACAATGGTGAATGGAACTTCTGTAGATCCCCTGTCAACTCAAGTTAGATTGCTGTCCTCTGGCATCCCAGCCTTATTTGCTGTCTTCCCACCACCCCGCTCACAGAGAGGTTCTCTAACACTTGGTCCATGCCTGGCTGCTTCATCCAAGAGCCCAGAAGGCTCTTCCCTCAAGCTCTTCCAGAGCCTCTGAGGAAGCAGGGCAGGTGCCTGTCCCACTTCCTGCAGAAAAATGCATCCCCTCCTTCCCTGGCAACGTGTCCCTGCACTGCTTGCTGCCCACCA
>NW_017729027.1:30569992-30577419 GCF_001723915.1 Gavialis gangeticus | reverse complement strand
ACTTCTGTAGATCCCCTGTCAACTCAAGTTAGATTGCTGTCCTCTGGCATCCCAGCCTTATTTGCTGTCTTCCCACCACCCCGCTCACAGAGAGGTTCTCTAACACTTGGTCCATGCCTGGCTGCTTCATCCAAGAGCCCAGAAGGCTCTTCCCTCAAGCTCTTCCAGAGCCTCTGAGGAAGCAGGGCAGGTGCCTGTCCCACTTCCTGCAGAAAAATGCATCCCCTCCTTCCCTGGCAACGTGTCCCTGCACTGCTTGCTGCCCACCAACACCACTGCCAGGCCCCCAGTCTCTGATGTGCTGGGTGGAGGACAGGGAAGGGCTCCCAGCCCTGGGTGGGAAAAGGGTCCAGACAGGGCACAGATAAAGGGATGCCATGGCAGGGTGTGGGCAGGCTGGGATATGTAACCATGTGCAACTCATGACAGAGGGCACTCTTTCTGCAACTTTTCTGGAATCTTGTGGCTGGGTATGGGGGAGGATCCACAGTAACATGGCAGGAGGTTGGGGCATGCTTGTCTGTGCCCAGCATCCACTCAGAGGTAGTCTGGGTGGTCAGCTGCAATCAGCAGTCTCCAGCAGCCTAGGGATCCCAAAGGGCATGTTAGGTGGTGTGCAGAAGTGTCCCCAACATCCTGGCCTTGGTCAATGCAGGTAGCCTGCATTGTCATTCCCCTCCCACCCCACCCAACCAAAGGGCAAACATTTGTACTGTTCATTACTTATCTAACCTAAGCCACTTAAAGAAAACCATGTAAGTTAGATTTCTTCCTTGTTGTACTTTTTCAAAGTGTGTACTTAGCCTAAGTCTGGGAGGACTGGGCCAGACAGGAAATTGAGATAGTTGGTATCATCAGCATACTGTTTCCTCACTTCAATGCAGTCTCACTCAGTGCCCTCATATACACATTGGACAGGAAGGACAACAAAATGTACTCCTAAGGAACCCCATAAGAAAGGTCCAGAAGGGATGAGGAGCAAGTGCCCTCTATCTGGGACCTATCTGGTAGGAAACTGTAGAGCCAATTTAGACTTGTCATATGAATACCTGCTAAATCATGTCACTAGTTTATCTGCATCTTATGATCAAATGTATTAAAGGGTGCTGTAAGATTAGTAAGATGAACAGGGCACAGTTGCCTCTGTCAATCTCCAGGTGAAAATTACTGACCAGTGCCTATGGCTTGGTGAACACCACAAGCTACAAATAGAGGAATTTCTACAGAAGTCCTGAAAGATGTGACTGAAGTGACTTAAACTAAGCCCGCCAGGGAATGGGGGAACTACCACCACTGCTGGCCCACTGAGCAACCCTTGCAAAGCCAGCAGGCCAAGACATTTAAAGGAGCCCACCCCTGCCCCAGCCCACCCCTGCCCCATCCTTAGAATGAACTGTAGGCAAGGCAGGGGCCCCCAAGGGGACACTAGCGTGCCTATACATAAATACCAGGAGCTTGGTGAATAAACAGGAGGAACTTGTCCTCCTGCTAAATGCAAATAACTATGATGTTATAGGGATAATGGAGACCTGGTGGGATTCAACCCATGATTGGACCACAGGTATAGATGGCTGTACAGGAGGAATCGAGTGGATAAAAGGGGCGGAGGTGTAGCTGTCTATGTCAAGGAAAACTATGCATCCCTGCAAGCTGACATTGGTACCCACAGTGGATGACTTGAGACCCTCTGGGTTAAAATCCCTGGGGAACATGGCACAAGGGATACTTTGGTGGGAGTCTACTACAGACCCCCTACCCAAGGTCAAGACCTTGACCAGGAGTTTGCCAGGGAATTGGCTTAGGCTGCATGCTCCCAGTGTATGGTTGTCATGGGAGACTTTAAATACCCAGACTTCTCATGGGAGGAGTGCTTAGCCAAATCTGAGTGGTTGCAAAGCTGTCTCTCATGTGTGGATGACCTCTATCTGATGCAGGAAGTCTACAGGCCAATGAGAGGTAAAGTGCTGCTCGACCTAGTACTGGCAACCATGGATGACCTAATCAGCAACCTAATGATCAAAGGGAAGCTGGGTGACAGTGACCACAAGCTGATCACTTTCACCATCTGCCATAAAGATGGCAAGTCAGTCAGTAATACAGAAGTCCTCGACTTCAGGAAAGCTGACTTCAACAAGCTAAGGAGGCTTGTCAGTGAGGCCCTAAAGGGCCACAACCCAAAGGGGAGGGGAGTTTGGGACGAGTGGTTGCTCCTCGAGGGAACAATCCTGGATGCATAAGCAAAGTCTATCCTGTCTCAGAGGAAAGGCAGCAAAAGGGCACAGCAGCCCCCTTGGCTCTCTAGGGAACTAGTGGACCTCCTGCATCTTAAAAGGAAGATCTACAAAGGATGGAGGACTGGAACCACCACCAAGGAGGAGTACTCTGCACTGGTCCAGACCTGCAGAGAGTGAACCAGAAAAGCCAAGGCTGCGATGCAACTCCCACTAGCTACAAATATCAAGGACAATAAAAAGGCATTTTTTTAGATATGTGGGGAGCTGGAGGAAAAGCAAGGGCAACGTTGGACCCCTGCTAAACCAGATGGGGTCCAATGTCCCATGGGGTGCCCAGGATGCCCAGGAAAAAACAAACTTGCTAAATGGGTATTTTGCATTGGCCCTAAGATTGGAAGAAGGCCAATGTGGTGCCCATCTTCAAGAAAGGGACAAAAGTGGATCTGGCAAACTACAGGCACATCAGCCTGACCTCTGTCCCGGGGAAGGTCTTGGAGAACATTATCAAAGAGGCCATCCTTAACAGACTAGCTGATGGCAATATCCTGAGGGATATCCAGTACAGGTTTGTTGAGGGTAGGTCTTGCTTGACCAAACTCATTTCCTTTTATGACCAGGTGACCTGGTCTTTAAAGTCAAGATACATGACATCAATCTCTTCCCCCTTGTTCAGGAGATTGATGTCGTGTATCTTGACTTTAAAAAAGCCTTCGATCTGGTATCCCATGATTACCCCTTGGCAAAACTGGCTAACTGTGGCCTTGACCTCATCACAATCCACTGGCTGGGCAATTGGCTCCACGGTAGCACCCAGAGGGCGGTGCTTGGTGGAAGTCAATGGTCGTGGTATGCTGTGACCAGTGGGGTCCCTCAAGGCTCTGTCCTAGGGCCTGTACTTTTTAACATTTTCATCAATGATGTAGACATTGGTGTCAGAAGTGGACTGGCCAAGTTTGCCGATGACACCAAACTCTGGGGTAAAGCATCCACACCTGAGGACAGGAGGATGATCCAGGCAGATCTTGACAGGCACATGAACTGGGCGGATGAGAACCTGATGGTGTTTAACATCTAAAAATGCAAGATTCTCCACCTTGGGAGGAAAAACCTGCAGCATTCTTATAGGTTTGGCAGTGCTAGTCTGGTTAGCACTACAGATGAAAGGGACTTGGGGGTCATGATTGACCACAAGATGAACATGAGCCTTCAATGTGATGCTGTGGCTAGTAAAGCGAGCAAAATGCTGTCTTGCATCCATAGATGCTTCTCAAGCAAATCCCAGGATGTCATTCTCCCATTGTACTCGGCCTTGGTGAGGCTGCAGCTGGAGTCCTGCATGCCATTTTGGGCTCCACAATTCCAAAAAGATGTGGAGAAGCTTGAGAGAGTGCAGAGGAGAACCACACACATGATCAGAAGTCAGGAAAACAGACCTTATGATGAGAGGCTGAGAACCATGGGACTCTTCAGCCTGGAAAAGTGCAGGCTCAGGGGCAATCTGTGACCACCTATAAATTTATCAGGGGTGTTCTCCAGGATCTGGGGGAGTGCCTGTTCACCACGGGGCCCCAGGGATGACAAGATCAAATGGTCACAAACTCCTCCGCGACTGATTCAGGCTGGACATAAGGAAGAACTTCTTTACTGTCTGAGCCCCCAAGGTTTGGAATAGACTGCCACCGGAGGTGGTTCAAGCACCCACTTTGAACACCTTCAAGACACATTTAGATGTTTATCTTGCTGGGATCCTATGATCCCTGCTGACTCCCTGCCCCTGGGGCAGGGGGCTGGACTTGATGATCCTCTGGGGTACCTTCCAGCCCAAGTGTCTATGAAAAAAAATAAAAAAGAAGTGCATGATTATTGTTAAGTTACTTACAACTGAAGACATCCCCTTGACAATACAATCTGACTTAATTAGAATATCAAATATATGTCAAAGAAATTCATTAAATTTGTGAAATATTCATTTTCCATGACAAGAACCAGAAGTACTGTATTTTCAGTAAACTGTTAGGTTAAGGTTTGCTGTTCCTTTTAGAGTGGAAAATTTAAATCATAGGAAGAAAAGGAGGAAGAAAAATTACATATAAATATACAAGACATAGCATCTAGAATAGCTGTGGAGGCATTAGACCTAAAAATAGGATACCTCATGGTAGGATGTTGATTACAGCAGCAAGGTCAGAGATGAAACTTCTGTGGAGCCTTTTAATCTAATCACCAACAATCTACATTAGACTTGAGGAGGGGCAGATTTGAAACAGAAAATAACTGAGATTAGGCCTAGAAACAGCCAGTAAAGCAATTAATCACTCATGAAGTACTAAAATGAACCATGAATGAAAAAAAGGAGGGACATAGCTCTGATCCCACAGTGTAAAACCTGAGCTGATATCCATCCAGCTAATGAAAACAGGACTCCATGCTTCCAGAGTTCTTAAAATAACTAAATCAAAATGTTTTAGATAAATAAGGGGAGATATAAGTCTACAGGTATTGGAATAAGAAAAATATTTTTTTTTTCACTGAGAGGTGACTTGATAGATGCCTACAAGTATATCAAGAGTGAACACCAAGATCTAGGAGGACAACTCTTCAGAAAGGCACCCCCAGGGAGGACGAGGACCAATGGGCACAAGCTAATTGAGGAAAAAATTAGGTTGGACATTAGGAAAAACTTCTTTTCCATAAGGGTATCTAGAATCTAGAACATGGTCCCAGCAGAGGTGGTGCAGTCACCATCCTTGGAGGTGTTCAAGAGGAGGCTGGGCAAGCACCTCGTGGAGCTTGTTTGAGCCCAATAACTTCCTGCCCATGGCAAGGGACCAGACTTGATGATTTTACAGGTCCCTTCTGGTCCTTTGATTCTATGGTTCTATGAACAGTATCTACAGGAAGGAGGTAGAGACATTATGGTATATGGGAAAACACTAAACCAAAAATAAACTATAGGTTGCATTTGACTACGTAGCAGTAGCAGTTATAATACAACATTTTCCTAACAATGAACTCTATTAGACTGTAGAATATTCTCTCAAGGGAATACAGTACAAGGCCCCATCATTCCAGACAAAACAATGCACAGAATACAATATAACCCTTCTGCTAGGCACTGGTCAGCAGCAAGAAGGGCTGGGTTCAGTTTGGGGATACTAAATATATTTTACCTTGGCAACACTAAATGAATTACTACGGTGTCCCACATAAACAAAAAAACCCTCTTTGCAAACAGTGTAAACAGAAGACAGATTTATTACAGAAAACAGAAGAAAACACCAAATGCAATTTAAAACACAACTAACTACAAGACATCTTATATAGGTTGCACTGCACCAGGGGAAGCTGCTAGAAAGCATGGGTCTTTCTGAGGTGCAAGGGTCCCCTCATTGCTTGCAGAGGAATGGTAGCATGCCAATTGTTGCTCCCACAGAGAAGCTGTATATGTGCTTGGGGAGTGACTGTGACTCCAGACAGCAGGCACCCACCCCACAACCTCTGGGCTAGATTTTACGGCCTGCTAAAATGAAACTACAGGAAAAACTCCAAAAGGAGCCAAGTTGATTAATGACTACAGCTGGCCCAATCACACAGTTGGCTAGAGCAAAAGACCACCAAAAGAAACAAGGGGAAAGACCAGGCCTGCTCTCTAGGCCTGAGCTGAAGGTAGTTTGGGGGTCACAGCTCCACTGGGAGAAGAAAGCTGTACACCTCAACCCTAGCCCAAAAATGGCAAGATTAGAAACTCCCAGGTTTCAACACTGTTTAAACTGGCAGGCCTAACTCCTGGCCAGCATACCTAAGGAACCAATACTCTTTTCTCCAGTATTGATCCCTTGACCAGGGTTAAAATAAGATAAGTCTCCTAATGGGCTCTTAGATGGGCATCAGAGGGACACCAGCCCACCAGCTCTTGATGCTGACTTGGTTCAGAGTCACTTGGATGGATTGGATGTGTTCAGATCAGCAGGCCCGGATGAGCTTCATCCGAGAGTACTGAAGGAATTAGCTGGTGTCATAGCAGAACCACTGCCATGGCTGTTTGAGTGGCACTTGGGTCAGGTCTCAGATGACTGGAAAAGGGCCAATGTGGTCCCTATTTTCAAGAAGAGGAGGAAGGAGGATCCGAGTAATTACAGGCCAGTCAGTCTCACCTCCATCCTTGGAAAGATCTTTGAAAAGATTATGAAGGATAATATCTGTGGGAGTCCAGTGGGAAAAATAATGCAGCAGAGAAACCAGCATGGATTCGTAGCAATTAGATCACGTCTGACCAATCTGGTTTCATTTTATGACAGGGTCACAAAATGCTTAGATACAGGAGTAGAGGTAGATGTCATTTTCTTGGATTTTAGCAAGGCCTTTGATACGGTATCTCATCCCATTGTCATAAATAAATTAAGAGGCTATGATATAGATGTTTACACTGTCCAGTGGGTGACAAATTGGCTTAGCAGTTGCACCTGGAGAGTGATAGTAACGGGGTCGGTATCAACCTGGAAGGATGTGGGTAGTGGGGTCCCACAGGGTTCAGCCTTTGGACCTGTACTCTGCAATATCTACATCAGTGACTTGGACATGGGTGTGAAGAGTACTCTCTCCAAGTCTGTGGATGATACTAAATTGTGAGGTGTAGTGCACAGTCCAGAGGGTAGAGAACACTTGCAGGTAGACTTGGACAGGTTAGAAAAGTGGGCTGTACACAATAGGATGCAGTTCAACAAGGATACATGCAGAGAGCTGCACCGAGGGCACAAAAATATCCAGCACACCTACTGGCTGGGAAGTGACCCTTTCAGCAGCACAGAAGCGGAAAGGGATCTCAGACTCATAGTGGACTCCAACATGAACATGAGTCATCAGTGTGACGAAATCATCAGCAAAGTTAACAGCACTTTATCATGCATCAGCAGATGCATCACAAATAGAACCAGGGAGGTGATACTTCCCCTCTTTGCAGCATTGGTCAGACCACAGTTGGGGTACTGCATCCAGTTTTGGGTGCCATACTTCAAGAAGGATGTTGATAGACTTGAGAGGGTCCAGAGGAGGACCACTCATATGGTCAGGGACTTACAGGACAAGCCCTATGAAGAGACACTGAGGGACCTGGACCTCTTCAGCCTCTGCAAGAGAAGGCCGAGAGTTGATATTGTGGCCACCTACAAATTCATTAGCAGGATGCAGCAAGGG
>NW_017729027.1:30568763-30569877 GCF_001723915.1 Gavialis gangeticus | reverse complement strand
GAGCTGGAACCAACTTCCTAGGGAAGTGGTGCTGGCTCCTACCCTAGGGATCTTTAAGAAGAGGCTTGATGACTACCTGGCTGGACTCATTTGAGTCCAGTCTTTTCTCCCACCCAGGCGGGGGGTCGGACTTGTAGATCTACAAGGTCCCTTCTGACCCTACTTCTATGATTCTATGTTGAACAGTGCAGGTTTGAGGACTGAGCCCTGTGGAACCCCCCTGCCCACATCCCTCCAAGTCAAAATGACCCATCCACTACCACTCTCTGGGTGCATCCCTCGAGCCAGTTGGCGACCCATTTGACTGTGTGGGTGTCGACACCACAGTCCCCCAGTTTCTTAATGAGAACGGGGTGAGAAACAGTGTTGAAGGCCTTCCGAAAGTCCAGAAAGACTACGTCCACTGCTACCCCTGCATCTAAGGATTTGGTGACCTGGTCGTAGAAGGCCACCAGGTTGGTCTGACAGGACCTGCCTCTAATGAACCTGTGTTGGTTGCCCCTAAGCAGAATCTCCCCTGCTGGCCCTTCATGGACATGTGCCAGAATAATTCTCTCAAAAAGCTTACCCAGGATTGAGGTAAGACTAACTGGCCTATAGTTTCCTGGGTCCTACTTCCTCCCTTTCTTGAAGATGGGAACCACATTGGCCCTCTTCCCGTCCTCTGGCACCACACTAGAGCACCACGAGTGCTTGTACAGCTGTGCCAGGGGTCCCAAAATGACCTCAGCTAATTCCCCCAGCACTCTGGGGTGGAGATTGCCCGGACCAGCTGATTTAAATACATCCAGTCCCTCCAGAAGTTCCCTAACTAAATCCTCACTGACCCCTGGCCTAGGTGTGCCTCCCCTGGGGCCTGAGGGGGGCCCAGTGGGGGTGCTGATTTGGTCTCTGCTCAGGAAAATGGAGGCAAAGGAGTCGTTAAATAGGTTAGCTTTGTCATCTGGTGCGACGACCAAATTTCCTAGCGTGTCTTGCAGGGGCCCCACGTTACCTGGAACCTTCTTTTTGCCCCCTATGTATTTAAAAAAGGACTTCTTGTTGTCCTTGATCCGGGTAGCTAGTCCCAGTTCCATCTCCACCTTGGCCTTCCTGACTGCCCCCCTGCATCCCC
>NW_017729027.1:30563112-30567924 GCF_001723915.1 Gavialis gangeticus | reverse complement strand
CCACCAACCTAGAAGAGAACACATGCTTACCTTTAGGGGAAAGGTGGAGCTCTTCCCATCCAAGCATGTCTCTCGTTGTGATGATGATCTGTACAGGTCCTTTCTGACCTTAGCATCTATGAATCTGTAAAACCTCAAAAGAACAAGAGGGGAAGAAAAGGAGGAGAGAGGAGTTCCCAAACACTGGGACAATTCTCCCTCTCTCTCCTCTCTACCTGAGCTTCCTTTTTCATTATTTATATACTCCTTCTCCCTTGCAGGAGACTTCACTCTTCAACAGCTCCTAATAGCTTACCTTCCCCCAACCCAGCCTAGCTCACCTTATATCCCTTTATATATCCCTTATTATCCCAAGGCATGACATCACCCTGGCCTTGTCCAGTCAGGGAGTGCCACAATCCAGTCCATCTCCCAACCAATCAACCTGAAGAATCCTTTGCTTTCCCTGGCCAATGGGGCCAGAAAATTTTATATATTTTCCCCAGATACAAGCCCCAGCTTGCCATATGCTAAGCACGTGGTCAAAACACGGACCACCTTGCCCACATAAAAACACACATACAGACAACAACACAATGTACAACACAAGCTTGTGTGTGGGTGTTACACAATAAAGAATCATCCTGTATAGTCAGGCCTGGATGAAATAATGTTGTTTTTAATATAGAACTGATCCAAATCTCACTGCCAAATAGAGCAACTGCAGTTGATTTGAATGGGCTTTGAATCAATTTCTACAGGGAGTCCAGCCTTTGACCTGTGTAATTTATGTATGTTTTGGTTTTCACTTGTATATGATATACTGCATCTGATGATGTGAGCTTTTGCTTGGGAAGCTTGTGTGTGTCTGATTAAGTTGGTCTATAAGGTGAACCTCTACCCTGCTTTCTATATAATATCCGTGTTTATTCTACATAACAAAAATAGAGGATGTCCTTTACAGTACATACAGGGCACAAGCTTATTTTTGTTATTTTATAATCCTAACTTTTTGGACTTACTGTTTTAATACAACAGGATAGAAGGATAATTCTAAGAAACATGAGTAATATTATCTAAAGCAAACTTACCAGAAGAAAGTAACCCAATGTCTTTAGAACCTCTATTAGCAAGGAGGGTTATTGACAAATATTATATTGGGTTTTTCAGTAAGTGAAAGTTCAGCAACTTGTATTCTATCCAACGTATTCTGACACAGGAAGTTACTTTACTGAGAAAATTTGCAGACTGTTATTCAGTTACAAGTTTAACCACACATTTGACTCAGAGGTTATGGATTGTGTTACCATGCATAATAGGCAGGTTCAGGTCATTTATCACTAGCTGCCAGCCTCACTGGTTAGCCTAAAGGGGCTATGATGCTACATATCAAATCCCTAATTCATTTGTGTTAAGAATGACATTTGGGGCCTTTATCATAATGGATATGTTAGCATTCCTTCAGTAGAGCTTTACAAAACGTGACTAAGTTGTTATGGCATTACTGTATTGCTCAAAAGGTAGTCAGAATGGGCATCTACAGACTGAATCAATAATACAGTATTTTCCAAGTGCACTTTTTTTTACATCAGCAGTTTGGAAGCTAAATAAAACTTTTCCTTTATTGCTGAAATGAAATGTACCCTTATGTCAACTTCAAATAACATGTTTTGCATCTTTTCAGTATATTGATACTTTCCTTTTGCATATATATTTTCTTTGTGCACGTATTTTTTTGTTACGCACCTCACTTATAATACCTAAGACAACACATTCTTGAAAAGTCTTTTTTTCATTTGAAATTTATTTGAGGAGATAGATCTTAGATGAATGGCTATAGTAGATCAGTGATTTTCATTCATATTTCCAAGCAAAATAACTTTAATTCCAAATTCTGCAACACCTGTGACCAGAACAACCTCACCACCCTTTGTATAATTGCGTAGCAAACTGAAAGAAATGTGAGCTTGGCATGAAAACCCAATAATGTCTTCAGGAATTAATTTATTTATTTGGATTAATATAAATGCTAAAAATGGGGTGTTAATCTATATGCTTTAAAAGCCTTTAATATAAGAAACATATTAAGGGCAACATTTTGAAATAATGAATCATGAAGCTCTCTTTCTTTCAAAAAGTAGGCTATCTGTATGATTCCCTGTATCTTTCCTGTATGTTTTCCTGTATGTGAAAAAATGAGACTTACAACAAATATGATAAAAAATGCCATCATACAATACAATACAATATGAATACAGTGTTCATCAGCATGTCTCTAAATCTCGCATTGCAACTGGAAAAATTCTTCACAGACCAAATGCTGGTTCCTACTACACTACACTATATTGAGTCAGTACAGTCAGACCATTGTACAGACGGAGCAAAATGCAAATTCAGGTATATACTATTTGCAGTACTTTTGATGTGTATGTAGATCAGCTTCGTGTTGTGATGCTTTTCTGTCTGTAAGATACAGTGATGTTTCATATAGGGTGGTTATTACCTGATGCTACTCACACTGAGATGGATCACAGTTCATAATTCCAGTTATTATGTTTTTGTAGTGAACACTGTGTATTATATGTTTTAGGGCATTGCTTTGTCATAGAAAATGGGACTTGTGTGTACTGATACCCCATAGACATCCTGCGATTTGCTCTAAATATTAAGAATACAAATAATTTACTGAAAAGATAATATTATTTACAAGTGAGCCACAGTGGCGTTGAAGAATATAGTACAACCTTCTATAGAAGATGAACTGAATGTTTGTTATAAATGTTTTTGTTATAAACATAAATGACCTTAAAAATGTTAAAATATTGTCCTTCTTGTTTATTTATCCAAAACCACAGCCTACTTCTCGAACACCGATAAATCAATCTGTCTCTTACAAAATAGTAAGAAGAAACCTGTGAATTATCCTTTATGAAAGAAATATAAAACTAAGAGACAAGTGAAATGACCTAATAAAGCATGAACCGATATGAAAAAAAAAAAATGTATTCCCCTGATACTGGAGCTATCTACGCAAGAACAAGAATCGTAATGAATTGTGTTCAGATCCAAATGAAGGATGTCAGTGATGGAAAAGCACAAATACCTTTGTTTATATTTTTTCAGCCTTGGGTAATGTAACTGACTCAAGCAGAGAAAAAATACTATATATTTCCTTACAAATTATACACACACATTTTCAGGAAAAGTAAGTCCTGTCATCACAGCGTAAAGTGCTGCAATCTGACACTTTTCATGTGTGTCTTCTAAAATAACATACTCATATACCATAAGCCAGAGAATTCCTGCTCCTATCTAAGCCCAAATCCTACTCTTCACTTCCAGTCACAAAGTACACTTTGGTATGCTTATGTTGGAATGCAGATACCTAATCTAGCTCTAAAAGAGTTAAGTTGCATATTGGAAGCAGACTAGCCATAACAGTATAGAACTCCATGCTGAGTGGGGTGCATTAGCCCTCACAGAGCTTTGTGGTGCAAATGCTGTGCTGCTTCTAGTGCTTGATCTTGATGATATAAATTTTGTGACTGCTAGTGCTACAAGGTGGAAACTAGTGTGATGACCCAGCCAAGTGCACCAGATCTAGGCATGCATTGACCAGCCCCACTGGAAAAAGCATCTTTGGGTGTCATCTGGCTCACCTGCTAAGACATGCTTTAAACTAGGTTCCATGGGGGTTGTGATCCAAACCCTCTAGCAACAGAGTGCACAGTCCTGAGGGAAAAGGAATCAGAGAAGCAGCTTAACTGGGGAAAAGGGCCAGAATGCTACAGGACAGCCACAAGTGGCACAAAATGTGAGTGAGTAGGTTAAAATGCAAAATGTATCCATGTATACAAATATGAAAAAAATGGGGAATAAACATGATAAGCAAGAAGCTGCAACTGCAAAAAGAACTGTGACCTAATTGGAAGGACAGGGTTAGGAGAAAAGGTTGTGGTGTTACTCTGTATATCAAAAACACATGCACTTGTTCCCTGGAAACACGTTCCTTCAAGAGGAAAAAGACAGCAGCGAAGAATGCGTTTGGATGAAGATGAAAAGTGAAAGATACAGCACTGATGTAATGGTAGGGAGTTACCTTAGGCCATCATATCAAGAAAAGGACATGGATGAGGCATTCTTCAAACGAGACAAATCTATCCAAATGCTATGGGATGATACTTAAGATAGATTTCAATTTTCCGTAAATCTGCTGGAAGAACAATGAAGCCAAGCACAAAATGTTAACTCAGCTCCTAATTTGTACAGAGTACACTTTCTTCCTGAAAGTGAAAGGTACAACTAGGTGATCACCTTTCTTAGCTCTTGTCCCGGCCAGTAGCTGGTGGAGGATGTGAAGGTGATAGTCAACTTGGAAAGTAGTAATGACTATATAGTCACTATATGATATATAGTCATATAGGCACTATATCACTATAGAATTCCAGAACTTCAGACAGGGAAAGTATGAGGTCAGCACAATTAGGATGCTACATCTCAAAAATACAGATTTAGTCCAAATAAAGGTGTTAATAGGCTTGGTGCCATGGGAAGACAAACTGAGGATAAAGGTGCCCGGGAGGGCTAGGAGCTTCTACATCAGGGGTTGGCAAAATATGGCCTGCAGGTCATTCTATCTGGCCCACCAGGCCATTCTATCTGGCTGACGGGGCCCCTAAAAAATTTAGAAAATTAATATTTATCTGCCCCTGGCTCCTGTCAAAGATGACAGGAGCCAGGGGCAGTAGGACCCAGGGGAAGCCACAGCAGGCTCCTGCAACACCAGGGCCCACCCAGCCCTGTCCCCTCCCCCAGCCAGAAGCCCCTGCCTAG
>NW_017729027.1:30546139-30558112 GCF_001723915.1 Gavialis gangeticus | reverse complement strand
CCCAGGGGAAGCCACAGCAGGCTCCTGCAACAGCAGGGCCCCCCCACCCTGCCCCCCCAGCCAGAAGCCCCTGCTTCTGGCCTGGGACCATGGGTCTGTTTGTGCCTGCTTATGCCAGAGCAGGAAATTCAGATAAGATGTTGGAGGGGAGGCAGGGGAGGACTGCAGACATTGCCCAAGTCCTTGGGGCCTGGCCAGCTCCTGCTGCATCCCACAGTCCAGCAATGCAGCTGGGAGTTATGTAGTACACAGTGGCCAGCAGGTGGGGGGGCAGGAAAGTGGGGAAAGTGGTGAAGGTGGCAGGCAAGTGAAAGTGGGCAGCATATGGGATTGCAGGGCCTGCACCAATGTCCTGGGGCCAGCGCCGGGTGGGGCCCAGACCGGGGTGGTAGGAGCATGGGACGTGGACTGGCAGGAGTCCATGGAGCCAGGCTGGGCTTCACCAGCAAGCAGAAGGGGGAGCTGACCTGGCTTCATAGAGCCCCTGCCAGCCAGGACCCTGTGCTCCTGTCACCCTGCTCTGGGCCCCACCGGTACTGGCCCTGGGACACTGGCACGGGCCTCATGCTGGTGCCCAGCTGCCACTGGCTCCTGCATGCCTGCTTACTCCCAGTGCCCCACTGCAGCCCCACAGTACGGGCAGGGAGCAGCATGCAGCCCCAACCTTGTGCACCCTGTGCTGCCCATCTGGGCTAAGCAGTAGCAGTGGAAATGGTGCTCAGTGTGGGAGAAAAGTGACCACTTCCCCTCCCCATGGCCAGTGTTTCCTGCTGCAGCTGCTTGCAGCTTTCACAGGGCTGTCCTGCCTCTCTGCTGCATCCCCACTGCCCCACGGGGCAGCGGTGGCAATGGAGAGCAGGTACAGGCAGCCCAGCATGTGCTCCGAGCAGCTGCAGCATGGGGCACCAGCAGCAGGAGCAGCCTCTTTTCCCCTGTGCTGAGCATCAGTTAGTTCCCCCCCACCGCTACCAGCCTGGGCCCTGTGGTGGCTCCGGGCTTATCCGTTGGGGCTGAACTGTGGCAGCAGCAGCTGGACAGAAACTGTTGCTCAGTATGGAGGAAAGTGCCCCCCTCCCCTCACTGCCAATGGGCAGTGTTTGCTGCTGCTGCCCACCTGGAGTTCCTTCATTGTCGCTTGTGAGCTGTCCTGTGGCTGGACCACATGGCCATTGCTGCATAGAGGCAGCAGTGAAGCAGCAGTAGAGGTAGAAACTGCAGCCTATCATGGCATGAGCTCCAGGTGGGCACCCACAGCAAACACTGCCTGGCAGCAGCGAGGAAGGGGGCACTTTTGAATAATCAAAAGCACAAATCCAAAATGGGTGATACATGGCCGGATGACAGGACCACAGAGAAGCCCGTGGGAGTCTTCATGGATCACAGGCTCAATACAAGTCTGCAGTGTGATATTGCCACATAAATGGCAAATGTAGTTTTGGGCTGAATCAATAGAAGCATTGCGCACAAGATGTGGGAGGTAATAGTGCCTCTACTTGGCACTAGTTAGGCCACATCTGGAGTACCATTTGCAGTTCTAGGCTTCATATTTCGAAAAGGATATTGAGAAATCAAAGAGGATCAGAGGTGGGAAACAAAGATGATGCAGGTCTTGGAAAGCAAGGCATACAAGAAGAGGCTGAAGGAGCCAGGCATGCTTAACTTACAGAAAAGGTGTTTAAGAGGACACATGACAGCAGTCTTCAAATACTTGAAGGGCTGTCATAAAGAAAAAGAAAAACACCTTTCCTCTCTTGTTGCAGTGAATTGGATGCAGACCAGTGGCTTGGATTTGCACCAAAGCCAGTTTGGATTAGATATCCAGATAAACTTCTTCACTGTGAGAATAGTCAGGCAGTGGAATAGACCACCTAGGGAAGTTGTGGACTCTCCTTCACTGGAGGTGTTCAAGAAGAGGTTGTAGAGCCACTGGTCAGGGATGATCTAAGCACAACTATGGCTATGTTCTACTATGGATATTTCCCATGTTTCTGGGCTTTGCTGGTTGCCCCCTCCCCTCCTTTCTGCTACATGTGTCAAGGTATTTTTCAGCCTTCCTCAGAGGCATTGGGTGCTGGCTGCAGCTAAGGCTTGGAATTTTGACTAGGTCCTGCTAGGGTTCCTCCTGGGACCCAGAGATTCCTGGCTAAAGGGTCTTGTCCCTTCTCTCAGGGTCAGACTAATCACCACATTTTGGGTCAGGAAGGAATTGTACATCCAAATTGGTTTGGACAGTGGGGGTTTTTGCCTTCCTCTGTAGCGGGGGGTGTGGTCCTCTCCCTGGCTTTCTTGAGCATATATTGACAACACTTTATAGAAGCAGGCCATTGTTTGCTGTGGTTCCCTGGCTTTATCTGTGGCAGGTTTGGATGTTATATCTTGTGTTATGTCAGGGGCAATGGCAGTTTTACAAAGAGTTTAAATCATGGATTATATTGGATAGTCTGGATAAGAACAATCGTGTCTCAGGCAAGGGTTGGACTAGATGACCTCTGGAGGTCCGTTCCAGCTCTATTTCTCTATGATTTCTATGCAATCTAGTTTGCAGCACACCTTATCCAGCTTGCAGGCTCTCCAGTGGCCCAGAAATTTTGTAGCAGGTGTGTGCCAATTAACACTGCCACCACTTCTCTGTCACCAAATTTCCAGATTTGAGAGACCAATAGGCCAGATGACATGGTTTTGAGGGCTGAAGGTTGAATCATGGTCAGGTATATTATTGGCATTGCTGCTAATCTGCATTAAGTAGATGAATCTGTGGGCCTGTCTACACGATGTGATAGCGACCAACTATGGCAACGTAGCTCGTCATACGGCAATGTAGCACTGGCAGGCACAAACCATGACACTGATGCTACTGCTCAGTAGCAACAAGCCCTAAGTAGTAGCTTGTTGCTACTGCACAGGAGGGTCAGAAATGACCTGTGCACTGCTGGGACTGTGCAGTAATGGTGGTTACTGTGCAGTAACAGCTCCGTGGTTGGGAGCACATGTAGATGTGCCCTGTATAACCTTGCCTCTCCTACTTCTGGAGCCTGACACTAGATATCACAGAAATTGGATTGGTTGATACACCTGAGTCAGATATTTCCTGTGCAAGGTTCTGCTCCATAAGTCCTGTGTAACCATGGAGAAGTTTTCTATTGCTGCAAAAGACCATTGAGGAGAAGACATTCTTTCCTACCATATTTAAAAAAGGGTTTTATTTTTGTGCTGCCAATTCTATGCCTTACAAACATGCTGTTTATAACCACCAAAAGGTAACATGAGGTCTATTTTGTTTTCAGAAGACCTGAACAATCTAATAAGAGTATTAATTAGTACTATGATGCTCCTCATCTACAGTGCTGAGCCTCAATTGAAAGAAGAAGGAAAAGAAATAAAGATAACAGAAATAGGCAAATTAAGACAAAACATAGCGGCCATGTCTACACAAGACACCGACTGCTCAGTAATCATAGATGACTGCACTGCGCAGTAGCATCAAGTGGAAGTAAGCATGATGCAATACTACTGGACAGTAGCCACACGCTCCTGTGCAGACAGCATCACAAAACAGCTGTTCCTTGGTGTGGCTGTGCAGGAACTCCAGTTACTGTGCAGTCATTTAGTACTTGTATAAACTTGTACAAGGCCCAGGCTAGTCCCCTGATCTCCCCCCCACGCTCCATCCCATGCCTCATGCAGATGAGTGCACTGGCCTGGCAGGCAGCTGCCTGGGAGACCAGACAGTTCCCCACCCCACATCCCATGTAGACACATTTGGATGCTTATGTTGCTGGGATCCTATGATCCCTGCTGACTTCCTGCCCCTGGGGCAGGGGACTGGATTCAATGATCCTCCGGGGTCCCTTCCAGCTCAAATGTCTATGAAATCTATGGAATTATAAATAAAAGCAGATTAAAAAGAAAAGAAAGGAATAGACAAAACATTTTATCCTATTCAAACCTTCCCATCAAAGATATTTCATACTTTTTGCGCTTTTCCTTGAAAATGCATCTGCGATAGAAAGTTTATATTTTATGTAGTTGATTCAACAGTATTTTTGCATATGTGTTTGCAGAGTACTGTGCTCCTGTTTTCAATTGAGTGCACAGATAATCTTGGAAATTGAAAGGGGGTGGAACATTGAAAACTTTGTTTCAAATCATATTTGAGCTGATACTTGTGGCTGGAAATTTGCGAGGCATTATGCAAATATGTGTCAGCCAGTCACCTTTGCACAGCAATCAATAGCAGAAACAAAGTTTGGATCAATGAACACAGTCACTTCACATGCTATAGGTCTGATACTTTGCTACCCATTGGAAGACAAACTCAAAAAAATTCTACCTCAGTAACACTTATAGGGCACACTAGTCTGAAAGATGTCTGTTTAATTCTACTTTAAAAATATAATATCTTAATACAACTGTACGTAAAATTATAGATTATATGAATACTCCTATGTGCCATTTTGGCAGTAGAAAGTGATCTTATAATGGGTGGGAATAAATTACACTTATTTTAAGCTGCTTTTATGCCACCTGAGTCATGTAAAGAGGTCTTGCAACACCTGAGATGAAGGCCTTATATCTCTCTCAGTCAGCATATCATTATTAGCAAAGTAATTTAGCTATTCTCTTTAAACAAAATTAAACTATTACAAAAATTATGATCCTAGCTCTACTGTCCAATTGTTGTCACACAGCACCATCCAGTTTTGTGTTACCTCCATTCCATCATACTCAACATAGAACTTTATTCTCAACTGCAAAATTTACTAGAGATTGTTTTAAAAAAATCCTACTGTGCCACAAAGTGGTATCTAAGTTTCTTATGTCAGTGAAAAGAAATAAATATGCAAGTTGTCTACTCCATCTCTGAAGATACATAACCAGAAAATACAGACAGGCGAAAATACCACTGCTTGGTATTATTCCTCCCATTCTCTTGATTCAGTTCTATCTGCTATGTGAGACTAAGGATCTACCAATGAAGGCAGAACTAGAGAGTAAGCACAATATCCTCTTAAGATGCTACATTATATCTACTAAAACAGAAAGAGTTACAGTAATTCCAATTTGAGATATTTGCTAATATCAACCCGTCACTGCCCTCCACCCCAAAATGGAGTGGGACACAATCTTGGCAATTGTGTCCTATTAATCAAGAAGTTGTGGGGAATGGGCTTTCAGGGCACATGGGCTCTATAACAGGTATTTTCAACCAGGGTGCCATGGTACCCTTCAAGGATGCAGCAGGGTGCCACACAATGTTAGCACTGTTAGGTTTACAAACATCCCAGAGGGCATCTTTACATATGCTCTGGCGTGGGGGAGGGGATGGTGTTCTTTAATTAGAGAGGCTTTTGGAAGCTGCTCTAATAAAAGCTTCTGCAGCATCTCTGAGAATAAAAATGCCCTGAGTATAAAAATATTGAGAACCATTGCTCTATGAAGACAAACAGAGTCTCTAGCACATACTTGATAATCTCAGTGAATCAGCAAATCTCTGTGTATCTTCAGATTTCAAGCCAAGCCCCTGGTCCTCCCTCAGCTAGAAAATGGGCAATGTTTCCCCTACAACCAGGGAAAATTCTGCAAATAAACCTTTATGGATCCGCATCAATCCCATAGTTTCTTTTTCAAGTTAGGGCATAACTTTTAGAAAGGTTTCTCATCTTGATTAAAGCTTACCACCTTTCTCAGTACGTTGTGTAGCCAAGTAGGGGTGAATAACAAAATCTCTCTCCCTGGGGCTCACCTGCCATGCTTTAGAATGATGGAAGAATAAGAAGTTAATTCCCCAGTGAGAGAGGGTATAATAAATCACTCCAGAAGCAGGATAAAAGAAAATTGGTTTATTAGTAACTTCCCCACAGGTTGTGGAGAGCCCTGGCTGTTGTCACAGGTCACAGTCTTCCTTTCACCTTCCACTGCTGTGCAGCCCACTCCCCCAAGCCAGTCAGCTCCACTCCAGTCCCACTCTCTTTTCTCTTTCCTGCTGGTACACACAGATGATTTTCTCCATGAGACCTTCTCTCAGCTAGTAAGTTTCTCCTCTCTTCCTCACCTCCTTGCTTTGCCAGTCACCATGGTTACCTACACCCAGTCAGATGGTCTTATCAGCAAGCTGCTCCAGCGCTGGGTCTGCCACTCCTGGTATCCCTGCTGAAACTTTCCATGCCAAGGATGGGCCAAATATGGCCCACAGGCTGAATGCAGCCCACAGGGCCATTCTATCCAGCCCACAGGGCTCCTAAAATAATTAAGAAGATTAAAATTTATCTGTCTTTGGTTCCTGTCAAAAATGACAGGAACCAAGGGCAGTAGGACCCAGGGGAAGCCCCAGAGTGCTCCTGCAACAGCAGGGCCCGCCTGCCCCCCAACTGGGAGCCCCAGCAGGAGCTTGTGGCTTGAGATCATGTAGTTGCCCCAGTGCCAAAAACTCAGGTTAAGTGGGGGGGGGGGGCAAAGAAGGAGCTGGTGCAGAGCACAGGGAAAAGTGGCCCCTTCCCCACCCCATGTCTGGTGCTCCCTGCTGCAGCTACTTGCAACCTGCATGGGGATGTGCTGTGCTGAGTAGGCACAGGCAGCCCCATGGGGCTGTGCGCAGTTGCAGCGTGGGGCACCAGGCCCAAGGCAGGGGAGAGGCCGCTTTTCCCCTGCACTCAGCACCAGCTTGTAACCCAGCCCAGGGCTCACCCATTGGAGCTGCTCCATGCCAGCAGCAGCTGCAGCCCCAGCCCCTCCGCTTGCCATGCTAGGCAGTATTTTCTGCTCCTGCCCACCTGGAGCTCATGCTGTGGTAGGCTGCAGTGAGGCTGCCACCACTGCCTCTGGGATACCCAGCATGGGAGCTCCGGGTGGTCAGCAGCAGTAAACACTGCCTGGTGCACAAGTGGCAGGGCCACAGCTTCTACTGCTGTGGCACAGCCCTGATGGGCAAGTCCGGAGCCAGGGCGGGGCCCAGGCTGCCAGTGGGGATAGGTTACAAGCTGGTGCTGAGTGTGGGGGAAAAATGGCCCCCTGCCCACCCTGTGGCTGGCACCCCACAATGCAGCCACTTGTAGCCCTATGGGGCTCCCTGTGCCTGCTCAGGATAGCCCTGTGCAGGCTGCGAGTGGCTGCAGCAGGGAGCGCCAGCCATGGGGTAGGTGAGGGGCTACTTTTCCCCATGCTCCACAACAGCTCCTTCCCTGCCAGCGAGCAGGGGGTCAGGGCTGCACGTGCCTGTACAATGGGGCTGTAGAGCACTGGAAGTAAGTGGATGTGGGAGCAGGGTCTGCACCTGTGTCCCAGGGCCAGTGTCAGCAGGGCCCAGAGCAGGGCGGCAGTGGTACAGGGTCCTGGCCAGCAGGGGCTCTATGGAGCTGAGGCAGCTCCCTCCTCTCCCTGCTAGTACAGCCCAGCCCAGCTCCACAGATCCCTGCCAGCCTGCGCCCTGCTCTGGGCCCCACTGGTTCCAGCCCTGGGACATTGGTCCCAAGATGGTGACCAGGGGGCGGGGCACCTGTCAAGGGGCGGAACTACTCATGCAGCCCTTGACAGCTTGCCACAACTTGGTAAGTGGCCCTCTGCATGAAATAATTGCTCACCCCTGCTCCACACTGTGCCACAGGGGACAAAGGAAAACCCCTTGCTGTGGACTTCAGTAGCTGCTGGCTCCTAATCAGTTAACATTCACCCCAGGTACTATCCCCTTCCCAACTGTTTTTATTAAGTAATTAACTTTACCCTGTCCCTGACCTGACTCTCCCCAGTACTTGCAACTTTGTAAAATCAAAGGAACAGGGCTGTCTTTGCCCATTTACACATTGTTTGTTGGTTAGTAACTATAACTGTAAAAAAAATTCAGTTATTTTGAATCTGATTTTGTCTAGTTTTAACATTTAGCCACAGGATCTTGTGCCTTTTCACAACTTCTCTAATCACTCACTGTAAAGTAGGTATTCCAGACTTTCAATCATTCTTCTAGCTTTTTTCCTTAAACCTTTCCAATTTTTCAACATCATTTTTTAAACTGTATTAAAAAAAACAGGAGAGAGTAATGGTCTAACTGCTACCACAACGTGGCAATAAGACCTCCCTACCTCTGCTTGTTATTCTTTGCTTGTATATCCAAGGATCACATTTACCTGCTTAACCACTGCATCTTACTGTAAGCTTTGAAAAATCTAGTGCACTACACTGATTTTTTTCCTCTGGGGGATGTTTTAGGCCAAAATTTATATTGAGTATAGCCACCTTTCCCATCACAGAATACTTTAAAATAAATATACTCAACAAAAGAGAATGTCACTTTTAACATGAATTTCTATCATGAAATATTTATTTTACAGACTATTGTCCATTCACAGCTCCAACAAAGTTTACCAGACTACAACACAAATATTTTATTAAAGGTGTATATTTAGAATGATGAAAGTTTAACACATTCAGGGCTAATGCAGATAATTTCATAGGTATATGTTTTAAAAGTACTAACTGAGGAAGGAATACATATCAGAAAGAATAATTCTTCCTTTTCCAACATAACAGTATTCATCTCCAGCTCCATTGTGTCATATTCAGCTATATTAGTTACATAATGATGTTGAACCCAGTTAACTGATCTGTGGGTAGCTTAATGAGTCAGATTTCTATCAGGGAAACATTTAATTAAAACATGATTAATAACCACTATCACAAAGATACTGAGATAGTTCTGTAATTTTGTGTTTGACTACTGAAATTTAGCAACTTTATTTTATTAATATGTGAATTACTTATAACTGTTTAATACCAGGAGAAAAGATTTCCTAAAAACAGATACAAAATGTGCCATCTATAACTAACGCAACTGGATTTGTTGTTATATACTACAAAATTATTTCATTTTTGTCCTTTTGGTCCATGTGTTCCTGGGGAAAATGAAGTATCCTGAGGACCTTGTTACACATTAATTTTAGGCAGGTCTTGGAGCTCTTAACCCACAGATTGTCTATACTACCATCTAGCACCCCCATTTCCTTTCCACTTCCTATTTCATTACCCATCCCCATCCCATTAACCATGCCTCCCAGCTTCATGTTTCTTCACTCCTCCATTCCTCTCCCCACAAACCATGTCACACATTCCTACCAAGAGCAGGGATACAAGCCTGTCCTGGCTCACCAGTTCTGTAGTGGCAACTAAACTCCTAGGGTGCCTGTACACATGCTGGGAGGCTGCTCTGATGCACTGTAATTACAGCACGTAAGAGCAGACTTGATTAATCCTGTTACCAGAATTAAATTTAACCATTGCCTAGACATGATTTGATAATGCTCCCTTTGTTTCCATGACTACTTTAAGATCCACTGTTGTCTCATATAGAAATATGTTATTTAAATTATACAAACTGTTGCAGACACCGAGCCCAGAACCATGGTGTGGTTCAAGATCCAGTCATAATTAGATTGAACACAAAATTGCATTTTAAGAAATCACTAGATACTCAAATGTTTTCAGTATCCATTTGTTTTGCTAAAATAAATAATATACAAAATCACATATGATGTGACATTTGCAGCTTTATTCAAAAGTATATCCAATTTACTGTTTGTGTCAACTAAAGCAGTAACAGAGCTATAATCACTATTTACAATTCTATATTAAAAAATGATTTGACTGTCTGCTTGAATTTGCAGAATTACTGTTTCTCAGCTTTGCCACAGTTTCTTACTAACACGTCTATAGGCATCTGAGACTTACCTAGGTTCACTACAAACTAGTCAACACCTTTTTTCCCAGTAACCATCACATAAAATGCATAGAAGTTAGGGAAAGAAACAGAATAATAAAAATATTTTTTAAATTTATAACACTTTTGCACAATCTGAATAAAATTATCAACACATTTATATTCCTAGAGTACCCAGAGGCTGCAATTAGGATCAGAGTTTCATTTGATAATCGCATTTGATAACATATTTGAAAAGATAGTCTCTGCACTAAAACTGTTTACAATCAAATAGGAAATATGGTGTGTCTTACCTTGGTATCCAATTTCTATTGAAATACATGGAAATGCACATCCAAATGTCTTAGTCCAGTTTGAAAATCTGAGCCATAATGCTCGAAGTACAGTCTGATTTGTTCTGTGGGCCACAAAATGTAACTTCTCACTATGAAAAGGAGGAATGATAACAGTGATAAAGATAAAATGATTATTGGCCTCCACTCATTTCTGCCATAACTCTTTTGAGTCTCACTGGCCATGTCATTACTGAGCAGTCATTTAGTATTTGGTTATACTAAATTGGACTCTAGTTACTGCCCAGTTATTTAGTACTTGTTTATACAAGTACTGGATCCTGGGGGAGTCTGGACCTCCCCCTGGCTGCTGAAGCGGGGTACAGCAAGGTAGTAACAGCCCTAAACTGAACATCTCCTATTGGGAGCAAATTTGCTCCCATCCAATGCACTTGTTAATGCATTCCTAGGAAAAGCTTACTAGACCTTACTTTACCATGCAGTTACCGTAAGGTGCATTAATAGCATGTGGAGATGCACCCACTGCAACTACATTTAATTTATTATGCATTACTTCTCTCTTTGCTGCAAACAAAATCTAAGCTGAAATTTTCTTTAAAACTTGCATTGTACTCTTTATTTCAGTAAGTACCTGAAATATTCATATATTTAATTTGTAGATTTTGTCTAATACAGCATTCCAAAACTGGAAAAACTGGCAGGACATTGCCATCACCCAGTTCCAGGTAGTCACCATGTATTTGTCTTAGGCAAGGACACAAGAAAATTGAGGACAATTATGCCCTATTTCTTGACTAAATCTTACAGAAAGAACGAGAGATTTCTTGACAAATGTCAGTCTGTTTATCTGATATTCTAGAAAATATTGCACAGCTTTTTTTCTGGGGTTCTCAACAGTTGCTTTTGTAGCACATAACCTTCAGCATTTCACCTTTCTTTCTCAGCTTCTCTAGATGAGCTTTGCAACCTAAAGGGGAAGGAACAACTTAGGTAGGTAAACATGTTAGTGTAAAGTTAGGCAGAAGGCAGAGCAGTATGGAACTGTATAGACTAATTTAAGCAGGACCCTTCTTTATGTTACATTTATCATGCAATTAACTGATTGACTGCAATTAATTTAGACCAGCTATACATGCAAAGTAGCTATCATGCCATAGAAGGTCCAACCACCTAAAAGTTAGACCTCAAAAATGTGCAATAACTTTATAGTTAGTTGCTATCCAGCTTTAATTTGCATGTGCAGCAGAGGGATGAGAGCCTGTCAACTGAAGGGACTCTCAACTGCAACAGTACTGCCAGGACAGAAAGTCTATAGCTGAAGACCTCTTGATCCCAGAAGCCATCAAGTGCTGCCACAGGTGAGTCCTGTCAGCTATGGGACTATCAGCTGTGGGAGTTTTTTACTTGCCAGTGCAAGGGGAACATCCTGGGTTGCCCCTGTACCAGCAAGAAGACATGTTAGGATCCAATTCTGGATGCCACAATTATGCCCCCCACCATGCACATGTGTTGCCAGTACCCTTCAACATGTAGAGGCAAAAGGAATGCTGATATAAAAAGCATTAGGTTGCCCTGGATTTTTTTCATGCTATCAGGGTAGCCTGATACCCTGCATAGGCCATGTCTGCATGAGACGCTATTGCACAGTCCTTACCGATAATTTATTTAGTACTTGTTTATAGCAGAGTTACTGCACAGTAGCACTGGCAAATGCCTCTTTTGTGATGCTACTGCACAGTAACCTAATACTGTGCAATAGTGTTGTGTCACAGTTTTTGCCAAGCGACGTTACTGTGCAGTAGCATTGAGCTATTGTGGAGTCACATCTCTTGTAGATGTGCCCACAGTATGCTAGACAGGTAGTATGGTCTAATGCAGAAGACAGACTCAGACAGACAGAAACGTGCATTGCGGAGACCAACTGGTGGCTACAGGAATGGTGCTTCGAGGTGGGCTTTGGCTTCCTCAGCCATGACT
>NW_017729027.1:30540885-30541139 GCF_001723915.1 Gavialis gangeticus | reverse complement strand
CGCACATCACGACGAGAGACATGCTTGGATGGGATGGGTTCCACCTTTCCCCTAAAGGTAAGCATGTGTTCTCTTCTAGGTTGGCGGACCTCCTCCAGTGGACTTTAAACTAGGCTCGTCGGGGGAGGGGGAAGTTGAGGGCGGAGGAAACATCGGACTGCCAGACCAAGCAATACCCACAACTACAGCCCAGCCTAGACCAACAAGCGAAAAAAATAAACAGGTAAGCGACAGGGGCCAGGGCAACGCTGGGA
>NW_017729027.1:30529958-30540874 GCF_001723915.1 Gavialis gangeticus | reverse complement strand
GTCCCTTCTGACCCTAGAAACTATGAAACTATGAAAAGATTGTCTTTTCTCTACCACTGACCTACTTTGTGATCTTCACGAATCATTTCCCTACCTTTTTGCCTTCCACCTTTTGTTTGCCTCATCTATTTAGAGCTTCTGCTGACCTTTTTACTCTGTGTCTATATAGCACCTGGCACAGTGGAACCCAGATCTCAGCTGGGAGACACTAGTACTTCAGTAAGCAAAAGAATATTGTTACAAATGATATAATAAAGTAAATCATAATAAAAGAGCCTCTAATCTTCTGTCCCTATCCATGATTCTTATTTGGTTGCGTGGGGCTGGAGTCCATTAATGATCAGGAATGTTTGTCTCTGTCATTTCCTCTCATTTCATAAGGTTCAGTTTTTTCCTTGTACCATATAGTGTGAAAACAATACAGTAATGAAAATAATGTTGAAATGTGTACTGGTTCATGAAGTGATAGTATTTAATTTTTTAAGTGTTTTAACTAAAATAATTTTAAAAAATAACATTAAAAAAATGCCTGGATGCTCACCTTGCTGGGGTCATCTGACTCCAGAAGTCTTTCCTGCCCAAGCCCAGGGGGCTGGACCTGATGATCTCGAGAGGTCTCTTTCAGCCCCTAACATCTATGAAACTATTTTTTTCCAAAATGCTGTAAAGATAATGCATGAATTATTGCTGCACTGAATCATTTAGACTCTCCTGAGATGAAAGACTATACCAAATGACATTTTAATAAAGGTGGGCCAACACAAAAGTAAAGTATAGGTAACTTTTGATTATGTACAATTTCTGGTGATAGGTACAAAGGAGATAAGAGAATAAAAAGCTTGTACTGAAAGGTGACCCTGCAAACTGAGGAGCCAAGTTATGATCTGAGTTAAGGAGATGGATAATCAAAGGAGAATAAAGTATTACTATAACAGCCAGAAGGAAGTTTTCTATCTTTGACTCATTTGGTAATTGGGAACTGTAGTGTTGTTCACAAAGATATGGGTAGAGAGACAGGATTTTAAAAAGACAAAGAGAATCTGCTGAAACCACCTGTACCTGCTTAAGATCTTCTAAGAGTTGAACTAAAATCAGAGTGTGAACAGTTACCTAAAGAATTTGACTTTTTAATATGGATCTTTGCAAGTGTCTCATTAAATATTCATGTTTACATGGTAAAGTTCTTCTGAGGTTGAAACAATGTATGCAATAAGACAAAAGTATATTCTTATAATTATATTGGTTTCCTGTATTGTTGGAGTCACTAAAAAATCTTGTTTTGCTGTTCAGCAAGATTGTTACTAATAGCTGTTTGAAAATGCCAGATATAGTTAAATAAAATAGTTACTTTAAAAATATCTCACAACTCAGAAACATTTCATAGCTACAACTCTGTACCATGCATCATTTAAAACAAAATTTTGTTCTAGTCCTTTTTTGGATTACTGCGCTAAGCCAAAATTTGGGTGGGGGAAAAAAAAAAGAACCAAAACTCCACATAGGAGTAACTCTCCTAGCCCCCTATGTGTTAATGCCAACAAGTTTGTATACTTTCATGTATATCGCTCATATTGATCTTTTTCTAACAAGATTGTGACAATTTATAGCTTTAAATGTAAGTGCCTGAGGTTCAAACAGAATAATAAATGTGATGTTTTAAAATATAGGCTGTGATTTTTACAGTAAAGAAGAAAGTATTCTAGGTACAAAGAATACAAATAACTATACTGAAGCTTTTTAAATTTGTATTTACAATATTAGGTTTAAATTGAACGGTTTTGGAAGGCCATAATTCATATCATTGTATATATTAGTTAGTGATAAATAATTCCAGGAGACTAAAAATATATCTTTTGCAAATGCCTCATTTCTATATTCTTGTTTAATGTGAATATATAGACTAGGTTAGAAAAATATTTAAAAAATATTTTTCAAATAGATTGTGTTTAACTAAAATACCACCTCCTGAGCTGGCCTTCTCTGGACCAATATAAAATCTTACAGATCCTCTTAAGTTAAATTTAGACTTGCAGAGAGAGAGAGAGCGCGCACACAGACAAACAAATGGGATTACCATGGTTTATACTACCATTAAATCTGGCCACCAAACTTAGATTAGCAACTGGAATCAAGGACAACAAGTCCTTCTTTAGGTACATAGGGAACAGGAGGAAAACAAATTGGAGTATGGGGACATAACTCAACAAATCAGGAGAGCTGGTTACTGGCACCCAGGAGAAAGCTGAGCTCCTGAATGACTACTTCGCCTTGGTCTTTCACCAGACCAAGGAGAAAAACACGCCAGGTAGAGTATAGAATGAGCACAGTAGGAATAATCACCTTCCTACTATTGCCGTAGAATTGGTGTATGAGCAATTAATAAAATTAGACATATACAAGTCAGGAAGAGTGGATGATCTTCATCTGAGAGTGCAAAGGAGCTAGCTGAAGTCATTGTGGAACCCCTGGCAAAACTCTTCCACATCTCCTGGTGCTCTGGAGAAGTTCTTGAGGGCTGGAAGAGGGCCAATGTTGTGGCCATCCACAAGAAGGGCAAGAGGGAGGACCTGGGTAACTATAGGCCAATCAGCCTAAGTTCCATCATACAGGAAATCCTAGGAAAGTTCATCAAGGAGTCTATTTGTGAAAACCTTGCAGAAGGTAAGATTTTGAATGACAGCCAGCATGGCTTCATTGTGGGCAGGTCTTGCCTTAACAACTTCATCTCCTTCTATGACCAGCTAACTCACCACCTGGACATGAGAAATCAGGTTGACATAGTATACTTTGTATCCCAAATTGTCCTCATGATAAAATTGGAGGATTGTGGGCTTAACTCTGAGACAGTCAGGTGGGTGAGAAACTGGCTGCAGGATAGGACTCAGAGAGTTGTAGGGAAAGGATCTGTGTCCTCCCGGTGAGAAGTGGGCAGCGGTGTCCTGCAGGGGTCAGTGCTCGGTCCAGTACTTTTCAACATCTTTATTAATGATTTGGATGTGGGGGTGAAGAGCTCACTGGCCAAGTTCACAGACGACACCAAGTTATGGGGAAGCGTGGTCATGCTTGAAGATAAGCTACAGTTACAGGTGGACCTAGACAGGCTAGCAAGTTGCACAGATTGAAACCTGATGAAGTTCAAAGTTAAGAAATGTAAAGTGCTCCGTGTTGGGATGAGCAACCTCAAACACACCTACAGGCTTGGTGGTACCAAACTGACTAGCACCATGAATGAAAAAGACCTGAGTGTAATAATAGACCACAGTGTGAATATGAGCTGCCAGTGCAATGCTGTAGCCAGCAAGGCAAATAATACTCTGGCTTTCATCAACTGATGCAAAGCCAGGGAGGTGATTTTTCCACTCTACTCAGCACTGGTGAGACCGTAACTGGAGTACTGCATCTAGTCCTAGGCACCACACTTCAACAAGGATGTGGACAAGCTTGAGAGAGTCCAAAGAAGAGCTTGTATGATCTGATTTAAAAGGCAAGCCATACAAGGAAAGGCTGAGGGATCTGGGACTCTTCAGCCTGAGCAAAAGAAGACTGAGAGGGGACCTGGTAGCAACTTACCAGTACACTAGGGGAGTAAATCAAGGGCTTGGTAAGCAACTGTTCACCAGGATACCCAGGGGAGAATCAGTAGTAATGGCCACAAACTCCTGGAAGATCGATTCGGGCTCAACATTAGGAAAAACTTCTTCACTGTCAGGGTGTCCAGACTGTGGATAAGCTCCCTCTAGAAGTGGTACAATCACCTACCCTGGAAACCTTCAAGAGGACACTAGACAGTCACTTTGCTGGTGTCACCTGACCCCGTTATCTTTCTTGCTTGGTGCAGGGGGTTGGACACAATGATCTTCCAAGCTCCCTTCTGGCCTTACTATCTATGAATCCATGAATCCTATTGTATGCTATTTCTTAGCATGGTTTAATAAGCCATTTTGCTTACATAACTTTGACATCATCAACCTTTACTGCCCATCACAGAGGAAAATAATTTTTATCAAATTTATATAGATAACGATTTCAGATAAATCATCACTAACTTGATTTATTTCACTGACAATATTGATTTGTTTCTCCTAATTTTTGTTATGGAAAGTAAAATGCAAATTTTAGTCATGAGCTATAGATATTTTTGTACAGTACTCAGACTGGTGCTTTGATAGAAAGGTTACCACAGCAGAATAGGTAGTGCAGAAATAATATGAAGTCAATGATCAAGATTTTCAGTGGATGCATAACTGCAAATCTCTGTATTTGTCTTTGGCAAAGAAATTCCAAATCCCTGTAGTGATTTAGGAACCTGTAAACCATTTCCAAAAGAGGCTTATGACTATGTTTACAAAAGAATGTAAATAACTGTAGCCCTCACCAGCATGCTAGGCCAGGCGATATACTGGATTCTGGATCCCCAGGGTGCCAATAGCCCTTGGAACACCCTCAGGCAAGGCTGCTGGTTGAGGTGTCCCATGGAGAGGTGTGTCCCTTACCCTCACTGCCCAAGAATTTACTTTATGTCCAATAAACAAATGGGTTTCTTTATTACACACAACTATATACAGAAAAGGAATGATTAGACAATATACAATATCAATAGTTATTAATAAAATGAACAATTTGAATAAAATTTACAGGTGCAACAATAGATGAGTGATTGCACCACACACTGGGTGGTCCCACTTGCATCAGACAGCCTCAGTGATTACATTCACCTTGTTATAACACTTTAAAACAGTTCCCTCCCTCCCCAATAACCCAGGTTGATTTTCCTCTGGTGGTCACACTCCCCTTCCCATAACAATAAAAGGCAACACTGCTTTAGCTATGATCCATCACTAGGTGGCAGAGGTGAGGCTGTTGCTGCTCAGGGAAGGTGGACTGACTCTTTGCTCTTTCTTGGTAACTCAGTAAAAAACCCAAAGTCTCCAATCAGCCACTGCAGGTAATAGGCTTCTTTTCTTTAGTTTCCTTCTGAAAAAATATACCTCCTGCGAACTGTAGGGGTTAAGCATCCCCTCACACATCCATGCAGATTTGGGATTCTCACAGCCCACTCCCTCTTTGGGCTGTCTCTGTCCCGCAGCACCACCTCCACATGCAGACAGGGGATTCCCTCTTCAGGTGTCTGTTCCTGCAGTTCAAGCCTTTCCAGCCTAAATAAAGGACTTCTCTCTGCAGGTCCCTGGCCAGGCAGCTTCTCCTAGCTTCCAGCTAGCTTACTAACCCCTCCCCACTCTTTCCCTGAAGACCTGGATCCCTGATTACACTGCAACGACCTGGGTGTGGATTCAGCTTCTCCTGACATGACTCAGGTTCTCCTCTGTCCTGAAGTCTTCTCCCCAGCAAGCCTCAGCTCCCTTTCCTTTGCCTGAGGGGGAAGGAGGGGTTGAGTTTCTGCCCCTCTCTCCAGACTGGTGTAGTTCTCCTGCAGCTTCTTTCCCACTGCTTTTCCCTCCTTCAGCTTTAATGGCTCCGTAGTAGCCAGTCAGAGCCAGAAGTTTGCAATCTGGGCTCTGGTTGCAGTTCAAGTCCCCCAGTAAAAAGCATGCATTGTGCACAACATACCCTCTGTCTGGAAAAGCAATTGCACCCTCTG
The DNA here is from genome assembly GCF_001723915.1 of Gavialis gangeticus. Classification (NCBI taxonomy): domain Eukaryota; kingdom Metazoa; phylum Chordata; order Crocodylia; family Gavialidae; genus Gavialis; species Gavialis gangeticus. Next base: position 30,535,275 of record NW_017729027.1, on the reverse strand, counting down.
TAAACTTTTTGCTTCCTTTCTTGCAAAGTTCTTAGGCACAGCTCACCCACTCAACTTGCAGCAAAGCAAGACTTTGCAGCTGTTACACAACTAAAGATATAATTGTCTAACTAGTTGGCTTACAAAGGTGAAAATCAATTGGAGTGAGGTAGCTAATCTTAGACATTTTTTTTAATTCCCACTATGGGTGTACCTGTATCAATTGGAAACAAAAATAGCTTAAAAATGTAAAAAAGTGTTGCAGATCTGGTCCCTAGGAATCTAAGATTCACTGAAAGACAAAAGGCCTTATGGTCCCATGTCACTTCTGACCTAATGTGTTACCCTTAATCAGGGTGCATGTGTGAACTGGGTTGTAAATCAGGAACTTCTAGAGAATTGTCTTATGGTGGGGGTGAGTTGCCTGTTCTCCAGTGAGAAAAGATGAATTTTCTACAAAATAAATTGTTCTGAAGCAGAACTGCAGTTAGCCTAAATATTCCTGAAGGATATGACTCTCTCTCCTTAAAGTGATGTCTCATTGTCTGTCCAGACACATAAGCTATTGCAAATCCACAGGAAGAAAAGGTCAGATAATAAAGGAATAAAAGTAAGGATAAACTTGTATCATTGTAAAAGGAAGATGTTACATAAATTACTTCAGCCCCAGGGCAGTGGCTTGCTTACACTATAGCAATTATTACTGTCTCAAATCATTTTAGCTAGTGCCATACATTGTGTTAAAAATATGAGATTAGATTTACAAAGTTCTATATATTAACCCTTGGAATGCTAAGTATATTTTTTCATGATAGGGTTGACTGTGTGTTTTACAATAGATGTGTAACTGCAGTACTCCTAAGAACACAATGTCAGCAAGGGGACCCTGACTGGGCTTCAGGAGAAAAATTGCTACAGCCTTTTTTCAGAGTATACTTATTCTCCACTTACACGTGTGGCCAGTAAACTCTGCAGCATATAAAGATTTACCCCCACACACACAAAAAAAACCCCTCCCTCCTCACAAACCCACAGCTCTACCTATTTGCTTTCTGTTTATTCCTTAAGGCAATTAGTTTGGATACAGCACCTGTACTCTCCTCAGCACCAAGAGCTAAGATCCCAGTAGGGTATTAATTAGTTGGTGGGGAATCCTTGCTCCACCAAATCCACTGTAATTACACAGCTATGTATGCACTACTTGGGTGCTTGAAGGATAAATAGGATCTGGTCGCTTTGTGTCTAATATTATTCAATAAGTTTAACAGCTTTTAAAAATAAAGGTCCACAAAAATTCACCATCTGAATTATACATATTCCTTTTTACTTGCTGTGTAAAAGTATCTGCTCATGTTGTATTACTCCTTACTCTATGTGAAACAAATTAATTGACTTCAAATATCAAGTTTCATTTATAAAGTTATAGGAATACATTAATATACAAATTTTCTTATTCAGACAAATAGGGCATACAAACATTTAATACACTGTATACATCTTGCATTCTTTGTAGAACTGATCCATTACGGTAGATGCATGTACTCACAGGAAAGTATTTATTTTTTCCTGAAATGTGGATGTTTATGTTGCATAATTATTGTCATAAGAATAATACACATAAAAGGAATAATTTATTAGATTGTTAGGTTTAGAAATTAGTTTGTCATACACAGAAGAAAAGAGAATCCAAGTAGCTTTACACACTTTCTGGTTTTGAACCATAAATGGTCAAAATATATTCACTCACTGAAAAAAAAATCTGAAGATTTCTGTCCTGAAGCAATTGTAGATCTTGCAATAAATAATGTACGTAGCATATTGTTTCTTGTTTTTATTAAATATTTGCATTTTGTCGTAGTTCAAACTGTCTGTATTGATTATGAAATTCTTAGTTAAATGTGTTTACACTTGGCACTTCAAGACTTTCCTGTTAGGTCAAAGAATAAAAGACTGTTTTCTCTTAGAAATATATTATTTGAAACAGCCAATTTTACATGTAATGTTAGCTGATGGGAAGAATAATCTGGAAAGTAATAATAATATGAGCAGATTTTCATTTTTCCAACATTTGCAAAGTGGCAGCTTAGTCCTGGATGATATGTGACTAAGGTATATTCCTGGGATATTTACAGTACTAGAACACAATTAAAAAATGGCTATAAAAATATTTCAAAAATAGCTCACAAAATCTGTTACCTGCAGATGAACACATTTCATACCATGTCTGTCTGATATCTACTAGGGGTTTGCAAAATGGGCCATATTCAATTCAGATTCGGATTCGGCCCAAATTGGGGACAGTGATTCAATTCATTGATTCAGATCACTGTCACAATTCAATTCAGCTGAAACTGAATCTGAAGACTCGATGCTGATTTGGCGAATCAGTGATTTGGCCATACACACGACTTTAAGTGTTTTTTCTACATACCTCCAGGTACCAGATATGCTCATGAATGCTGCAATGGTGGGGTAAATGAAGCACCCCCTGGCTCAGTGGTTGGGTGTGGGGGGCCCTTGGGTTCCCCCCCCAGACCCAAGAGGCACCAGTCGCTGGGCTGCAGGGGGAGAACGGGGGGCCCCCAGGCATGCTCCCTTGTGGACCCAGAAGTGGACTGGAAGTACTTCTGGTCTACTTCCAGGTCTGCTGCCGAGCATGTTGTCCCACCCCATCCTCTCCTATGCTCCTGTGGAATGCTCCATCTGCCCCACCATCTCAGAATTCACAAGCTGCCTGGTACCTTGAGGTATGTAAAAAAAACATTTAAAGCTGTGTCTATGTCCAAATCATCAAATCTTTCCGAATTTCTCTGAATCAATTTGGAGGATTCTGATTCAGTTCGGAGAGATTAAAGGGTCTCCTGATTTGATCTGGATTCAGAGATTCAGCCACCAAATGGGGCCGAATCTCTGCCAAATCCAATAAGTGACCAAAGCTTTGCATAGCCCTAATATCTATTCATCAGACCCACCAGTTTATAGGTTTGAGCTTTTTTACCTCCTGCTTATTACAGTGATAAGTATTTATTTCAATAAGAAATACATATTCTGGTCAAATTCTACTTCCTCCCTAGGGTCCTTAAAATTCACCATCACCACCATTCAGCACTCCTTCCTTATTGTTTCTTGTACACTTTGAGCACGTCTATATAGGTTATGGGGACGAGGAGGATTGGTGCTTTAATTATAGTGACTCTAAGAACTGCTCTAATTAAAGCACCACAGCATCTCTTGTATCAGTGTCCCCATGCTTAAAAATGGTGGCAGGGAAGTTTTAACTAAAGCTCATTCAATGATGTACTCTGCATGCACTCTGCTATGATTTTTAACTGTAGGAATGCTGATATAGAAGATGCAGGAGGCTGCAGACTCGATTAATTGAGTCTACTCTGACATGCTGGAATTCCAGTGCATTGGAACAGCCTCCATGCTCATGTATAGGTGCGTTTTATTCATGCACTTTTACTAATGTGCATTTAATTAGACTAATGTGCCTTTTTCTAGTATCTGACAATGGAGGCACTAAATTTAACACACATTACCCAAAAGTGCATTAATGAACATGTAGCTGGCTGTACCAGCTGTATCTATCTACTGATCTTGTCTGTGATGTATATCAAAGTCTTTGAGTTCTTCCTGTTGGAGAATGGAAAAAGAATACATGATCATAAAGTTCAGTTCAGGTATTTCACTATTTTCTTCTACTAGAGGCAAAAAAAAAATCATATTTGTTAAACGATTGCAATCATGGGACTTTGATCTGTGCTTTATCTTTTCATCTTCCATTTCAGGTAGACATTGTCTCTTAAGAAAAAGTCTGATACCAATGAACCCATGATAGAAACTGATGCAGACAGCTGTAGTATGATAATCCTAATGCAAATCAGATTAAAGAAGAAAGCTACAAAGCATAATTAAATATAGAAACCATTCCAAGGGTAAATGAAACACAAAGTAATGACTAAAAACAAGATTTTAGCAAGTGCTGTATATATTTTATGAGTATTTATAATATTTTCTGTTGCCACCTTTGTTTTTATGTTGGAAATGTCATGGTATTTAATGATTCTTTTAAATCTCCAGCTTTCAGAATCATGGTTAATTAAGCATATAAGTTTTTATTTTTTAAACTGTAGGGCTCTGAAGGAAATTATGAAAGTATGGCAGGCAACATTTAAAAATAAAATGAATCATTTTATAAAAAGAAGAAAAAAACACCTGTGATCAAGCTGATATTACAATTTTAGGGGGTCATGAATTTTAAAAAACCGGGGTTGACTATATAAAACAATCTATTTTAAAGGTAATGAAATCCCATTCATTAAAACAATAAATTAGACTGAAAGGAATAATTTCCCCAATGTATAGCTTTCCACAGGTGGTTAGATGTGTAATTGGGCTTCTTTGATGGACCTAATATAAGCTACCGCTGTCTGTAAAATACAAAACTTGACTGACATGATTGGGTTTTAACAAATTCTGTGTCTTACACTGGATTAAGTTTCTACATTTCTTCATAAAAGGATTAAAAATTTCTGCATGTTAATCAGATGATTGGAGAATTGATATTAGTGGTAATGCAGAGATTATTGCATCCAAAAATACTTCCTTCAAATCTGCCAAGCGCCAAGACCACATGTTTATTACAACCAAAGAAGAATATAGCAAGATGATAAGTATTGAAAAATCAAGTTAGGATATTTGGTTCCCCATTTAAAGGCTGCCCATTTAAACTGGTATATATTCATTATGGTACAGTTTTTAATTATGTGATCACATATTACCTTTTCTGTTGTTGCCAGGGGTAGGGGTAATGCATTTACCAAAATATAACAAGGCTAGGACTATATGAGTTAGAAGTGCATTCAGCTGGAACTTTTGAAAGAGAAGTGAGAACCTGGTATGTGTTTCATCTACTAATCACATAACAATGAAAGCAAGTTCAAGGTAGGATTTTGATTATACTGCTCAGAGATGGGCGGTACTAACTGGCCCAAGGTGTTGTTGAATTGAAAGCTTTGAAAACAGTCTAAGAGCCCTAGGCTGAGCCTCAATGGAAGGCCTGAGTCTCCACCTGAAACCCCTTCTCCCCACTGAACTGGGAAGATCATAGAATCATGGAAGTAGTGTCAGAAGGGACCTTGTAGATCTACAAGTCCAACCCGCCGCCTGGGTGGGAGAAAAGACTGGACTCAAATGAGTCCAGCCAGGTAGGCATCAAGCCTCCTCTTAAAGACCCCCAGGGTAGAAGCCAGCACCACTTCCCTTGGAAGTTGGTTCCAGCTCCTAGCCGCCCTAACTGTGAAGTAGTTCTTGCAGATGTCTAATCTAAACCTAC
>NW_017729027.1:30520692-30529339 GCF_001723915.1 Gavialis gangeticus | reverse complement strand
ACACCTGCATCCATTGCCTTTGTGACCTGATCATAAAAGGCAATCAGGTTGGTCTGACATGACCTGCCTCTAATGAAACCGTGCTGGTTGCCCTTGAGCATCATCCCTGAAGCCAGCCCATCACAGATGTGCTCCTTGAGGATCTTCTCAAAGAGTTTCCCAAGGATAGAGGTAAGACTGATGGGCCTATAGTTGCCCAGGTCCTCTCTTCCCTTTTTTGAAGATGGGGACCACATTAGCTATCTTCCAGTCATCTGGCACCTGGCCCAAGCACCACGAGCACTTGTAAAGCCATGCCAAGGGCCCTGCAATAACCCCAGCTAGCTCCCTTAACACCCTGGGGTGGAGAGCATCTGGACCAGCTGACTTGAAGATGTCCAGCCCCTCCAGAAGCTCTCTAACCCGGTCCTCCCCAGCCTGAGGTCTGGAGGCGTTCCCCTCGAGTCCATCTGGCATCACAGCGGGGAAGTCCCGGTCCCTGCACAAGAAAACGGACGTGAAGAATTGGTTAAAGAGTTCCGCTTTCTCCTCTGGTGCAACCACCAGATTGCCTACAAGATCTTGACACTGGACAATGGAGGCAAGCTCAAATATAATGTTCAAATGTAAATTAGCAAATGGATTAAAGATAGGAGCTAGATATAGGATTCTAAGCCTTCCCAAGCTCCTTAAAGCATAATGTGGGACTGTGATCTTGTGTTGGCCACTCCCAATTCCAGGGGAGAGGAGTCAGGTGGATTTAAGAAGAGAGCAGAACTCCTTATATTGGTCAATTAGTGTAACTTGTTCTATGCAAAAGCATTCTTTGACCTATGCCAAATTCCAGTCCCTGCTTCACTGTGGATTTACCAGTATGTCTAAACAGGTTTTACAGCCAATTGGTTAGGTTGGGTAGGTTTGATAGATTGCTTAAAACAGAAAAATTCTTCTTGGTCAAATGCTTCTTGTTTCAATCTTTTTTTTAACACCACTCACATGGGTGTTATTTCAAAACCTTGGTAGGAACATATTTATAGGTAGGACAGAGGGATCAGGATATAAGGCCCTACATGATCACAGTGCAATGCTTCCAATTATCCAAGGGTGGGTTTTTCTGGAGTCTCCATTAAGTTAGGCCTCCCCTCAATTTTACCTGCCACGACTTTGATGATACACAATTTGATAGGCGGCGTTCAGTGTTGTTCAATACAGGGGTCACATTTGTGGTTACTCATGGATCCAACAGCATCTGATAAAGGGGGCTCCACCTCCCATACACTCCCAGCCACATGCCAGCTGTTGGTGTTGAGATGATAGACTGATGCAGTATCCTGACTTGATCTGGGTTATGAGCTAAGGGGCAATTCTGAAGGCACTTCCTAGCCTTCTCCAGATTGCTGTGTTGCTCCTTTGCTGAGTGGAGTTCTAAGTCTGGGTTTAAGTTCAAGATTAACAAGGGGTTAATCTTGATCTTAAACCCAGACTTATAAATCCACCAGTCCCAGGTGGACTTTTCTCAAAAAAAGAGGGAAAAAAAAGCTGAAAAAGAAAAAAAAGAGGAACATAATTCCTATGATGGTTGCCTCTATTCTATCTGATGCCCATCTCAGCCTGCCAGCAACATTCCCAGCTCACTCAAGTTGATGGATTTTGTTTAGTAAATGAGGCTTCACTTGCAAGCCTTGGGAACACAAAGCCTATGTTGATCAATATATATTGAAGCCTGGGGCTCCTGCACCTCTCTGCCTCAGTATCTTGCACCAGCCACTGCCTCTGCCATAACTGCCACAGAGGCAGGCTCTCCACTCTCCTCCCTGGCACTCTGGCTATCTTTCAAACCTCCCATGGCAGCACCAGGAGCTGATATCGTCAGCCCACCACTGCCCAGCTTGATTGACAGGTGGCTTTTAAACCGCAATGGTGGCACCACACATCATCACTGCCCTGCCACTTCCTGCTCCTGGGGTGAGTTTTGTATTTTCCTGGGAACTTGTTCATCCTATGCAGTGTTCTGGGTCTTGGTTGTTGAGTCTTTCAGACCCCTTTCATTACACACAGGTAGTACTGTTCTCTTTATTCTTTTAAACGATGTAAGAGATTTTAAATGCACAGGTAGCTTATGTTGTTATTCTAATCCAAGGTCTATTTGAAGTCTAATCTCTTTAGTGATTTTGGTAAAAAAAAGCAGAGTTAATATCTCCTGTGTTTCTGTTAGGATGGCTATATCTCTTTAGTTTAAAGATACAGAAGATATTGTTATGGGAAGGGCAATTTTACTTGGCACAAAAAATGATATACATATTATAAGTATTCTATAAACAGGAATGGATATAGAAAAATATCAGTTTTTAGATACAGGCAGTCTTCCCTCAGATGGGACGTAAGACAAAATTAATTCCTGAAAACCGCACCTTAAGTCGAAACATTGTAACTCAGAACAGATTTTCCCATAGAAAACAATGCTATAAATGGCAGATTGGTTCCTGAACCAAGGCCTGATACCCTGTTTTCACCAAATAACCCAGAATGTTGTACTCAATCAATTATAGATGAGTAATATAACTACATTAATGTATTTGTATTGTAAATAGCAAACATATTTATTTGGAAGAACTTCTTTGAGGTGACTTTGCTGGACTTTTTGAAGGGCTCTTGGTTGGAGTCTTCTCAGGTGCCTTGGCTGCAGGTTTTTCTGGAGTCTTGTCTGCTTTCCAAAAGAAAGTGTCCAAGGAAGTTTGCACAGATGTTATCCAGGGAGATGGATAATGCAGAGAACTTGTTCACTGGCATGGCATGGCATCAGATCAAACATCGTGAAGTCAAAATGGACATCAGAAAGTTGAAACAGGGTGTCAATTTATAAATGTCATAAGTGCTATTCATTGTAACTCGAAACCTCTTAAGTCGAGGACTGTCTGTTCTTAGTTTCCATTCTCTACATTCCCTCAATTGTAAATCACTTCTCTATCAATCAGAGTATTTAGGCTTGCCTTTCCTGGGTAGTGAAGTGATAGAAGGGTAAAACTTCAAAAGACCCCAAATGACTTTAGGATCTGAAATCCTGTTTTCAAAACTGACTTAGATGCTTTTGACTTCAAAACTAAGAGATATTGACTTTCATTTAGACTCCTGAGTCACTTTGGGTTTCAAACTACTGGGCAGGCAGACAGAGCAACAAGGTGAAAGCTAGCAAGGATTTCTCATATCAGATTGTGAGTTACAATTAGATGTGAAAAGTGGGTTTTTACTGTCTTGACCAGCAGTAGTCTGATACTGTTAGTGTTGGAGATAACATACAGGCTGCCTGCGTGCTCTCTGTGCTGCTTAGTTCAAAAGTTTAGGACACCCCACCCATGCTTCCTAAAGATTCAAAGACTGAGGCATGTGGTCCTATAGAAATAATAGGGACAATATATTCTGTTTCTTTTCCTGTTGCTGGGATGTTCCATTAAGTAACTATTGAAGCATATAAGCACCTTGGTTTTCACAAAATATAATGCTGTTAATAAAGAAGCTATTTATCATTCATTATTCTCATTAATCATTGAATATTATGGAAATGCAGAGTGTAGCAAACCCAGATATTATGTGAACCATTGGGCTTGTGCACAGCAACCTGCATGCCCAATGGCAATAAAAATAATGAATAAAATTAAATAAAAACTGCCAGCTGGGTACTGAGTTCTATTGAGTTTTATTAACTTCCGTCTCCATTCTTCTTAGAGTATAAACTCCTTGGGATAGGGAGACAACAGAACTATTTAGGAAGCAAAATGAAACTTCATTAAAAAACTGGTAAAAGTTGCATAGTGACAGCACTATAATTAGCACATCACTTATGAAGTCCAGGCACTTAAGAGCAAGTAAATGCCTAGTTTAGAGTATGCAGGCAGTGTAAATTCATGATAATGGAACAAATTATTCTAACCAAAGATAAAGAAATGCATATATCATCACAACACAATAACCTTAATGTCTGTAGAGTACCAAATACATTGTCAGCACTTTACAAATAATAAATACCCACTGAAAAAATAATACTCAGTGAAATGCAAGATCTTCATCTCCTCCTAATCTAAGTTTTTAGTAATCTTTCCACAAATACTGATGGGCTTTCTCCTTCCACACAGTTCTTGTTCTATTTAAAGGTCTCATGTATCTGTTTTCAGTTCAATTTGAAATATGCTTAGATATCATTCTAATAGGAAATAAGTATCAGATTTCCCCATTCTAATTTCACCATGTATCCATCATGGAAAGAAAGAAAACCATATCACATCTAAGTAGAATGCCAATTATATGTTTCTTAAACATGCAAACTACTTAATGCATATTACTTCTATTTTAAAAAAAGCTGCTTCTAATTCAGAACAAAATAACTAAGAGCCAGACAAAATAAAAGGCAACAAAAAAGGCACCTGGGCCCTGATTCATTTAGGTTCATAGGGCTGGTGTGCATTTACTACTCCTCTGAATTAGGTGAATTATTTATTGTGGGACCTCACCCCACTCCTGAAATTAAGGAGCATTTAATACAATTTCCTATAGCCCTGCTAATATGGATTCCCACTTCCTGAGGAGTGCCCTCCTCACTGATCACAAAACCTGACTTAGACCTACTTCAGCCTGAGGGAATTCAAGCCCACACTCACCAATTTCTAGTGCCTTATTAGGACTTTCGTCTGTAGCCAAAGGATTCCTCCTGTATTTTATATGAATAAAAATGTACTAAAAAAGTATAAACACTCCTGAAAGTAAAGATCAAAACCCAGGTCTCCTCTGTCCCAGGTAAGTGTCCAAGCCACCAGCTAGGGAATCATTAACTGTTATGTGACCCCTTACTTTCCCTTGTATTCTTTTCTGCACTGTGACTTAGCTGTAACAAGAATAGTGGAGAGTGCTTATATCTACCCTAAGTTACCTATGGTCACATGGTTAGAGCACTTTCCTGGGAGATGGTTTGAAACGTATCAGGTGAAGGCGTTTCTCACTTTCTGGATGAGTGCTCTAACTGCTAAGTTAATATACATTATACCATTATTATATATTATACCATGACGTTCTTCTCCAGCCATGATGTAAAAACAACCACTATTGCATTTTGCAGGAAGTGCAGTCCAGTTTGTGTGTATGTGTGATGGTGGGGAGGGAAGCAGGCTGTGAGGACCACTACAAGATCAGGCCCCTATGTCAGTAACTTTGGAGTGCAGGGTACAGGAGAAGACAATGTAGCGGAACAGAGACTCGTTGGGATTCAGAAGCAATGTAAGCAAGGGCAGCCACCAATGTATGTTTATTGTTCAGATTACAAATAGTTTATTGTTAATTAAAGTATTAAGTATGTTGTATGGTACATGTGTATTGCAGATACAGGTGAGTTAGGTACAGAATCATCTAGTTGCTAGAGCAGTCAGGTTTAGGTTATCCCACTTTGGTACTCAGCTGCTAAGACTAAGGGAGTTATGAGAAAGTACAGAGGTGCAATTGTAGGTGCCTGTCTCCTTTATTGGATCTGACACCAAAACAAAATCTAAAGCCACGTCCACAGCTCAAATAAGTGGCACAAATTTGTGCCAGGGATTTTTGCCTTGGCACACGTGCCTGAACATGCACTTTGATGTGGGGCAAGTTGTGTCACTTGGGGCAAACAGCTCCTGCCCAGCTCCCTCTGGATCTGCAGCCAGGGGGAGCTAGAGGCTGGGACCAGTTCCGAGGATGGGGGTGTGGGCTACTGGCCAGTCCTGAGCAGGAGCCCATGGAGGACACCTCTCACTCTACTGGCCAGGACTTGTCCCCTGAGATCACGGGAGCTGAGGCTGAGGAGTAGTCCCTGGTGGACATCTGGAGCACCTGTCACCCTGACAGCCTCCCCGACTTCAGCTACATGAGGGTGGGGGAGAAGCAGGCGTGCCACTCCCAGTTGGGCCAGCAGAGTTGACCCTAGGGCTGTGGAGGGCCTGGGGCATATTAGCCTGTGTAGGGCTTATGCGGGACCTGTGCGGGGGGTGGGGAGTTGGTAGCAAATAGACGGAGTGTGGAGCATGGGTGGGATGGCAAACAGCTGGAGGGTGGAGTGTGGGGGGTGGCAAATGGCTGCAGCATGGAGTGGGGGGGGTGGCAAACAGCCAGAATGCAAAGCCACCACCACCAGCTGCATGGAGTGGTGGCTCTCTCAGCACGTGCCAAAGGTGCTGTCCACAGGGCCTGTACAGTAGTGTCTATGGGGACCAGGGCAGTAGCCCTGACTAACCCCCCACAGGGGACAGCTCTGTGGACTGAATTTATATCTCATTGCCACACATTACCCAGGCCCACTCCTCCAGTGTCCGGCCGACCCCTTTAAGCAATCACCACCTTGTCTGGGCCCAGGCCGTGCTGGGCCCAGACATCTGGGGTCAGCCTACTGGCATTTTAATGCCAGTCTGCTGGAGGATGTGGGCTTCTGGGAGTTCTGCCTGGCCTGGCAGGAGCAACAGACAGATTTCCCCTCAGGTCAGAGATGGTGGGATGTGGGTAAGGTGCTCATATGGCTCTTTTGCCACAGCTACACTCAGGGGCATACCTGGCAGAGGGAGGCGGTCCAGGAGCAGCTTGAGCAGGAAGTGCTGGAACTGGAGAGGTGCCTGGCCACTGACCTAACCAACCTGTCCCTCTGTGGAGAGTGTTGGGACTGGCAGGAAGATCTTTGCAATGTGGACAACCTCCACACCCATGGTGTGTTTGTCCACTCGCGCGTCCAGCTCCTTTGGGAGATGGACTGTGGATTCTGCTTCTTCTACACCCTGGAGAAGAGGTGGGGGGCCAAGAAATGTATTGCTTGGATCCTGGCAGGTGACGGCATCCCCCTCACAGATCCAAGTGAGATGCGCCAGCACAAACAAGCCTTCTTCAAAGAGCTCTTCTTTCTGGAACTGACTGACACTGAAGCCTCTCGGACCCTCTAAGAGGGATTCCTGTGAGTCAGTGCAGGTGACCAAGACCAGCTGAAGGCTCCTTTCACCCTAGCAGAATTCTTGGCCACCCTCCACCTGATGCCTGGCAACAAAGTGTCAGGCATTGATGGGCTGACTGTGGACTTCTACCAGGCCTTCTAGGATGTCCTTGGCCCAAATTTTGCTGCTGTCTGGGCTGAATCCAAAGGAAGTGGGGAGCTCCCCTTGTCATGACAGAAGGCCATGTTGACACTCCTTGTGAAGAAGGGGGATCCCTGCGACCTGAGGAGCTGATGTTCCATGTCCCTCCTCTGCATGGACTACAAAGTGGCAGTGAAGACCATCTCACTGTGCCTGTAGTCCATGCTGGCAGACATGATCCATCCCAACTGGACATACATGATGCCCAGATGTTCCATCTTCAACAATCTGTACCTGATTTCGGACCTCCTGCAGCTAGTGCATGGGGAGGGCCTGTATATTGCCTTCCTGTCCCTGGACCAGGAGAAGGCATTCAAGAGGGTGGATTATGGGTACCTCACAGGCACTCTGAAGGCCTTTGGCTTTGGGCCTCACTTTGTGCAGGCTCTCCAGGTACTGTCCACCTTTGAAGAGTGTTTGGTCAAGGTCAACTGGACCCTGATGGAGCCCATCTGATTCAAGTGAGGGGTACATCTAGGCTGCCCACAGTCAGGACAGCTGTATGCCTTGGCCCTGGAGCCCTTCCTTGTCCTACTGAGGAGGTGGGTGGTGGGGTTGACACTTCAGGAGCCGGCTGTGTGGCTGGTCCTGTTGGCATATGCAAATGATGTGCTCCTTGAGGTCCAGGAACCAGGTGACCTGGCACAGGTGGAGGCCTGCCAGGCATTGTACTCAGTGGCCTCTTCTGCCTGGGTCAACAGGGTCAAGAGTTTTGGCTTGACAGTGGGTGATGCATGGCTAACTCCTCCCCCCCAAAACTCCAAAGAATCCACTGGAGTGTGGGCTTGCTGCTGTACCTGGGGATCTACATGTCCCCCATGGACCCCTTCCTGCTGGAGAACAGGCACCAGCTGGAGGCAAGGGTGGTGGAGAAGCTCTGGGCATGGATGGGACTTCTGCAGTGTCTCTCCTTGCATGGGAAGGTGCTGGTGTTGAACCAGCTTGTCCTGCCCATGCTCTGGCACTGCTTCCACACCCTGCCAGTGCCCCCACCTCACCCCAAAGTCCTCACCAGTCTCCAGAGATGGGCACTGGAGCTTTTCTGGCCAGGATGCCACTGGATCATTGTGGAGAACTGGAGCCTCCCCTTGCAGAAGGGTGGCCAGGGCCTGTTTTTCCTGCACATCCAGGTCCTGATGTTCTGCCTTCAGGCCCTGCAGCAACTGCTACCTGTCCCTGAAAGCTGGTGTTGGTGACCAGGATGGACAACTGGAGACCCTCTGGGTTAAAATCCGTGGGGAACATGGCACAGGGGACACAACGGTGGGAGTCTACTACAGGCCTCCCACCCAAAGTCTAGAGCTTGACCAGGAGTTCACCCAGGAATTGGCTGAGGCCGCATGCTCCAGGACCATGGTTTTCATGGGTGACTTCAATTACCCGGACATCTCGTGGGAGGATCACTCAGCAAAATCCAAGCTGTTGCAAAGATTCCTCTCATGCGTGGATGATCTCTACCTGACTCAAGAAGTCTATGGGCCAATGAGAGGTAAAAAGCTGCTCAACCTGGTACTGGCTACTGGGGATGACCTAAT
>NW_017729027.1:30512064-30515692 GCF_001723915.1 Gavialis gangeticus | reverse complement strand
CGGTGCTGTGGCTAATAAAGCAACCAAAACATTGGCTTGCATCCATAGATGCTTCTTAAGGAAATCCCAGGACGTCATTCTCCCCTTGTACTCAGCCTTGGTGAGGCCACAGCTGGAGTACTGCATCCAGTTTTGGGCTCCACAATTGAAAAAGGATGTGGAGAAGCTTGAGAGAGTCCAGAGAAGAGCCATGCGCATGATCAGAGGTCAGGAAAACAGACCTTATGACGACAGGCTGAGAGCCATGGGGCGCTTTAGCCTGGAAAGGCACAGGCTCAGGGTTAATCTGATGGCCACCTCTAAGTTTATCAGGGGTGATCACCAGGATCTCGAGGAGAGCTTGTTCACCAGAGCGCCCCAAGGGATAATGAGGTTGAACAGTCATAAACTACTGCAAGACCGTTTCAGGCTGGACATAAGGAAGAATTTCTTTACTGTCCGAGTCCCCAAGGTCTGGAACAGCCTGCCGTCTGAGGTGGTTCAAGCACCTAGATTGAACACCTTCACGAGTAAATTGGATGGTTATCTTGCTGGGATCCTATGACCCCAGCTGACTTTCTGCCCTTTGGGCAGGGGGCTGGATTTGATGATCTTCCAAGGTCCCTTCCAGCCCTAATGTCTATGAAATCTATGAAATCTATATGGTGTTGGTAGCCATGTGGCATGGGCCCACCTGGGATGTGCCTTCCTCCACCACTTCTGGGGGATCCGATATGACTGGCAGATCTTCAGCCTGTTGGGCTTCTCCCTGCAGGACCTGTGAGGGCTACCAGAGTTCTACTGGGACGTCCTCCTGGCCTGGAGGCTGATCCCCTTCTCCAGGTTCCCATGCAACACTCACCCAGGGTGCCAAACCTGTTCATTGAGCCCCTTCTTTGAAACCCCCAGCTGGAGGTGCCAACAGCAAAGGTACCCTGGTTGTGACAGAGGGTGGCCCTGGGTGATGAGTTCCTGCATAATGGTGGTCCCACCCGTCCATTTCCTCTAGCCTGCTGGAGTTTGTTATGGAGCTGGTGCCTCACCTGGCCTCGCAGCACTCCCTGCTCCAATACCTGAGCTGGCTGGAGGACACCAAGCCAGCCCATTTCCCCACCTTCCATTGCTGCCACTTCTTGCTCATGCACTGCATGATCCACCATGCCACCCTTGCATCCCACCAAGACACCAAGTGGCAGGACCTGCTTGGCAAGGGTGTAGTTGGGGTGCCCCAGTGGTTAAGCTTGTACTCCACCCTCATCCCATGAGCCACTGGGGACCTCAGCTGACAGCTCCTCCATGGAACCATCACCGTGGGTGTGTATGTGGTGAATTTTACTGACACCCCAGTCTCCTGCCCCTTCTGTGGGCAGAGGGAGACCCTGGTGCACATGAATGACTGGTGCCTGCTGAATCTGGGGAGGCACCTACAGAAGCCGGTGGTGGCCGTGTCAAAGGGGGCACCAGCCCTAATGACAGCATCAGTGTCGGCCATCTGGGGGAGCACTGGCCCCATCAGAGAGACATGTGCACCCCTATGCACCCCCTAGCAGTTGCCTATACTGGTGCACATGATGCTCAAGTGTACCAGGCTACAGCCCCTCCACCTCTGGAACCTCCTCCTGAAGTTTTGGGTGAACTTTACCTCCCACCTTTTTATTTTTGGACACACCATCCATGGCCCCACCAAGCCCCGGGACCTCCTGGTCCACCTCCTCCTGGCCCTGGCCATGTGGTCCCTGTAGGTGACCAGGAAGGAGGCTGGTCAGGAAGATGCCTGGGGACTGTGGGGCTACTTTCCTCTCACTGGTCTGCACAATCCTTTGAGTGGAACACCACTGGGTGGCATCCATTGGCTCCTTGGATGCCTTTGAGGACTGGGGGGCATGGCTCAGGGGGCTCTGCTTGGTGTCCCCCTCAGGAGCACTCATTTTCATGTTTTGACCCCTTGGCCCACACAACACTCCCATCCTGTTTTTTGGCCTCTTTTGTCCCCAGAATGTTGTTGTTTTATTCATCCATTATCCACTGTACCATAGGGGCTACTAGTTAACCAAGTGGGGCTTAGGGCCCATGGTAATTGAATGAGACTAATAGATAGGAGCTTCTGAGGCCCAACCAATTGGTATCTGGGGACACTAGCCCCTTGTGCCAGCTGGATTACTGAAGCAGCCCTAACCTAAAGTAAACCCTGTACCCTCTATCCACTCGAGTAGTTTGACTGTGGGGGCTGCTGCCTGGCTATGACCTTCTGCCATCTCCCTGCCAAACCTGGATGGGGACTGCACAACTTCCTGGGCTGTGGTATGGGCACTGTAGAAGAGCCTTCTGCACCTCTGAACCAGCTGCCAGTGGGCCATATCTGCACAGTTGGCCTTCACGTGGCACTGATGTCATATCTTCTGGTGCCCCTGCCCTGCCATCTGGGCAGCTATTGCCCAGACGTGCTCATTGCAGTGACCCACTTTGAACTCTCAAAGCATGTCCTCCTGGTCCCAAATGGCCAGGTCAATCACCTTGTCTGCCCTCCAGCTGAGTCCCCAGTGCTGGCCCTTGGCAGGCTCCTCTGCCCATGTCTCACCACTTGTCTCAGTAGCAGAGCTCCTGGTGTTCCCTGGTGAAAAATTGCAAATTGTCTGATAAAAAACAAACACATTTTCTCATTAAAATACCAAAAATCCGTGTTCTTCTGTGATTAAAATGAAATTTCACTATATACAGAGAGATCAATTACACAATGTTTTACTGATATATTTACAATTTTAAAGCAATTTGAAAGCCTACGAGTGCCACTACCATCATAAAAATTCTAAATATCTATACAATTTGGTGTTTGCTTTTGGTTTTTTTAACATAGAAAAATCAGAGCTGCCCCTGCCCCCTTCGCTCACTAGGATGTAGAGCACTGAGCTATATGGATATGCCAGTGCCCTGCCTTCCCCTTGCACCTCACTCCCAACCCACAGTCTGCCCCAGTCCCTTCACTTCTGACCCTCAGCCTCTGTCTGCCCCCTCTTGTCAGCAGCTCTGTTCCAGCACCAGGACATGGGTCCAGCTGCAGCTGTTTCACTGACTGTTTTGTGGCTCTGAGCAGTGCCAGCCCTTGCTCTTCTGCTCCTTGTGCTTGTCCCCATGCCCCAGCAATCGCCATGCCATTCCTGGGAAGCCCTTGACCAGGGCTTGAGGACTGGGATGATTAAGGCCCTTCCCTTGCAGGGCAGCCTGCCCCTGCACAGGCTGCTCTAGCAGGGTAGGGGGAGGCTCTAAGTCTGGCTCTGGCAGCCTCTCCTACCCAGAGAGATTCCCCCATCCCCAAACGCCATCTCTCTTTCTCTCATACACACCCCTGATGCCACCTCCACCCCTCCCTTCAGCCCACAGCCCGCAAGGGGTTTCTGGGATCTGAAGCCACTCCAGGATGGGGAATGTGTCCCAGAACTGGTGTGGGCATGGGACAAGGCTGCAGGTCTCATCCTGTGTGGCTGGCTGGGCACGTAGGGTATGAGAATTGTGAGGGGATGTGGGGTGGGGAAAAAAGGTATAGGGGTGGATGTGGGAGTTGTGGGGAGGGTTGGGGGTTGTGAGTGGGTGCAGGGTTTGTGGGGGTGAGGTTTGGGGGTATGGAGCTTGTACAGGTGTGTGGGGTTTGTGG
>NW_017729027.1:30487182-30507064 GCF_001723915.1 Gavialis gangeticus | reverse complement strand
GTTTGTGGGTGTGGGGTTTGTGGGTGTATTGTGGGGGGCTCTGGGTGTGGGGGGGCTGTGTGGGGGTGGAGAGGCTGCTCAGGAGGGGTGGGGTCCCCTGCCCCCCCACAGGGTACAGTCCCCCACACAGCTCACTGACAGCCCTCCCCACAGGGCAGAGAGCCCCCCTGCAGCAACAGCAGCCATGGGGTGCTCAGGGCCTGCTGCTGACAGAGTCCCTTTGTAGTGTGGTGTGGCCCTGGGCTCCTCAGACCTGGTCCTATGTGTGTCACATGTCACAGGTGTGGCTTGGCCTGTCCCAGGGTGATGTGCCTTTGGGCAGTACCAGGCTGCTCTGGCTGTCACCCAGGGTCCCAGCACTGCATGCAGGGGCCATGCATCAGGCTGGGTTGGGTTCTGCCTCCATGAAGCTAGCCCCACCCGATGGTGTGCGGGGCACTTGGAGGCAGGACCCAGACCAGCCCAGTGCATGGCCCATAAGTGCAGTCCCCAGGTGACAGCTAGAGTGGCCCATTGCTGCCTGAAGGCTCATGGCCCCGGGCTGGGCTCAGCTGCACCCGCAACATGCCTTCCGAGCAGCTCCCTACCCCAACTTCTGCAGTCCCCCCACACCCACATGCCTACTTACCAGGGATGGTACCAGGGCCCAGGTCATGCTGCAGCCTTGCCCTACTCCTATTTGCCCCAGCACACTGAGGCAGAGTGCTGGTGCAGCAGGCAATGGGGGCAGACATAGAGATGCTCTGGCTGGATGCCAGAGTGTCTTTCTGGACAATGCAGCCTCTAGTTGCCTCAGGGCATGTTCCTGGACCATGCCCTGCCCTGTTTTTTCTCTGCAAGTTTTTTCCTGGGATTTCTGGACTTCCGGGTATCAAATTTAGAGCCCACACTACAAATATACAGCCTGGGGAACATTTTTTTTTGTTCCCAGCATGCCTCTTGCAGCATCTCAAACTGCTTTGAGATGCCACAACAGGCATGTGCACACTTGTCTGGACACATCCTAAGAGACGTGATCTTTGCCTCAAAGCAGGAATGACTACTGAAATCTCTGGAGTTGTGCCTGTGTACAACTGACATCAGCAGGAGTGGGAACCAAGCCCCAACAGTTTATCATTGCATTTACTGTTCTACTCTTACATTTTTTTCTGAAACATCAATGCTCTATATCCCTAATATAGAATTTTCAGAGACTATTTAAACATGCTTACTTTTTTCAGGTTTAGATAGAGTACAAAATTATTGACATAATTCTGCTGAAATCATTAACATAAAAAACATCAGAATTTGGTCCATTATTTTTAGCTTTAGAGAAGACAAACATACATAAGTAACTACATATAATAAGGGATTACAGTCTTGCCAAGGAAAAGAAAATGAATGAATAACAAGAATTTAAATTACAGAAAACTTATATTAAATTAGACATGGCAAGATACGCTGTTGTGGATATGGTTTCTACACAAAGGTAGAAAAACCGACAAAGATTGCCACCACCAAAAATATCCCAAATTAAGCTAAGATTTGCCTAGCAGCAATTAGGTGCCTTTAAAAAAATGATTTATATGTTTTGGATTTTTTTAATATATTGTAATGTTCATTTGGGTTAAAGTCACAAATATAATTAGAAGTAGTCACTGTAATTTTTAAGTCACCGGAAAAAATGGAACTTGTGCATAATAAACTAAAACAAAGTACAAAATAAATAGTGATAGGCTTTGTGTTGTTAAAATATTAAGAAGTTGTTAACTGTATTAAATACTCTGTATTCTCCAATTACTTATTAATAGGGTTTTTTTAGATATGGATTATAGAATTAACTCAGTAGGAGTTATGCCATTGACTTCAGGGAGGTTAGGAATTCACTGAGTGTTTGCTTAGGGACTCCTGTTTTTGTTTGGTATGACTATGTTATAATATCTGTCTTATGGCATACTTTAATCTTCCCAAGCAAATACTCCTTCACAATCAAATATAAATAGCACTGAAAACTCAAAATATTCCACAACAGAAGTTATCCCTACATGGTGTCTTTGAATCTGTTGAGCCATCCATCAAACTAAATGCTTTCTGTATAGTCAGAAAAGTCCTCTTTGGTGAAGAGCTAAAAGGTACTACTAGAAAGATACAGTAACCATGTATTATTACTGTTTTTTTACTTACATGGAAGAGCAGATGCTATGGAAGAAACAAATTACTGAGTTTTCTTTCAATAGAGGTACATTAGGGCCCAATTCTAGTCCTTAGCATGTGGTGGGATATAGTTGCACTGCCTCTGGAGCAGTTCTAGTAAGACACTGTAAGTCAGAAACATATTATTCTTTCCCAGATTTTCCTGGATTCAAATAGAAAGTGAGTTGTTGGAGCACTATAAATAGTGTAGCATACTCATCCAGTCATGTCAGCTCAACTCTGCTGGCAAGCATGTTGGGGTTTTGGAACAAGGTTTGTTCCCTGCCTGAAAGAGTTAGTTAGCCATGCTAGTTTGAAGTCAGACAGAAGGCAGGTAGATTTGCACTTTATAGACTATCTAAATCAGATGCTTAGCATAAGCTTTTGTAAGAATCTGATGAAGTGAGTCTGCTGCTTACAAAACCTTATGCTATGCATCTCTGATTTAGTTAGTCTACCAGGTACAAATCTACCCTGCCTTCTGCCTTTCCTCCTTACCTGCCACATTCCACCTACATGCCTAAAAGAGGGAGTAGTGTTCTTGGTGGAGTCATCTTCCCAATGTATTGTTCAGGAAGGAAGTAGGATGTGTGCCAGTGACCTTCCTCCCTTTTGATAAGCCTGGGTCTCCCAATAATCAGCTTTCTTTTTTGCTAATTATGTGTCTGAAACCCCTTGGAATTTCTCTCACCCTCCCTCCCCCTGTCCCACATGCCCAATGTTCTTTACTAGCAGTGTGTGGCTCCTTCTGCTCAGATTTGCTTTCCGTGTGCTCCTGCACAGATGCATAACTGGATACATGATATTGTTCCAAAATAGTTGTAATTTGTTATTTAGCAGTAGCATCCTTTAAATAATTTTAAGCATTAAATGGCACATACCTGGTACCAAATGAGTCTCATTTTAATATATTTAGCATTTGTAAGTAAAATAACTTTCATTAATATTTTGAGGGGTTGGCAGTAGTTCTTGCAAGCAAATTGTTTTTCAATGAACAAGTCAGTACAGAAAACAGTGGTTGCCTTTACTGTCTAGTTTGTAAGTATGCTAACATGACAGAGTGTTTCACTGTAAAGGAATAACTGTCTTAACAATTAGCAATTCTAATAAAATACTGGTATAATATGAACTAAGAACACTTGACAGGTTTGGGGGCAAAAAAACACTTGTCTGGTTATAAAAACTCACTATTAAAAAAAGAAATTGATTCTTGAATGTATTACATCAATGTTTATAGGCTTTAATCAGCAAGCAAAATAACTGATAGTTTTATTGCCTGAGTAAATTATTATGTATGTTACTCTTTATAAATAACAAAACTTTTCTTAACACTTCAGGCTCCGTACTTAATTATCTAGAGGTATAATTAGATAATGAGAAAAAAGCAGTCTTGTAAATTACTTTCCGCCTTGTAGCTACACATAGGAACCGTACTGGAATGGATGTACAGTCATATTTATCTGCAAGACCACACTTAGATCAATGTTGCTGCAGATAACTCTGAATTTATTTAAAAGAGAAAAAGAAACCAGCTATGTCTGCAGAATAATATTTTCACTTTTGACTCCCTGCTAGCATCGTCTTCTGTTTGATCCTGTCCTTACAAACCTGTAATCATCAAGTTTCAGGCAGCAGGGTCTTTAATGTGAAAATTGAAATAGGCTGAAAAGATTACTTCCAAACTCAGGTAACACAGGATTGTGCCCTGCAGTGCAGTATGATACAATTCAGAGCAAGAGTAGTGCTGCTTAAATTGTGGACATATGGAATGGGATCAAAACAGTCCAGCAGGCATTGTGGGAATGCTGCCAAAAGGATCTTTCAGAAGAGTGTTTCATTGTCACCTTTACTTCATGGAGATAAAAGCTGAGCAGGGAACAAGTGAATAGTTCTGCTGCTGATTACAGAAAGTAAGATGAGCTCCTGGAGGGAGGTTATAAAAATAGTATGCTGGAGGTCCTAAGTGACACTCTGCTAATTTGGAGGCTTTCATTCTCTGTCTAAATTACATTATTGATGACATATCAATGAGTAATGTGTTTGTGCAAGGAACTGTCTCTGAACATTGGGAACTCAATTACCCTCAGTGTTAATATGGGTTGATTAGCTAGTGGCCTTCTGTGGGAGTGCAATGGTCTTGGTAATTTTTAACACCATTTTAGGCTGGCAGCATGCAATGGATGTGGATGTGCACATGCTGAAAAAGTATGCTCAGCAGTTTTCTGTGTAACTGTGTTTAAATTCAAAAGTAAATAATTCATATATGACACATTTTAGTGGTGCACTAGAAAAAATATTCTGTTTGTTTGGAATGAAAGATTTTAGATGTGTGTGTTCAATATCTAAGAGAAATATTGCTATGCTAATCAGTTATTTATTTGCTTGCTCCAAGATTTCAAGCATAACCAATTTTCTGTTATTGTATCTGATTGAATGGAGTAAACAGGGTAACTGTGTGATAATTTTGAGGGCTTATATTTCTCCTGTCCATGACTATAACTAAATGGCTAATGGCACTTAGTGAATTGGCATTCGAATGATTAAAACAGAGATATTTAAAGAGACAGATATAGAAAAAATAGCAGTATTACCATTTCTTGCTGGATTCAGAGAGAAGTTTTATGAAAGCCATCCTATATTCTCAGATTCAAAATGCCTGAGAGAATCAAATGCAATGTTATTAGTTTGGGTCTGGCTCCGGTACAAGACTCACAGGTGAAAGTCTGTTGCATCCCCGTGAGCCCAAGACCCCAGAAGGCACTCTGGTGAACACAACCCTGACCCCCAGCACAGCCAGGAGCTAGGTGGGGCCTGCAGTGGTTGGGTGACAGATAGCAAAGGGAGGCAGCTGAGAAGAGCTGAGGAGAGACACACCCACCCTCCCCCAGCTCCTACTTGGCCCAGCCCCCCACGGATCCACGTGACCAGAGCCACCCAGCACGTCAGTTGGCACGGGACTAGGGGAAGGGGGGGCACTTACTTGCCCCCTTCTCTGGCTGGACAGGGATCCCAGTCCCTGAGAGTGGTGCGGCGCTGGTGGCAGACTGTGCATGCGTGGGTTTTAAAAAGGACTCACCAATGGCAAAAGGCCGCAGTTTGAGTCTGGCTCTGCTGTGAGATGCACAAGTTGAAGCCTGTTGTTCCCCCATGAGCCCAAGACCCTAGCAGACACTCCAGCAGACTCCGACCCTGACCCCCAGTGCAGCTGGGAGGAAGGTGGGGCCTGTGGTGGGTTGGTGACAGATAGCTGCAGGAGGCAGCTGAGAGGAGCTAAAAAGGGTCATGTCCCCCACCGGCTCCTACTTAGCCCAGCCCCTCAGACAGCCTAGTGACTGGAACCGTGTGAACAGAGCTTGTAAACAAGCACACTTGTGAGCTCTGGTCCCGATGTGTGAGTTAGCATGGGAGTTTGCACAGGAGGGCAAGCAGGTGGGGCATGAGGCTCTAGGCGGTGAGCCTGAAGAGAAGGGTCTGCACGTCAGTAGCCTACTACCTGTTCCATGGTGGGGACACACTGCACCCCAAAGATCCCCTCCATGACTGGGCTCCCCCTCTGGTACCACTGAGACCTGCACTTAGATGGAACCCATGGTTCCAGTCTCCACTCAGAGATAGCCCCTGGTTCTTGGCTGTGAGGGCTGCCTAGCACAACTGCAGGCACCTAGGATCAGGACAATGACACCTCTTGTGAGGTTTGCTTCACACTGGAGTTTCTAGAGTGCCACATAGGGAAGCTCCAGACTGGTGCAGAGGCTGTGCGCCATCAGGGATGGTGAAGATGAAATCAACGCTTACTGCCAGCCTCTTTGCCTGAAGCATGAAGAGGGAAGAGCAAGGATGGCTGGCAGGATAAGGGTGGACAAGAATAGCTCCCATGAAGTCCAGCCAGGGATCACGTGAACAAAGTTTGTCTCCGGCCCCAAGGCACACAGCACCAGGGTTACCACCTCCCTGGAACTTCACAAAAGGTACAGATTCCTTGCAGCACCAGTAGAGCCAGGAAAGCTGCCAGCTCCAGCACCTGAGGAAGAAAGACAATCAGCAACCATTCCTAAAAAGAAATGCAGAGTGGTCATCATGGGAGACTCCCTCTTGAGGGGACAAAGGGAGTGATCTGCTGCCCTGACCCCTTATCCCATGAGGTCTGCTGCTTTCTAGGAGCTTGTATCCAGGATATAGCTGAGAGGATCCCAAAACGTATCCGGCCCTTCAACCACTACCTCTGCTCCTCATCCATGTGGGCACAAATGACACAGCTCAGAACAATCCCAGCTGAGTTATGAGTGACTACAGGGCTCTGGGGCTGGGGCTCAGGGTTGAGGGTGCAAGAGTTTTCTACTCAGTCCTTTCAGTTATAGGTCATGGACATAGGAGGGAGAGATGAATTGAAGAAGTAAACAGAAGACTGCAGCTTTGGCACCATCACAAAGGCTTTGGCTTCTTTGACCACAGTCCACACTTCAGGGAGAGAGGCAGCAGTCTGTTGGGAAGGGATATAGCCTCCACCTCACTCCAGTGGGTAAAAATCTCTTTTCAGTGAGAATGGCTGGCCTGCTTGACAGGGCTTTAAACCAAGTTCGCCAGGAGATGGATGGACAACCACCACCGCACACCTACAAAGCAGCGACCATAAATCATCAGGTCAGACTGCACAGGGGAATTCACTCCTACCCCAGCCCAGGGACAAGACTCTTCTAGGAGTACAGGGAAGCCTAGGGCTTCTGATGGCAGACTTATTAGCCTATATACAAATGCCAGGAGCCTGGGGAACAAACAGGAGGAACTTGTCCTTCTGCTAAACAAAAATGAATACAATTTCATAGGGATAACAGAGACCTGGTGGGACTCCACATATGATTGGAACACAGGTATAGATGGCTATAGCTTGTACAGGAAGGATTGTCTTGCAAGAAAGGGTGAGAGTGTAGCTCTCTATGTGAAGGAGGAGTATGCTCCCTACAAGCAGAGATTGGCACCCAATGAGGGTGACTTAAGATCCTCTGAGTTAGAATATGGGTGGAATGTGATGAAGAGGATATAACAAGAGGAGTCTACTACAGACCTAATCAGGAAGAAGAGCTTGACCATGAATTTGCTGGGGAACTGGCAGAGGCTGAACACTTTCAATGCATGGTTGTCATGGGCAACTTCAACTACCCTAACATCTCATGGGAAGAGCGCTCAGCCAAATCCGATCAGTCACAAGGCTTCCTCACTTGCATCAATGAGCTTTACTTGTATCAAGAAGTCTACAGGCTGACAAGAGGTAAGGCACTGCTGGACCTGGTACTGGCCAAAGGGGATGATCTAGTGAGTGACCTGAGAATCAAAGGGAAGCTGGGAGACAGTGTCCATGAGTTGATTACTTTCTCTATCCATTATAAAGCTGGCAAATCAGTCAGCAATGCAGAAATCCTTGACTTTAGGAAAGCTGACTTTCACAAGCTCAGGAGGTTAGTTGTCGAGGGTCTGAGAGGCCATGATCTGACAGAGAGGGGAGTTCATGATGAGTGGTTGCTCCTTAAGGACGTGATCCTTGAAGCACAAGGGAAGTCGATTCCATCCCATAGGAAAGGTAGCAAAAGGGCTGGGCAACCCTCTTGACTCTATAGGGAGCTCATGGACCCCTGGTACCTGAAAAAAGAAGCTTATAAAGGATGCCTGCACCTGTAGGGAATGAACTAGGAAAGCCAAGTCTGAAACTGAATTCAAACTAGCTACAGGAATTAAAGACAATAAAAAGCCTGTCTTCAGATATACGAGAAGTCAGAAAAAAATCCAAGGGCAACATTGGACCCTTGCTAAATCAAATGGGGCAGCTGACAACTGACATCTAGGAAAAAGCTAACCTCCTGCCTGACAAGATGAAGGATTACCAGGGTAAAGGTTAACATACACCCATCATTGGTGATGATCTTGTGAGGGAACGCCTTGAGAGGCTGGACATCTACAAATCAGCTGGCCCGGATGGAATATACCCAAAAGTGCTAAAGGAATTGACTGACATAGCATGGCCAATGGCAAGGATATTTGAGAACTTGTGGTGCTCAGGAGAGGTTCTTGAAGATTGGAAGAGGGCCAATGTAGTACCTATCTTCAAAAAAGCGAGGAAGGAAGATCCAGGGAACTACAGGCCAGTCAATTTGACCTCAATTCCTAGAAAGATCTTGGTGCTGAGATACATGCCAACAATCCCACCAGGCCTTCCTACCCTGGCAGGGTGAAGTTTTAGGGGTCATGCCCAGCACCTGGGGTCTCCTCCTTTCCTATAGCCCCAGCCCATACCTCCAAGTTTGTCCTGGCAGGGGAGTGAACTCAGAAAGGACATGTTCTTCCCTTGCTGGCTGGTGATGCAGTTAGTGCCCCCTTCAGCTGAGAGCAGGGCATTACCTGGTTTTTAAAAAAATGAAAAAAGGAAATGGGTGCAGACAGAGTGAGGAGGGTGGCACTCAGTCCATCTGAAGGTGGAGCTTCAGGTGAACACCAACTGCTACACCAAAACAGGATCCAAGCAGGTGCAGTGGGATATCACAACATCCCCAGCAATGTTGAACACCCTCTCGCTCGGAACACTGGTTGGTGGACAGGACAGGTGCTGCCAGGCAACTGTGGCCAGTTCCTGACATATCTGGCTGTGGCTTACCCAGTAGGCCAAGGGGTCTTAGTCCAGTGGCTCCACTTCCTTGGCAAGATAGGTAGCCACCAAAGCCTTGGCACTACCTGCCTGAGTCTGGGGTCTGGTGCATGGACCCCATCATTGAAGCCATGCCCTTGGCCCATATTGTTAGTAGCTGGCGTGGAGAAGACTGGCTAGTGCTGGTGTCAGTGTTGGTGCTGGGAGTGCTGTCATGGGAAAGTGGATCCCCCTCTTCCACATCCCCTTGCCTCTGCCGTTTGGCCTCCCTGACTTTGTTGATCAGCACCTGTGTCCAGTGATCAAGGGTTTTGGTGCTTCCGGTGGATATGCTCCCCTTCACTCCTGGGTCACACATACCTGCCAGCACGTGGACCATACTGGACTGCAAGGGATCCAGCCATCTCCTGATGCCCTCCTTCAGCTGCCTCACCAGTGCCTGCACATCTGGTGACAGTGGCCTGCCCCAGCCAGGAACATTGATTCCCTGGAACTTCTCCATTTAGTTTCCCAGTTCCCTCACTAGGGGGATCACTGGGCTAAGGAGGGGATTGCCAGCACTAAGGGTCTTGGTGGCCTCAAGGAAGGGCTTTGAGGACCATCAAGATCTGGGAGATGGTACCCCACTCAGCTCTGTTCATAGGCTGCTGATCCCAATCTCCTCAAGCAAGGCCATATCATGGATATCCTTCTGTTGCTCCATGAACCTTTCAAGCATCAGGTATGTGAAGTTCCACTGAGTCTCCACATCCTGCATGATTTTGTGCTATGGGATGCTCAGCTCTGCCTGTTTCTCCTGCAGTATTTTTCCCTCCTTGATACCGCATTGGAAGTAGCCAGCCACCTTCCTGCATTTTGAAATCAGCTGGCTCATAGTGGTAGTGGTGGCAATACCATCCCTGTTCCCCTCCAAAGTGTCTCTGACTATGAGGTGGAATTTGTGTGCCACACAGCGGATGCCAACAAATTTGGTATCACAGATGGTCATGGCCATATTGGCCCAACTGTCAGTGACCATGAACCCATGGGTGAGCTCAGTCTGCCCAACAAGCCAACCCTGTACCATGCATTCCATGGCCACCATGATCTCCCTTGCCATGTGGGACTCATCTAGCACCTTGGCTTGAAGGAGAGCCCACCAACAGCCTAACTGATCGCACCAGTGCCCTGTGAGGGAGAGGTAGACATGATCCCACCCCGGCTTCTCCAGATATCAGAGGTGAAGTACAAGGTGACCTGCAGCTCTGGCTTGTGCAGCACCTCCTTCAAGTACTCCCTGCATGCCTCATACAGGGAGAGCACCACTGTCCTGCTAAATGTGGTGCATGTTGACATTTGGTAAGATGGGGCCATGAGCACCGTGAGCCTGAACCCTGGCCATTCACCTAGGGAGAAGGTCTGGCTATCCAGAGCTGGCTATCTCCCCAGTGGTCTGGGTGATCTCATTCACCTTGGAAATGTGCCCCCCTCTGTCTGCAGCTTTCTGCCACTGTTCCAGGGTGGTCTGCCTCTGCTTTGGGGGGAGGGGGGCTTTGAAGCAAGTGGGAGACTTCCCTTTGGGCACACTCGCCCTGGTGCCAGCCTGAGAAGGAACAAGTGGTGAAGTGTTTCCCCTCCTTGCCCCAGATGATCTGCCTTCGGCAGTGCTGGCAGATAGCAAACATAGGATCATCTGCCAGTTCAAAATGCTCCCACGCTATGCTACTCACCCACTTCTAGGCTGAGGGTAGGGATCCTGCCTTATCCCTATCCTTAGCAGGCTGAGGCACAACAGCATGAGGAGCTGCCTCAGCTGAGCCACTTGCCTGATCCTCCACAACCTCAACCTCCTCTAAGGTGCTGCTTTCCAGAGAAGGGGACCTGGCTTTAGGGGAACTTTGAGGGGTGTGGAGCACAAACTCTGATTCCTCCTCAGTCCCCAGAATTGCTTGAGCTAGGGCACTCTGCTTCTGTTTCCAGCTCCACCTCCTCCACTGGCAGTGGGAGGTTCATGCTGGGAGATGACATTGGGGCAGAGGAGACAGTGATTCTGCTACTGGTGCCTATTTCTGAAATTAGGGGAGGTGGTGCAGGTGCAGGAACCTCAAGTACTGCTCCCACCTTCTTGCTTCCACTAGCAGCAGAAGCCTCATGGCTTTTTGGGAAGAGTATGCATCTTTGTTTGCGGTGGGGAGGGAACTTGCAGCTCTAGCTCTCCCTCTACCCCCTCTCCCACCCCTTCTAGAAGACCTGGCACCTGCCTTTCCAGCATGCTTCATATTAATCTTTCCTGTTCTGCAAAAGGTGTGTCTGAATTCTAGCTTGTCTGATTTGTTTGCTTTGTGTACTACACTGCAGCTTGATTATTGGTTGATTGTTAACGAAGTATATGGTGTGTGTGTGTGTTGTTGTTGTTCTGTGATATGCTGTCTGCCCTGACTCTGACTGGGTGACTTTTGGACTTCTTCTTGCTCTTCTAACTTGTCTGATTTTTTGCTTTGCTTTGTGTAGTAGACTGCAGCTTGATTATTGATTGTTTGTTAATAAAGTATATGGTGTGTGTGTGTTGTTGTTGTTCAGTGATGTGCTCTCTGAATGGGTGACTGTCTGCCTTCTCTCTCTTCTTCTGGGTTGTGTTTTTCTTTACAGTTCTGTTCTATGTTGTGTAGTGTACTTAAAATTTCTTCTTCTTCTTCTTCTTCTTCTTCTAAGACTCTGAGTTCTGTGTTGTGTGTGTTAAGCTGAATCTCTATCTGACTTCTTCTGTGTTGTCTTTAGTCACTATGTAAACTATTAAAACTAACTATAACTAATATTAATAACTAATGTAATGACTATATACATTATACAATCTCTTCTTCTATGAATATCCAACTTCTATGATCTGTGTGAGTGTGTGCAATGTGTGCTTCCCTACACAGTGGTGGATCACACTGCCAGGGAAAACACTGATCTTTCTTTTTTTTTAAGTTTGCAAAAAAAAGAAAAGAGGGAGAACAAATATAAGTTGAAAGAAATGACGTGGAGAAGTATTAAGTAGAGAAATTCTAAGCTAAACTAAGCTATATCCTATCCAATCCTTTCTAAGAACAAAAAGGAGCAGGTGACTGACTAGGAAGCAATCCAGGCAGTCCAGTACCTTTCTGATGCTGTTGTTCACTCAGAACCAGCTCACAAAAGGCACAGCAACCCTGCAGAGAGAGGCTTTTATGCTGTTTTTCTGCCTCCCTCCCAAACACTGTGATTGGAAGGGCAATCAGAGAGAAATCACACTCACTGACCAGATAGAGATGTCAGTCCTTCCCTCCCTGCTCCCCCTCTCCCTGCCACCCCCACTCCTTCTCCCTCTTCTAAGTTTCTGTTTCCCCAGAAACACCACCTTCCAAATCTCCAAATCACCAAATCTCTTCTGAATCTTTTCCAAATCAATTCAGAGGCTCCAAATTAATTCAGAAAGTTTTAAGCTCCTAGTGATTTGATTTTATTTGGATTTGGAGATTCAGCCTCTGAATCAGGCCGAATCTTCTTTGAATAGAATCACAAACTGAAGCTTCACACAGCCCTACTCGGCAGTGCTACACTTGCTAGAACCATGACTGAAAGAGACTTGGCCCAATTGTCAGGCCCAGTTCACAAGATGAACATGAGCCACCAATATGATGCTGCAGCTAGCAAAGCAAACAAAACTGGTTTGCATCTATCGATACATCTCAAACAAGACCAGGAAGTCATCCTCCCACTTTACCTGGCCTTGGTGAGGCTGCAGCTGGAATACTGTATCCAATTCTGTGCTTCACAGTTTAGAAAGGTTGTGGAGAAACTTGAAAGAATCCAGAGTGTAGTCATGTGCATGATTAGAGGACAAGAGGGCAGGCCTTATGAGGAGAGGCTGAGAGCCATGGGACTCTTCAGTCTGGAGAAGCGAAGGTTCAGTGGTGACCTGGTTGCAACTTATAAGTACATAAGGGTTATGCATCAGGAACTGGGAGAATATCTCTTCACCAGGGCACCCCAAAGGAAGATAAGGTCCAACGGTCATAAATTCCAGAAGACTTCTTTAGGTTGGACCTAAGGAAAAACTTCTTTACCATCTGAGTCCCCAGGGCCTGGAATAGTTTCCCCCCAGAAGTGGCACAAGCACCTACTCTGGACACTTTTAAGAAACACTTGGATGCCTAGCTTGCTGGGATCATTTGACCCCAGCTGACTTCCTGCCCCTTGGGAAGGGGGCTGGATCCAAAGATCTTGCAATGTCCCTTCCAGCCCTTATGTCTATGAAATCTATAAATCATTCCCAATTGCATGAGGATGAGTTCTATAGGCTGCAAAATTTTCACTTACCAAGGGCTTAATTTAAATCAAAGTATATTTTCAGGTTGTTTGTATGTCTTTTTATCTCTGTATTGTCCCAAATAATCCCTTTCCATGAAAAAGGACACACAGAGGAGATTGCTGTAGAGATTGCTCCACAGTTTCTGATAAAGGTGGTAGAGTTCATTGTAAGAGCCGTTCCCCAAAGCTAGTGCATCTCTGACATTTCATTAAAAGCCAAGAGCATCCAGATAAGCTTTGGCAGTTCCCTCTGTTTCATAGTTTCATAGTTTGTAGGGTCGGAAGGGACCTGAGTAGATCATCTAGTCTGACCCCCTACCATGGCAGGAAAGAGTACTGGGGTCAAATGACCCCAGCAAGGTGTACATCTAACCTCCTCTTAAAAACCCCCAGGGTAGGGGTGTCCTGGTATCAAGGACTGACAGCAGCCACTATCCTAGAAGCTCCATTTTAACACAGCAGTTATCGGAGTACTCCAGATTTTGTTGAAAAGATAATACAGCATCTCATTAATCTGTACTATGTGGGTAGAAAAAGGAGTATTTGGGATGGCTGGCTGGCTGGCTGGCTGAAGAATGGTTCCAGCTGTTTTTGTCCATAAAAATGTCAAAATCATTTAAGAGAATAAAATTTTATTAGGCCAAAATAACAAAAATAAGCAATAATGAGTCCATGAGATTTTTTCTACCCTTTAATATTAAATATATTTGATTCCAGTTAAAAGAAACCATACTTGGTTGCTTAAAGCCTATGAAACAAAGGTAGAACTTCAGCAAGCAATTTGTCTGAAGATTCTGTAAGGGAAGTTGTAATACGAACACTAACTCTGAGGGAAAGAGGCATCCTAAAAGTACTTAAAGGTAGCTTATACTTGTTTAAAGGCAACTTACTTTGTGGAACAGTAGTAAAATAAGACGATGATCAAGTAGTTTTCAAACTGAATATTCTGATATTAGCACTTAAGGCAAATAGATTTTTCCAGGGAGTCCTGTAGATACCTAAGCAATCATTTTGAGAGGCACTAATTACTGTTTATCTTGTTACTATTTTGCTGTATTTTTTAATTGTGAACAAGCCAATGAGAATGTAATTGTGCGCTTTAATGTTTTTTGGGAAAGAATGCTGCCACTAAGCTCTTATCTTTTCTTATTTTTGGGGTGTGTACAGACATATGTGGAGGTTAGGGGGAGGTTAGATCAAGTTAAAAGTGGCCACCTGATCTAAGATAAGTCTGGCTAATGAGGGGGGAAGCTTGGGGGGAATCAGTGGGAAAAGCAGGGTCTGTAGGAAGGCTGGGTGGGTTGAAAGGATCAGGAGCAATTGGGGTCTATCCAAAGACTTGGGAGCTATTTTTATCCCTCTGACCTCCCCACCTTCAGATGAACAACCCCACCAGCAAACCAACTCCTGCCCAATCCTTTATGCCCTTCCCCTCAACCTGACTTACTTCCTCAGCTCCCAGCACTAGTGAACACTAGTAAAACTGGCACTGGAAACAGCTTGTGGGATGAACCCTTGTGGTAAGTATTTATCCATGGGGATCTTGCAAGGGACCACTCTTTACTGTCACATCTTTAATCTTATGAAGGAAATAAGGGAAGGTTCAATGATGGTACTACGGGTCCCCAGCAGGTATACTTTTGCCAGAACATGGGATGTGTACACCTGTCAATGCCAATGAGATGTTTGCAGGTGTTGGGCTGCGGAGATGTCAGTTGCGTCTGCCCCTTCTCATCTGACCATGTTGTAGAAAGGAACTTAGGCTACCACAAGGACTTCCCCAGTCCAAGAAGAAGTGAAGAGAGAAAACAAAAGGAGAAGAAATCCCCATACTGGGGCCAATGTGGGATATACCACTGTCAAACAAAGTTTTCCCCTTTTCCACAATATCACAGGTAAGTTAGTCTCTGACTCTTATGGGTCAACAAACTTCCCCTTGGCTGGGGTGGCCCACTCTACCATGGCACCTCTCTGTGCCTATATGAATGAAAAAAAACAATGACAGCCTGGTATTGGCCAGCTGCAACAGAACCCCCCCCCCCCCACAAGAATGGATCCAAAGGAGAAAAATCATAGCCTGAAGAAAAATGCTCACCACTGTCCTCAGACTGAACCACAAACCCTACTCAAACCCTTTAAATGAAGTTCTTGGAGCTCTCCCTCTTGAGGTAGTGAATTCCTCCCCTCCAGCCTTCACTGCCTGCAGAGCCAGGTGCTGGGGGGAAATGTTAGAGGCCCCTCTGGATCTCCTCATTGCAAAGGTGGGTCTGCTCCCTCTGGATCCCTCTGCTCTCCATTCTATGCTGCCCAGCATCTTCTCCCTCTCCCCAGGCTCTGTTCCCGCTTTCAGTTTTAAACTGCTGGTGTGGCAGAGCTTGATGACATCATCACCAGCACACCTTCAGAGTTGCACATATTAAAGACTAATAAAGACGCGCAGTGGTGACACATGCTGTGCTTGCTTTACCTCCTCCCTACCTGAAGGGGAGGGGTGTTTTTTTTTCATCCAAGCCAGATCACAGCTTGCTGTGCTGCATCCTAATGGCAGGTTATGCCTGTCTCCAAGGGGCCCACCGCATGAGTTGTCCATCTGGGAAAGAGATGAGAGGCTCGGGGGCTAAAAATAGCCCTGTGCCAGTGTAGGTAGGAAAAGTGCAGCCCCAGGGCTAGTGCCAGCAGCTGGGCTTCCTGGTGCTGCATCGGGAACTGTACAGGAGTTCAGTTAGATTGGGCTTACCTGACCTGATCTAAGTTAGACTACCTCAGAGGTATACATAACTGAGATTGGGTTGGCCCTTTTTAGACCAATCAAACCTTCCTGAATGTCTGTACAGTTTGCAATTAGATTGACCTAACTAGGGATCTAAGTGTAAGGTCCACACCTGAGTGAACTAAATTAGATTGGATGACCATTTTAATGTGATCTAATCTCCCCCTAAACTCCCCAGATGTCTGTATGTACCCTTGATGTCCAACCTCAAGGCACCTTAACATGTTCCTCATCTAACTAGTATGTTTACCCCTAAATCTAAGTCTACCTAATTTGTCATCCTAATCAACACTGTAACTATTCTACACCCCTACTCAAAGCTTGCAGCTGTTTTAAATGATCTGCAAGTTTCATTACAAGCCTGTCTTTTATTAGACAGGCTTATAATAAAGCCTTTGTGTTTGAACTGTGCCACTTCTACCACAGTCTTGAGAGCTCTACTTTTGTACATGATACTGCTTACCTGCTCTCGCTCTGCATGTCTCAACCCAGAAATGAGGTGGTGAACCTCCTCTGAAGGAGCTTCTTACCACTATGGTCACAGAGTAGTGCTTTCCGCACTGCTGTGGAAATGGTATTACCCTATGAATCCAACTCTGCTTGACAAAGTAGTAGGTTGCTTCTAGGCCCTAACTTGATTATCTTTAATCTCAACTCCATCCTAACTGCAGAGGGTTTCTGATATCCTATGTGGAAGATGGCCTAGACTTATTGTGCCAGGTGAGGTCATTTAGAAGTCCTAGAACACTTAAGCATTTTGTTTTTTATATAGAGTGACATAAAGAAAAGGAAATGATTTTACACAGGATGTGCATTACTAATATTAAAAACTTGTGCTTTATTTCTCCTTGTCAGTGCAGAATTAGGTTTTATCTGATGTCAGAATGCTGAATGTGGCTTCTTTTTTCTTCTAACCTCTTTCCACCATCATTTTCTTTATGATGTAGGCCGTCACATAAAACTTGTCTAGCATATTCGAAACAATGGTCACTGCTAAAATATTGAATTTGTCTTCAACAAAATTCAGTGGAATTTCTTTTACTTAAAAAAACCCCAGGAGATGAAGATAATGTACCATACATTTGTTTTACAGTTAACTTTCTACAAAACTAATCTGGGCATGTAGTGCACATAGACTGTATATATAAGAATAATAGGTAAAATATAATGCATAGATTTTTGAAGGAATAACTTGTTTTTTTTACATACGTGTATTATGAACAACTATGTGTATGCATGTATATGTAACAATTACATTTTTTTGTAGAAAACCAATTAAATGCCTAATTTTTCCTTCTAAATTTCATTCAACAACTGGCACCATGTCACCATATCTTTCTATAAGAATGATTTTATTTGAAGCTACTATAGAAATTGAGCAGCCTCCCAGGATTCTAAAAAAGAGAACATACATGGAATTATTCACTTACAGAACTGAAAATAAAAATATAGAGTACAGTGTTATTCCTAAAAACATAATTGCACAACTTAGCAAAAAGGATGAGGCCTTTTATTAGTGATCTAAATAACTTGGTAAACTGGGCCCATTCAAGCCAATTGCATGCTAATGCATTCAAGTACAAAGTTACAAATTTAGGGAAAAGAAATGCAAACTATATTAACAGAATGGAGGACTGTACTTCGGAAAGCAATGACTCTGAAAAGGATGTAAATGTTGCAGTGAACAAATACATCATCACAAACTCCAGTACAATATTGAGGCAAAAAAGCGAATTTAATCTTTAGAGGTAAAGACAGGGGAATGGTGAGTAACAGAGAAAGGTGGTGATTTTACATCTATATCTGGTATGGTGAGACCAGTCCTTGCATACTGTACACAAATCTCATGCCACCTTTTAAAAAGAGTATTGAAAAATTGGAGAGGATACAGAACAAAAATCTTCAAAAATTATTCAAACATAGAAAAAATACTGTATAGTGAGAAATTTAGAGACCTTTCTGTTTAGCTTCACTAAAACAAGATGGAAAGGTGATTTGATTAGAATGCATAAGTGCTTTCATGGGGGGGAAATACCAAGTACTTATGTGCTCTTTAGTTAGCAGAGAAAGACATAAGAGCCAAGGGCTGGAAGTAGAAACCAGAGGAATTAAAACTGGAGATCAGGCACATGTTTTGAATAATGAGTGTGATTAAGCACTGGAACAAACTATCAAGGGAGAGTCTCCCTTTCTGTTGGACTGAGTCTCAATTTCCTGATGTCTCTAAACACAAAGTATCGGACTTAGTACTGGAGTGGAGTGAATGAAGATTTGCAAAGTAAATTTAATGGCCTGTATTTTACAGTAGATCATGTCATCTGAGTCTTTCTTATACTCTATAAATATGTTCATTTGTGTGCCTAACCAGCCTTACTGGCCAGAATAGCAGGAAACAAAACCATGGATAACTTGCTTTGGACAAATCTAGCAATGAATATCAGCTGTCTTTTGAGGAGATATCTGTTATAGCAGCAGGAAATTGCTGCCTAATATGGCAGTCTTAATATTCTATTTTAATATGGTCATTGCATCTTAACAAGCACTTCAAGTCTGTTGTATGCTCACTACCTGTCTTACCCTGAAGATCCCATATTATACTTCTTTAAATGTAAACTCCAGTCCTTATCCTGAAGGCACTTCATGATCGAGATGCAAAATACATTTATGTTCACTTAGTGCTTCTGAATGAAGATATGGCAGCATGAGCTCTCTCTCTCAAGCAGCTATATTTTCTCAAGCACTAATTCAGCACTGTGGGGAAAATTTCCACATAACCTAAAACTAGCACAAATCTTATACTTGTAGTCCCAGTGCAGTGGATTCTGCTTTTGTTAACAAAAAGGTTAGTGGCATAAATTATTACACATATTTTTTTTTTAAATCCACACACCATTTCCTACTGGAGATGAGGACAGAAAAAAAAGAACTAAGTATAATAGAGGCCAGTCACATAACACTGCTGGAATGTGCTCAAAGTGTAGAGAAACGCTACAAGACCTCTTACCTTTATTTGTTTCTCTCTCCTACCTATCTTCCTGTGTTTCTTGTCTATAATTTATCCTTGGTACATTCTTTCTCTCTGTTTTTTCCTGATGGTCTCTGGCTCTTTGGGCCTGATTCAGCACCACTTCAACAACCACCCCCTTTCATGATTCTAGATTTCATAGATTTCATAGACATTAGGGCTGGAAGGTACCTCAGAAGATCATCAAGTCCAGCCCCCCGCCCAAAGGGCAGGAAATCAACTGGGGTCACAGTGTCCCAGCAAGATACGCCTTCAATTTACTCTTGAAGGTGTTCAATGTAGGTGCTTAAACCACCTCTGATGGCAGGCTATTCCAGACCTTGGGGGCTCAGACAGTAAAGAAATTCTTCCTTACGTCCAGCCTGAAATGTTCTTGCAGTTTATAACCGTTTGACCTCGTCATCCCTAGGGGTGCTCTGGTGAACAAATGATCCCCCAGATACTGGTGGTCACCCCTAATAAACTTATAGGCGGCCATCAGATCACCCCTGAGCCTGTGCTTTTCCAGGCTAAAGAGCCTCATAGCTCTCAGCCTGTTGTCGTAAGGTCTGTTTTCCTAACCTCTGATCATGCACATGTCTTTTCTCTGGACTCTCTCAAGCTTTTCCACATCCTTTTTGAATTGTGGGGCCCAAAACTGGACACAGTACTCCAGCTGTGGCCTGACCAAGGCAGAGTACAGGGGGAGAATGACGTCCCGGGATTTGCTTGAGAAGCATCCATGGATGTAAGTCAGCGTTTTGGTTGCTTTACTAGCCACAGTGTCGCATTGCAAGCTCATGTTCATCTTGTGGTCGATAATGACCCCCCAGTCTCTTTCTTCCATAGTGCTAGCCAGCAAAGCGCTGCCGAGCCTATAAGGATGCTGCAGGTTTTTCCTGCCAACGTGAAGAACCTTACATTTTTCAGTATTAAACACCATCAGGTTCTCATCTGCCCATTTGCTCAGCCTGTCCAGGTCAGCCTGGAT
>NW_017729027.1:30485086-30486809 GCF_001723915.1 Gavialis gangeticus | reverse complement strand
TCCTTGATGCTTGAAGCTAGTTGGAGTTCAGTTGCAGCCTTGGCTTTCCTGGTTTGCTTCCTGCAGGACCAGTGCAGAATATTCCCCCTTGGAGGTGAATCCCATCCTCCATCCTTTGTAGGCCTTTCTTCTTAGCCTCAGGAGGTCTGCTAGATCCCTGGAGAGCCAGGGGGCTGCTGTGGCCTCTTGCTGCCTTTCCTCAAAGATAGAATAGAATTAGCTTGTGCATTGAGGATTGCTCCCTTGAGGAGCAACCACTCTTCCTGAACTCCCCTCCCCTGGGGTCATGGTCCCTTAGGGCCTCACTGACGAGCCTCCAGAGCTTGTCAAAGTTGGTTTTCCTGAAGTCAAGGACTTCAGTGTTGCTGACTGACTTGCCAGCTTTATGGTGGATGGTGAAGGTGATCAGCTCGTGGTCACTGTCACTCAGCTTCCCATCGATTACTAGGTCGCCGATTAGGTCATCCCCAGTAGCCAGTACCAGGTCGAGTAGCACTTTACCTCTTGTTGGCCCATAGACTTCTTGAGTCAGGTAGAGGTCATCCATGCAGGATAGGAACTTTGCGACCACTTGGATTTTGCTGAGTGATCCTTCCACGAGATGTCCGGGTAATTGAAGTCACCCATGACAACCATGGTCCTGGAGCATGCAGCCTCAGCCAGTTCCCGAGAGTTTTAGAGAGTTGACTCTCTGCTGAAATCAGTGGCATTACTGCAACAAAATACTGAAGTAACACAGTAGTGAATTGAGCCATTACTGTCCATTTCTTTATGCCGCTTTCCTTTTGGTTTGTGTACTGCTTTTCTTACTCTTCTTTTTAAATCTCTCCCTTCTCTTGTGCCAATGTCTTTGTCTGTCTCTGTGTATGTCTATATTTATTATGGTTTTCTTTTTCCATTTTCCTACTCTCGTATTTCTTATTTAGGCTTTCCTCTCTAGTACACAGAGTTTCTTTACAGACAGTTTATATTCATAAGAACCTGAAAGACATCCTCAGGTTTACTACTTTTTTAGGTGAAAGTTTGCTTACTTTGCTGTTTATCTTTGTGTTCTCAAACTGCTTGTTCTTATTGGATAGTTTCATAAACAGTGCAGCTTTTAAAGTACTGATGTATTTTGATTCATAGATGTTTGGGTTGGAAGATCATCAAGTCCAAACCCCTGGCTTGGGCAAGAAAGAGTGCTGGGGTCAGCTAACCCCAGTCAGGTGTATGTTTAGTCTCCTTTTAAAGAGCCCCAAGGTAGGGGAAAGCACCACCTCCCTTGGAAGCCCATTCCAGATTTTGGCAACCCTTATTATAAAGAAGTTCTTCCTGATGTCTAACTTAAATCTGCTCTCAGTCAGTTTGTGGCCATTGTTACCTAAAGGGGTGCCCTGGTAAACAGATCATCTCCTATCCCTTGCTGTCACCCCATGATGATTTTGTAGGCAGCCACAAGATCACCTCTCAGCCTTCTCTTGCAGAAGCTAAAGGCCCTCAATCTCTCCTCATAGGGTTTTGCCTGAAGGCCCCTAACCATACGAGTGGCCCTCCTCTGAATCCTATCGAGGCTGTCCACATCCCTCTTGAAGTATGGCGCCCAAAACTGGATATAGTACTCCAACTGTGGCCTGACCAATGTTGCATAAAGGGGAAGTATTACCTCCTTGGACCTGTTTGTCACTTGCTAATGCATGATAAAGTGCAGTTAGCTTTACTGTTCACTTTGTCACATTGACGA
>NW_017729027.1:30484573-30485062 GCF_001723915.1 Gavialis gangeticus | reverse complement strand
AGATCCCTTTCTGCTGCTGTGCTGCTGAGAAGGTCCTCCCCTGGCCTGTATGCATTTTGGTGATTCCTTCTCCCTAAGTGCAGCACCTTGCATTTGTCCTTATTGAACTGCATCATATTCTGTTCTGCTCACTTTTGTAACCTGTCCAGATCTGCTTGGATTCATTCCCTACCCTCTGGGGCGTTAACTTTACCCCATAATTTGGCATCATCTGTGAATTTTGACAGAGTGCTTTCCACGTCCTCATCTGTAATATAACTCTCAGCTTGTCTTTATGTAGATAGATAGAGATATAGATAGAGAGACAGATAGATAGATATAGATATAAATATGCATTTCCTTCCCTTCCCCATAGATCTCTATTCCCTATAGACAAGCATAAGTGAGCTCAGACTTAGGATAAGCTTTAACATTTTTATTTCGGTAGCAAGTTTTTGGTTTTGGATACCCACTGTTTTATATTATATTATTATTAGGTTTGTATTGATT
>NW_017729027.1:30470355-30479573 GCF_001723915.1 Gavialis gangeticus | reverse complement strand
TTTTGTCTCTGTCTCCTCTTTTACAAGTAAGTGCCCTATTTTGATATGGTTAGCCACTGTTTTATATTGTATAATTATTATGTTTACATTAATGTAACTACTGTTTTACTGATTTTTACTTTTTTTAGGCCTACTTGTATAAGTTAGCATAAGTCATGTCAAGCCCCCATCTTGTAATGTCAAGTCCCCATCTTGTGTCCCCTGCCCAGGCATGCCCTATTGTAACTCTGTTGTAACTGTGTGACTCATGACACTCCTCCTATGTAAACTGGTTCCATGCATGAGTGGGTGATTGACAGATAATGGCAGTAGGTCTAAAAATTGCTCCCTCTGAATGACCAAACCATCAGTTCGATGACCCAACCATCATCCTGCATTGACCCTCCCTGGCGCAAGATTTGGAAGACAAAGAGTGCTGCAGAAACCAGCCAACCCACCATTACAGACACGTGAAACTGCATGTCCTAGCCTGGAGTGCATGTGCTCAGTACACCAGCGGCTGACCCTTGCGTGGGCATGCCCCTGCCACTAGGGTCATAGAAAGTCTGTCCCTATAAAAGGGGGCAGTGAAGACACACCCAGTGGGAATGCCATTTCCATCAGGATCAGACCAGCTCCACGTCACAGCGCCTATCCACCCCAGAGGCCCTGCCGGCGACCCCCGTTGGATAACATCTTGCTGAAGGAGACCCCAGCTGGCAATTGAGGAACAACTTTCAGCCTGGGATAGGTAGATATTACCCATACCTTTCCTACTCCAACTTGAAACCTGTCTCTCTCTCCTTCCAGACTTCAGCCCCTCTACCAAGCATCTTTGACCCCTGCTCTCATTGTGTATGTGCATGTGTGAATAGGTGTAAAAGAACCAATAAGCCCTAGAGCCCATATATTGTGTCATCATCTGTTTCTGTCCAATAAACCTACTGTTATTTGTAACCCCGAGTTGGGTTGTGTGTTAGTGCATCCACACCCTCCCATCTAACAGCACACTTTTTAAGATCTTGAGAGTTGTCTTGGCCCCACAGGACAACACATCCAAGTCACCGATGAAGACACCGAACAGCACTGAGACTAACCAGTCTATAATTACCCGGATCCTCCTTCCTCCCCTTCTTGAAAATAGGGACCACATTGGACCTTTTCCAGTCCTCTGGGACCTGACCTGAGCACCAAGAGCGCTCATACAGCCATGCCAATGGCTCTGCTATGACACTGGCCAATTCTTCAGCACCCTTGAATGAAGTTCATCTGGGCCTGCTGACTTAAACACACCCACCCCTCCAAGTGTCTCTTCACTAAGTCAGTGCTAACAGTTGGTGGGCTGGTTTCCCCTTTATGCCTGTCTGTGATCTAATTGGTAGATTTGTCCTGATCTGAGTTCAGGAATACAGAGGCAAAAAACTCAGCTTTGTCCCTAATATCCATCACTAATTGCCCTAGTGTGTCTCGTAGGGGGCCTATGCTACCCTGCATCTTCTTTTTGCTCCCTATATACCTGAAGAAGGACTTTTTGTTGTCTTTATTTTTTGTTGTCAGCCTAAGTTCCATTTCTGCTTTTGTCTTTCTGACTGCCTCCCTGCAAATGCCCGCCAAGTATGTACGCTCTGCTTTGTTAGCTACCCCCTGCTTCCATAGCCTATATGCCTCTTTTTTTGCTTCAAGCTTTCCTGAGTTTCCCTGTTCATCAAAGAGGGTTACTTGGCTCCTTTGCAAGCTTTCCTGTACAAGGGGATTGTCTCCTTCTGTGCCCTTTGGACTGCTCCCTTTAAGAATGACCACTCTTCCAAGATTCCCATCTCACCAATTCTCTTGTTCTTCAGTGCCTCACTAACTAATCTCCTGAGCACACTGAAGTTAGTCTTTCTGAAGTCTAGCACTTCTGCCCTACTGGTTTTCTTTCCCACCTTATGCCGGATAGTGAATTCAATCAAGTGATGGTCACTGTTCCCTAGGTTACCTTGCGTCAGTAGATACCCCACCAAATCATCCCCTGCAGCCAGGACCAAGTCCAGGAAAACATTACCCTGTTAGTGGGACTGTATACCTCCTGTGTTAGGTGAAGGTCCTGTATGCAGGTGAAGAACCTACATGAATGGTTGGATCTAGCTGTCTGCTCCTCCCAGCAGATGCCCAGGTAGTTTAGGTCACCCATGCTAATCATATCCCTTAATCATACAACCTCTGAGAGCTGTCTGGAGAATTCCATGTCCAACTCCTCCTCCTGATGTGGCAGTCTGTAGTAGACCCCCATTACCATGTCCCCTTCCCCCAACCCTCTTGCATTCTGACACGCAATACCTCAATTTGCCCCTCCTCTGATCCCATCTTGATTCTGGAAGATGTATATTGCTCCTTCACATAGAGAGCCACACCTTCCCCTTTTCTCCCCACTCTCTCTCATCTGTACAGCCTATGGCCCTCAATGTTTACTGCCCAATCATGGGTAGCGTCCCACCAAGTTTCAGTTAGCCCAGCTAGCTTGAAGTTTTTGTTTGCAAGCAGGAGTGTGAGTTCCTCCTGTTTGTTCCCCATGCTCCTAGCATTAGTACAGAGACATTTGAGCCCATTGATAGATGCCCTTGGTGTCCCCCTGCCCTGATACCTATTGGGCCCCTTAGTACTTACATGGGCTGTTTCAGTGCATGGCTTGTGGTTTGTTGATACTAGGTTCTCACTGTCATCTGCATCCCCATCCCCCAATGAATCTAGTTGAAAGCCCTCTGTAGGAGATCAGCCAACCTGTAAGAGAACACACTCTTACCTTTTCAAGAGAGATGAAGACCATTCCATTCCAGGGTGCTCCTTTTGTGGAATTGTGGGTCATGGTCAAAGAAGCCAAAACCCACTTGATGACACCAACTCCAGAGCCACAGGTTGACTTCTCTGATGCAGGCATTGTGATGCAGACCTTGACTGCTGACCAGAAGGACTGACCAGAAGACCATCTGTGGCCCCGTCTTCCTGGCCCCCAGAACCCTGTAGTAACTCATGATCTGATTTGGACTATTCCTGGCTGCATCATTTGTGCCTGCATGAATGAGGACCATGGGATAGTAATTGGAGGGTCAGATGTGGTCAGGAATCCTTGTAGTGATGTCCCAGATCTGGGCTCAAGGAAGGCAGCATACCTCCCATGCCGTGGGATCAGGGCAACAGATGGGTCCCTTCATTCCTCTCAGGAGGGAGTCACCCACC
The DNA here is from genome assembly GCF_001723915.1 of Gavialis gangeticus. NCBI lineage: Eukaryota > Metazoa > Chordata > Crocodylia > Gavialidae > Gavialis > Gavialis gangeticus. The sequence goes on along the minus strand of NW_017729027.1, from coordinate 30,476,378 downwards.
ATGGTGACTCAGCATCTCTTTCTTCAGCTGCCTAGCTGACCCTCAGCCTGCATTGTGGCGGCTATGGCTGTGGCTTTGGCCATGGCTGTGGCTTCCTCCATTGCACTCTTTTCCAGTGCTGCCAGGGCCTTGTATCTGTTCCCTGGCTGCACTGGGGAAACTGTCTCAGCAGCATGATGTCTGGCTCTGGAGGTGATTATCTTCCATTCCTCTGCATTGGGTCCCTCCTGTGTAGGCTCTCCACAAGATGACTGATCCTGCAGAGAATGAAAGTACCCATCAATCTCCTCCTCTGCAGCCCTGATCCCCCACAGCCTGTTAACTTCTGCTTGGAGTTCCCTCACCTGCACCTCCAGGGCCTCAAGCAGGGCACACGTGGGACAGGTGAAAGGACTGGTCCCCCTGCCACCTCCAGGCCCTAGAGACCCTGCCAGACAACCCCTGCAGACAGAGGGGCAGTGTGCCACCGACCTATCCAAGGACTCTGTCTGGATGGAGGTCTCAGTGGACCCCCAGGTAGGAGGGTCCCTGGCAGTGCGTCATGTGATAACCCCCATTGAAAGACACCTTTTGAGCACAGCAGATTGCCCAGTACGTAAGGCAACTGTGTTGACTCCAGCAGCCTTACTTGGGGTCTTGACCCCTCCAGGAGCTGGATCCATGACATTTTTGTAGCTGGGAGACTGACTGGCAGCTGGAGTGTGGCTCTGGCTGGCCAGGCTCTTGTTTTGGGTGGTGTGTGCTGCTGCCATGTGCACCAACTCGCTTTTTTTTTGGCCTTTTTTTTTCCCCCTGGAATCTCCTATGTGTCTGCATGTGGCCTATATGTGATAATTTCTGCCTGAATTATGAAAAAATAAAATATAATCATTAGATTAGAACTAATTCTGAGCCTTAACATGTAAGGATTAAGGAACAATAAAAGAAAAAATTAGAAGCTGCGCAGAATATTAAACCATATTAATTAAAATTAGCCTAATTATTATCAAAGACATTTGGTACAAATACCCTTATCACCCTAAAACCTAAATAGGAAAGAACAAAAATGCTTGTAAATTTCAAAGAACTAAAAATATAATTTGGGAAATCACCCCTTGCGTATATAATGAGCAGTTTAAATAGACCTCTTTACCATGAATAGTAGTAAAAAAATGTTTTTAAACTTCTATCTTTTACTATAAGACCAGAAGGACGATAGAAGTCCTGCCTGAGGAAGTTCAAGAATCACATCCATTGGAGGTTTTTGGGAAGAGGATCAAAAAGCATCTGTCTGGGATGGTTAAGGGATAGTGCAGGTGCCTGCATTAGAGGACTCTTTCAGGTCCCTTCCAAACTCTATGATTACATTCTGTCCTATTCTGTTCTAAAGTCCATATAAGTAGGGATAGAAGTTACACATAAACTTGCTTAAGACATCAGAAACTGGTTAAACCTGTACCAGAACAGAAGTTCAGTGCAAATAAACCAATTTCAAAATGGCTGAAACTGGTTTAAGATAAATCTGGTTGAATATAGTATTAGACTTAACTTATTTTTGGGATGATCTAGTTGGAAATGGTTCTGCTTTGATCAAGGGGTTGGACTAGATGACCTCCTGAGGCCCCTTCCAACCCTAACTTCCTATGATTCTATGAAGCTTCTGTCCCAGACCCCTTTCTGGTTCTAGTTAAATCACCATCCCCCAGCATCCCAGTATGCTTTCCAGGCTTGGGGTGGGCTGTGCTGTCTGCTTCAGCAGAGAAGGGTTGGAGTTGGGGTTGGAGTTAGGGTTGGGGGTGGGCTGGAGGCAACTCTGTACTCCCCTCAAGTACAGAGCTGCTCTGCCCTGCTAAACTTACTGCTGGCTATGCCTGTGGACTACAAATCCCAGAGGCACCTGGAAGCAGGAAGGGGAAGTGATGAGCAACCCTCAAGTATCTTGCTGTTATGATTCTGGACAGCAAATCCCATAGAACTCAGGGGCAGCAGGAAGAGGAAGGGAAAACACAAGCATCAGAAAGCCATGCTCTAGTGCCGCACTCTCCCACCCCCATCTTCTGGCCTAAGTCACTGCTGGTATGTGGCTGCAAAAAGTAAATGGCTGTTCACTTGTTAGACAGTTTAATCTGTGCATCTTAGACTAACCTGCAAAGACTGAATCGATTCAGCCTCCAGCTTTTTCACTGTCTGTACTTAGCCCAAATGATCTTTTGTTAACAGTGGGTGTGTCTACACATGCAGTTAATGTGACTGAATATACCCTGGCTCAATTTGCCCTGGAGTAACATAACCCCAACATCACCCTACTGTTTAAGGACAGTAATTTACTTGCTGCTGGATACCACTAATGGACTATCCAGCAGTGCAGTAAGTCTATTGCACCCTAATTGTCATGCACATGTTGATGGTGATGTTTAACTGTGTAGCAAATTAGCCTTCAGCACAATAAAGCATCTCCTGTAGATGTATCCACTGTGGATAACTTTCAGCATACATGTACAGTCTGTTCAGAAAGCCAGCTAAAAACTACAAACCCAGAATAATTTCTGCAAGCAGATATTATTCAGAAATCTCATTAATCAAAGGTGAACATTAAGGCATCTACCAATACAAATAATAACAATTTTAGGCACTCATGATCAGGGGCAGGTCCAGGACAGCAACGTGTTCAACCCATGTTGCACTGCGTGCCAGAGCCAGATCTCTGAAAGCCATATTATTTGGCTCCATTTTTCCACATCCTCAGATGCTTCTGGGCCCTCTGAAAAAATCCAGGCAGGAACTGACATCCAACCACTGTGCAGAAGGGTGGGCAAAGCATGGCTGGAGTCTTTGGGCTGGTGGGGGACATAAGGGGTGGGTAGAGAGTAGGAGCAGGAAGGGTGAATTCATAGAGTACTGTTGGGGTGGGGATGGGAGAAATCCAGGAACCAGCTCCAGGACACTGACTTTGTAGGGATGCCAGAATGGCTTCCTCACCTGAGTGAAGTCAACGCCATAGAAGAAGAAGCAGCCCCGTGGTGTTCCTGTTGCAGCAGCAGTTGGGTGCATGCATATCATACTGTTGCTGTTGAAGCAACAACTTTAGCATGAAGGCAAAACCATGGCAGCAGGAGCAGCCAGAGAATGTTTTTATGTCCTTGGAGTAGGTAACCCCCTGTCCCCCACAGCACTTAGCAGTACCTCGCCTCCCCCTCATGGTTGAACCAGTCATCGGGACTGGGGGTGCCTCAGAGCTGCTGTTGTCTCACTCCAGCTGTGGGCTGCAGGGAGTGGTTGCATGAGGAGTTGGGTTTGGCTGTGGGGGTTTCTGCAGTGGTGCACAGGTTGGGTTACCATATTTCATAGTTTTATAGTTGGTAGGGTCGGAAGGGACCTGAGCAGATCATCAAATCCGACTCCCTACCATGGCAGGAAAGAGTACTGGGTCAAGTGACCCCGGAAAGATGTTCATCCAGTCCCCTTTAAAGACCCCCAGGGTAGGAGCCAGCACCACTTCTCTTGGAAGTTGGTTCTGGATCCTAGCCGCCCTGACAGTGAAGTAGCGCCTCCTGATACCTAGCCTGAATCTACCCTCTGTCAGCTTGTGACTTTTATTTCCAGTTTCAAAAAAGAGAACACCTGTGGGGGAAAAGGAGGAGGGGGGAGAGAAGGGGAAGAGGAGAAAGGAGTATATGATTGTGGGAGGGGCAGTGAGCCCATGCCCTGCCCGTGTCCCTGCCCCAATTCCCAGCCACAGCCCCCTCAGCCCTGCTGCTTCCCCCCACTCCTGACCCACTGTACCCCACCCTCCAACCACATTGGTGCCCCTAACTCCTAACCCATAGCCCCCCTGTCCCTACTGATACTCCTCAATCACAACCCACAACCCCCCCGCTCCCCAACCCTCCCAGTGCCCACATTTCTGACCTGCAGCTCCCTGCCCTTCCAGCTCTGTTGCTCACACACAGACTCTCTCTCTGTCTCTGTCTCTGTCTCTCTCACTCTCTTACCTGCCCGCAGCTGCTGGAGCCTGTGCACAGAGCACATGATGCCCCAGCCTCCAATCACCTTCCCCCACCAGCCCCAACCAGCTCCTTGCTTGGGCAAACCAGAAGTGTTGGGAAAAAGCAGAGTCAGAACAAAATCCTGAACATTTACTTCCATTTCAAAAACCCATCCAGACAGAGGACAAGAGGACCAAAAAAGCGGACATGTCTGGAAAAACCCAGATGTATGGTGTTGCTAACACAGATACCCTTTTCCTGCTCCTGCTCCTGCTCCCAGCTGGCAGGAGTCATGGGGGCAGGGGAGAGCAGGGGGCACTCAAACAGGGAGCAGGAACAGAAAAGGGAGCTGTCCACTGCTGCTGCTATCCCTTTCCAAGCGTGGCTGTCCATGCAGCTGATTCCCACAATTGGACACCCCGCAGACCAGTGGGGGACACCCAATGGGGCTGGGAAGGAAAAAGGGGTCGGCAGGTTCCTCTTCCCTGCTCCCAGCCCTCTGCCTCCCCCCACCACTAGCCCATCATCCCATGATGTTAGGGGCTGTAAGTAGCATCTACCATACCCCTCTGTTCTTAATTTTGGATTCAGTGATCCACATGAGCAATCTATCAGCCTTTGTATTACTTTGTAATAATGCATCCCATCTTTTATTTTTAACAGAAATCTTCAAAAGTTCTGCCTGCAAAATAAATAGAATGAGTTTAGTTGCCATAATCTTTCTTTTACAAGCATGAAAACTCATAATTTATTCATTAGAGTAAGTGACAAGTCATCGTGTGCTACAAGTAACCATGAACAATCAAACCAAACAACTCAGCTAAAAGTGTGTGTGTGTGTGTGTGTGTGTAGGTGTAGGTGCAGGTGTAGGATTTAGCCAATGAGTGAGTCTGCAGAAACTGTAGTCACAGAACAATCTTAAATGGAAAAACATACACAAAATCAAATACATTACCACAAACTTGACTGTAAAGTAGAGACTTTTGGTCTCTGGGGAATGTTCCGGTGAATGAGATTTCAGTGCAAGGCTATTTTAGTAGCAACAGGCATTTCATATTGTTTTCTAGAAATAAACTATATCTAACTCAGTTTGTAACTCTGAGGAAACAGCCAGGGAGAGTTGAAAACTGGAAATAGCCTATTAGGATTGCAACTGGATGAATGGATTTATCATTGTCTTTTTGAATTATCCTTGACAATGCTTTAAAGAAGGTCAGAACAATAGAATACTTGTATTAGAATGCTCTTTACAGGGTGTTAAGTAAATTTAAATGCTGCACTGTGTTAGCTTTAATATTTTGGAATTATTTTCTTGTCGAATGTCTTTTCTTCAAGATTGTCTTAACCTGCTCCGTGTTTTTGCGCATGCCCCCCACCCCTCCTCATGCCCAATGACCCTTGCCAGCTGGGAACAGGACCCTTGCCAGCTGGGACCAGGAGCAGGAAACGGGTTACCATACATCTGGGTTTTCCAAGACATGGGTTTCCTCCTTTCTGGTCCTCTGTTCTCCGTCTAGATGGGTTTTTGAAATGGATGCAAATGTCCAGGACTTTTTACCTGTACCTCAGGTATGTAGAAAACAGTTGCCCTACCTACTGGGTAACCTGCTGTATGCCAGAGCACCCATAGTACAGGCATTTGCACTGACACTGCTACTGTCCCTGGGGAATGCCTGTGCTACGTGTGCTCTGGAATCCAGCAACTTACCTAGGTTGGGTAGGGGAGGCTGATGCCAGCAACTGTGCTGGCCCCAGCAGCTTCACCTGGGGTCTGGGGGCTGCAGCCACGGTGCTTAGTTTCATAGTTCCATAGTTTCATAGTTTCTAGGGTCGGAAGGGACCTGAGCAGATCATTTAGTCCGACCCCCTGCCATGGCAGGAAGAGCACTGGGGTCAAATGACCCCAATAAGGTGGTCATCCAACCTCCTCTTAAAAACCCCCAGGGTGGGAGCCTGCACCACCTCACTTGGAAGCTGGTTCCAGACTCTAGCCGCCCTGACCGTAAAGTAGCGCCTCCTGATGTCCAACTTAAACCTTCCCTCCGCCAGCTTGTGACC
>NW_017729027.1:30460304-30469335 GCF_001723915.1 Gavialis gangeticus | reverse complement strand
CTGAGTCTTCAGCGCTTCTCCAACTATCCTTCTTAGCTCGTTGAAATTTGCCCTCCTAAAATCTAGGGCCACCACCTGACTGCTTGCCTTTGCCACCTTGCGTTGAATGGTGAATTCAAGCAGGCAGTGGTCACTGTCGCCCAGGGGGTCAAGCACCCGCAGCCCCCTCACCAGGTCATCGCCTGTGGCCAACACCATGGCTTCTGCAACTGGGAGCCTGGCCAGGAACTGGATTGTGACTTTGGCTGGCCAGGCTCTGGTTTTGGGCAGCGCATGCTGCTGCCATCTGCGCCAACATACTTTTTTTTTTGGTGTGGTTTTTTTTGACCCACAAGGTGTGCCACTGCTACTTGTCCCTGAGGAAACAAACATCCGTGCTCATCTGGACATGGTTTTAGGTTCCATATAATCCAAAAAAATAAAGCTTGCTTTCCCAATGCAGAAGCCACAAAGAGTTAACTTCTAGATCACAAATATCAGGTTGTGGAGACCCACAGCTAGTTCCTAACAATGGTGATTAATAATTGAAAATGAATGCATCAAATTAATAGGAAAGCTTTTCTTGTTACACATTGCCTTTAGGGTAGGCAAGGATATAAAGCACAATTTCATTAGCCTCATGCTTCCACGAAAGTAAAAAAAAGGAGGCACTTGGTTGCTTTCTGTTATGGGTTATCCACACCTGTCTGGAGCATGGGCAGAGAAAAAGGTTTTCACTACTATGCAAATGGGTAGGAGAAAATATAGAATGGATGGGTGAACAGAATGTGTGTAAGTTGTCTCTTTTATTTGAGGAGCTGCAACTCCTTTGACTAACTTCGCAGAATGCTGTGTGCTCTTTCTCCCTTTGAATTTTCTATCAGTAACCTCAATCTCTTGCAAAAATGCCAATTTTGAAGTTACCTTCCTCTTATGTTAAGTCTCTCCACATCCTCAGGTACATTATGAAATTCATTTAATCAGTTAATTACACAGAGATATTACAGGCTATGAAATTATCTACTCTTCAATAGCCTTAACTTGTTTTAGCACCATGAAACAGAAACATATGATTTTAACATATATATCAGAACCTGTTTAGTTCTTCTTAGGCGAGAGGTTAGAATTGCTTCTGATCTGAGAAGTTTTGTGCTTCTAAACAAGAATTTCCCAAGCTTTGTGGAAATTCATGTATTGTGACATCATATGGTTTCTTCAGTTTTTTTACTTACACTGTCAATATTTCAACATACCAATATACCATTTCTGACTGGTCATTGACCTAAAATAGGAACCTTTCATACTTAAGGGTATGTTAAATAATCAAAATTGTTATTTTATTTAAAAAAATAATAATGATCTCCTGACAACCTGTGGTTATTGTTTCTTAGCAACAGAATTTCCTTTTAATGAGTCTTGTTCTGCAAGAAGTTTGAATGGAGAATATTTTCCTAAAACACACTGATAACAATAATACACAATGTATGTGGATGGTGCTGAAGGAACATTTAATAAAATGTAGTTGCTTTTGGGGAATTAAAAGTGTTTAGCACTTCAGAGTAACAGGCTTCTAAGGTTTCTTTTAGCAGCCATGGTGCAGATACTCAGAAGGTATAAATCAGTATAATTATTTTGAAACAATACAGCTATACCTATTTTTACTCTAGCTGACGATACAGCACCACTTTTGTTCAATACCAAGCATGCTAGTACACAATATAGTAAATACAGAGGTATTTTTCATTTCCTATTCTAATATGCTATATAGTTTTGTTATATTTAGAAGTAGCTTTTATCTCTAGAAGCCACTGGATAATCCCTAAACAGTTTATATATTTTCAGTTTATAAGGAGTTTGGAGTACTTTCATTGAGAAATGTGCTATAAAAAGATGGATGTTAGTAACTGGAATGTGATTGGAATGTTTTATTATGATTTTGATAGAGATTTATATACATAACTTCTGCTAGGATAAAAAGAAGAATTATAAAATATCAAATCCCTCATTAAAAAAATATTGAGTGTTCTAGAGAAATGTTTACTTTCATAATCTAGTTTGTTGGACTGAATGTACTGTGCATCAGTCTCTGGAGTCTAGTAGTAACAGAACAGACCTAAGAAATCCAGAGAGGTTTCTGTTCTAATCACTGCTGAGCCACTAATGACAGAAGCGACCTTCAGTAAGTCACTTGACCTTTCATGCCTTAGCTCAACTGGAAAATTAGGTTAAAGCAGAACTACATTGGTAACCAGCTGCCGCATCTGAGCTGAGTATTACACGTTCAAATGAAGACCATATACAAAATGTTATGCTGTTGTTCCCAACACGTGTAACACATGGACAGACTAAGGATTAAGGCCTGTATCTTTAAAGATATTTAGATATTGCTCCATTCAGTGTAGGCCTAAGTGACTTAGGAGTAGGCATACATACCACAAAACTACTATGATAGATAAATGAGTTCAGCACCGTAGAAAAGGGTAAAGCCAGCAGGGAACACTTAGCTACTCTTGTATACTACTAACAATGGACTTTTGAAGGTTCCTTAGCAATTTTTTCCATTTGAATGTTGGCAGCATTCCACTTCTCAAAATCTTTTCAATTTATATTAACTTGGGGTAATGCTTTAATAAATATTGGTTTCAATTTGAAAAGGGGGTCATTTTAGTAAAATAAATATTGCTTATGCATTTGAAACCAAAAGTGCCATTTTAGTTGGTTACATTCTAGTACCTATTTGTAATATTTTTCATATATGGTGTTTTGTATTAATATAGGCAGCACCTCAGACAACTTGTAAATCTTTCTCTTTTTGACATTAATTTGGAGTGTAATAATAACACACTTGAGGATCTGTGCTCTCTTCAATTGTTAATATTTCCTTTTTGTTAATGTACTCAAGTATTGGGATTGTAAGAGAGCTATATCTTCAAATAAATTGCTTAACGTTTCTTATTTTGTTTAATTAAGTTACCATATGCAAGGAAAGCTATGCAGGTTTTGATGTAAGTTTGTTGATGATAATCAAAATATGTGAATATAGTGTCAGACCTGGAAAAAGTTGAACATTCCCCAAAAAATCATGCAATTTGACAATTGTCCCATACAAGATACCTAGAAGATCCCATAGAAGACTTTTGCAATTTTACATTAACTACTTACAGTTGACACGTTCTACAACAGATAGATATCATCTTTTTCTCGTGTTTAACTTATATAGACATCTTAAAATAGTACTTCATGTGCATAGTCTTGTTCATGTGTGATGTATTATTCTTGTATTTTGTGCTAAACACATATGTACTGAAGGTATCCCCATGTTTTAACAAAGTGTCTTTAAAAAAAAGTAAACAATAATATAAAATAAAATTTGTTTCATAGTAGTGATATGGAGGCCCACACATGACCTGCACCAGGCACCAACATACCTGGCTATGGCTTGCCTGAGTTAGCTCTAAAATAGCTATTTCAGGTTTCAGAAGTGTTAGAATTGTATTAATGTGGTGCCCGAACTAGCTCTATGGAACAGCAAGGTGCTGTGTGAAGTGGTAGGGGCCTCAGAGTAGGATGAAAATAGCTGGTCTGCAGTGCACAGAGCTGACTAGACTGAGCCATTAGGGAAATGCCAAGGTCACTGGGATTCAGGAATGTACTTCTGTCCCCTCAGGACACACATTTGAAAGCATCTGCTGAATGTAGGAACCTGTGACTTTACTTTCAAAGAAATGAGAAGCGGTCACTTTTGTCTTTTTAAAGTCTAGGCAGGGGGACATGGTGATGCTGGTACTGTGTTTCTCTATTATAAACATGCTTCCTTGATATGGGAGAGATGAGTAAAATTTCCTTCTCTGCCTGAAGAAATTCAAATCTATTTCTCTCATGAAAGTCAACTAATGACCAAACAATAAGTTATTGTGGAGAAAAGGTGGGAAGCGCTCCCTTCAGAGCCTTCGAAACTAAGTACGCAAATAGGAGATGCCAGGAAAGTGAAATGAGATTATATAAATGACAATACAAGCAAAAATTAGACATGTTGCCTGGCTCTGGAATGACTGAAGTGTGGCTGAAGGCTACTATGGATTTCATGATAAAAACATCCCAATGTAGTTTGATATAAAGACTATAACATGAAGATACAGATGATATTTAGAAGGTGATGCCATATTGTCAGTCTCAAGGAACTAGCAACATGAATGATGCTTAGAAGCATGAAAGAGATTTGTGGTGAAAGAAAATTGCAAGCTAAAAGCAATTTCAAGGGTTCACTGAAAACTGAGAACAGTTAGAGTTATGGCAAAAACTTCTGAACGGTTTGTGTGAAATGTACATGATCAAAGAGAAATGTTTTAATTCTTGAATTTTCATTCAGAACTAGTCACTGCCTTAATATTAAGTTGGATGATTCTAATAATATACAGTCACTTGACACAGACTGTATAGCTACAATTTATGATGGCTTTGTGAATACGGTAAAACTTACATTCCACAAAAGTAATTAATAAACCTACTGTGGGGAGGAAAAGTCTGCATGTTTATTCATTTACTTTAGCTTTGTTTGCTTTTAAAAGCCATAGATTATAAATAGTACTCAATGCAGTGCACAGGCTAGGCTGATAAATTTCATGGGTTTGCCACACTGAAAATATTAAATATCATGCTTTGTCACAGATTAATAGAAAAACCATATTAAAGCTATGCAGACAATTTATATAAACTTTGAACAGACCTTCAGTATGCATGCTTATAAATAAAGCAAAATAAAACAGTATTTTACGTGGGGGGCGGGGAATCTCAGAAGTGACAGTTTAGCAATGGAGTTTTAAGACTTATCAGGGATAGGTATTATCTTGGGCCTGCTCCAAGTCCCTCATACCTGTGTGTTAAGTAGAAGTAGTTCTATGAATCTTATTTCCACTTCTATGCTGTAACCTGTGGTATGAATTAATAAGAGAATGAAAGGGGATGTTATGTTCCCCTATCTCTTGTGCGAGCTGATAGGATTCTATGACAATTGAACCCACATTTTGTTTTCCTTACTTGAATATCACAATTTTAGAAAGTACTGATCTGGACATTGGGAACATATAATAGAACAGCATAACGCCTTCACTTAATAATGTTTGCCTTACTGCATCCAACCACAGTAGGGAATACTGGGTGCATCTACATGAGATGCTTTACTGCTCAGTAGTATAGTTTATTATGCAATAAGTGTGCATATCTACATGTACACACACTTACTGCACAGTAAATTTCTCTAATTGTGAGTAAATTTGCTACCTGATTAGTTACTGTGCAGTAGTGCTTGTGTAGAAGCCTGACCAGGAGTAAATCTGCTCCTGGTCAGCTAGCTACCAGGGGGCAGGAGATTCCTCCCTGCCCCCAGGAGCTTCCTGCTTCTGGGTTGGGCTCCACCACTGGAGCCTGGGTGGGGACTATGTCCCCCTGCCCCAGCAGTAGGGAGCTCCAAGCATCCTCTCCAAAATCATTATGATTTCCTTATCTCCCAGCCACAACTTTGCCATCACTGATGGGTGCTGGTGCTGGGAGCCCCCTGCTGGCAGGGGCTGGGGAGCATGTTTCCTGTCCAGCTCCATGATCATGGAGTTCAGAGGGGAACAGGCTGTCCAGCCCCCACCCCACAGTCATGGAGCAGAGGCTGGGAACTGTCCCAGTCAGGGTCAGTTCCCAGCCCCATGCCCTGATCAGGTGATCAAAGGCATGGGGCTTGGAAAATGCTGCAGGGGTGGGGCAGGTCCCATCCACTGGTGGGGCAGCTAGTAGAAAGCACCTGTCCCTACCCAACTCAGGACTCACTGCTAGCTGCCCCACTGGTGGATGGGGCAGGGGGTTGGGACCTGCCCCACCCCTGCAGCTCTTTCTAAGCCCCCTGTCCCTGATCAGGAAGCTGGAGACAGGAGCTCCCCTGCTGCCAGGGAAGGGGGACATTGCTCCCTGCCCCCAGGGTGGGGATAATGTCCCAGTTCTGGCCAGGAGACATTTGTGTCTTGGCCTGGAAATCCCTGCTCCCCTTTGGCTAGCACCTAGGGGAGCCTAGAACTCCCCCTAGTGGGTGCAGAGGCCCATTGCAGGTCCACAGGAAGTGGGAGCTGTTTCCGGTCATTAGCAGCAAATCTGGTCCTGCTTCCCTGCATGTGTAGACACCTGCCTGGGATCATTTACTCATGAATAAACTCCTCCCAGGTCTAATGCATGTGTAGACACACTCACTTCCATGAAAATATGCCTTGGTAACTCACTCCATGTGCCCCTACTGCTAGCTTTTGACATGCACAAAGGTTTTAGCCACGTGGCTTTCAGTCTCAAGTATGCCTGTTAGAGAGACATAGGGAGCATTGTTCTGATAACAGCTACATTTTCTCTGTATACAGGGCACATGGAGTGGGGATGAGTAGGTGGGTGTGCAGTTACAGTGGCAATTTCTAGCACAACCAGATGCAATGTAGATATGTCCATAGAATCTCAAGCAGTATGGTACCCACAGAACTGAAATGCAGGGCATCCATTGTTCTGATCTGAAGTGTTTAGGATTTAAAATCAGATTTTTTTTCTTTCACAAAGAAAAGCAAACGATCAACTGAGATGTGCAGACAATACAAATAGTAATGCTATTTTTCACAGAGATGAGTAAATGATTAGGAATTGTCAAGCACCTTCAAAGATTACTTAGGACTCCAACTTACTTTATTAAATTATATGCACCAGGGAGCCATGAAAATGTCCTCCAGATGGCAAACATTACATTCCTGATTTCTGAAAGGTATATTATAATATTTCCTACTCCATTAAGACTTTTATGTTTGGTACAAAATATTTCTTTGTAAGAATCTCTCTTACATTTCATAATGACTAATATCAATATATCAATGTAGCTTTTGCTATTGTCATTTTGAAGTCAACATAGGATGCTTATAATGTTCCTTCCCTTTTTGTATCAGATCGTATCTTTGTTAAATTTAATATTTTCATCTCTTGCTCTCTGCATTACCTTTCTCAAGACACTATCACACTCAGCCTCATCAATTGCAGCAATAATCATATCATCAGCAATTACAGCTTCTCCAGGGATATCGTCAAATGTCTCATAACTCATGTTCTAAAATATTTCACTGGCACATTTAATCTCAAATGGTAATATATAAAACCAATAATGTCCTTGTGAAGTATTAAAGGTACCTAACAGAGAAGAAACCTTATCTAATTTGGCCTTACCCATCTTTCTTGTCTAGTATTGTAACAAGCTGCTAATCTAGTCTTGTATGTTTTTCAGGGTTGACACAAAATAGCGATGGTTTTGTTTAGCTTTCTGGGGTAGCAATTCACTCTTCCTGCCCATTCTTTTTCATCTTTTACAATCCATCTGATAATCCATTCTCTTTCAATATATGCTTTCAAAATTATTATGTGCGCTAAGAACTGATTTCCATCACCCTCACTCCTACTGGGCGCAACTACGTATGCATTTGATGTGGCACCAGTTTAGTCATGAATAAATTGCTCATGAGTAAATGGTCCTAGGCAGGCATCTACATGATGCTGGGCAGGTGTTCTGCAGGGAGGCAGAAGCACATTTGCTGCCAATCTGCTCCCACTGCCATCTTCAAAAGGCAGCCCTGCTTGCTACTCTCTGGCCAGCCACTTCCCTGGCTAGCAGCAGGATGTGCAGTGTAGGGGCAGGAAAATGCCACCTGTGCCTCCTAGCTGCCTAGTGCTTCCTAGCAACCTGTGCCTCCCCATGCTATTGCTGCTCCAGCCCCTGCTCCTGGCAATGATGACAAGTGCCCTGGGCTCCTCATGGCCACCACTTTGGCCCAGCTGGACCACCGTACCAACCACTGCTCAGTCCATGGCCACCTGGGCCCTCCTGGCTCCATCACATGCAGTGACCACCTGCCAGGCTGCCGTGTGCCTCCACCACACACTTGTCACTTCCATCCCATCCACCTGGCTGAATCCCAGCAGGGACATCAATGATGGACTCCAGAATGCCACTGCTGGGGCTGCCATTGCCATCTTGGGCCTCCAGCCCCACCATTTCTAGGTCCATTGGGCCGAGCAGACCTGGGACAATGAGCAGTGGCTGGAGGCCTTCAGAATGGTCCAAGCCATCTTCTGAGATCTCCTGGAGCAGCTCCAACCACACCTGGAGTGTTAGAACACTGTCATATGATAGCTCCTCCCTGCAGACACCTGGCTGGTCCTTGCCCTGTGAAAGCTGACTACACCTGCCAGCCTGCGGTTCATTAGCCAACTGTTTGGTGTGGGCAAAGCCACCACTAGGGAGGTCATCCTGGAGCTGTGGGGAGCACTTCAGGACATGGTGGGGCAAGCTGTGCTCTGCACACATGATGCCCTGGCTATGGTGCCAGGGGTCTGTGCCCAGGGATTCCCCCAATACATTGGGGCCCTGGACGAGACCCATATCCCTGTCACCTGCCCACGCCACAGAAACCACCCCTATTACAGCTAGAGGGGCTTTCACTCCGTCATGCTCCAGGCCATCATTGATCACTGTGGGACCTTCATGTATGGGAGCACCAGCTGGATGGGCAGCACCCATGACACCCACATCTTCTGGAACTCCAGCCTGCCAGGCCTGGTGGAGAGTGAGCACTTCATGAGGAGGTTGCCAAACCTGCAGCTGGGCACCATGGCTGTCCCACCCTTTTTTATTAGGGACCCCTCCCATCCCCCTGCCTGCACCTGCTCTGGTGCATGTGGCCCTATACTGATTACATGAACCCCCACTAGGCCCACTTCAAGTTCTGCCTGGGTCAGACCCAGATCCTGGTGGAATGTGCCTTTGGTCACCTCAAGGGCTGCTGGCTCACTCTCACCACCTGCCTTGAGTTCACTGAGGCCAACACACTCAGGTCATCATCACAGCTTGTGTGCTGCATAACATCTGTAAGGCCCAGGGGGAGCTCGTCCATGAGGCCTGGGTGGAGGAGATGGAGGCACACAAAGGCAGACTGACAACAGGACCACCACTGGCAATGGCAGTAGCAGAAGTGACCTGCCCCCCCAGCCC
>NW_017729027.1:30459636-30459976 GCF_001723915.1 Gavialis gangeticus | reverse complement strand
GGCCCCAGAAGTGCCACACACCCTCCAATGGGGGCCAGGGCACTGGGTGCAGGAGGCGCTGGCTGACCACCTCCTCCAGCACTCACCACTCTAGCCTACCTGTGCCAACCACCCATGGACCCCTGCCTCACCCCACAAACCCCCAACAACACGCTCACTGCAGACATCTTACAAAAACAAGTTTTTATTGCCCTCACATCAAACATACCCCTCCTTCCCCTTCCTCCCCAACAAGAGCCAAACCTCCCCTCTCAACAAAGAGCCCATTCACCACCTACCCAACCCACCACAAGACAAGCAGACTCACCCCAGGTTCCTCTGCACCCAGGAGCAGGGGGGC
>NW_017729027.1:30447230-30454636 GCF_001723915.1 Gavialis gangeticus | reverse complement strand
CCAACAATAAAACACATTCTTCCCCATAAAAACTATGTACAGTGTGTTTTGTGTACTTTCCTGGGGTGGGGGGCCATGGGATGTGGAAAACTAGGGGGCAGAGCCTGAGAAGAGGTGGCCAGCACCCCAGCCTCTGTAGCTGTGGCTGGTGGGGGGCTTGCTCAAGGGCAAGAGAAGCCAATGCTCCCCCAGCATAGGTGGCTTCCCCTCAGCAGGTGGTGTCCAGGGTCAGTGGGGCTGGCATGCAGTCCTGACCGCACTACAGGTATCTCTGGCTCCATGCCTGCATGGAGCAGTGGAACTGGGCTTGGGGGAGTGGGGGGTGCCAGACCTGAACTGGGGGCTGAGCCAGGGACTCCTGGCTGTTAAAGGCAGTGCAGGACCTCCTCCCAGGACAGCTGGGGGGCCCCCTGAGGAGGACCTGGTGCTGCTGGCAGCCAGCAGCATCATGGCCATTCATGCCTTGTGGCAGGGGCTGTGGAGCTGGTGCAGCAGGCACTGGCCTGGATTCCCCAAGCTGTCCCCAACTAGGTTACATGACTACAAAAATGTTAGCCATCTAAGCCTGGGGGATAAGGGGTGGTGTGGGGAAGGGGAGGGAGGGGGTCACAATGCTGAGAGAGAAAGATGATAGATACAAACAAACCCATACAAGAGTCCGCATTGGTGGAGCAGGTAGATTGAATAAAGAAGTTACTCAGTCCATACAGTCCTATTGCAGGGGTCCTTGTCAGGTGGAGTGGAGCGGACAGTGGATAAGGAGTAGCTCTCAGAGTCCATCAGGTTCAGAGCAGGGTTCAGGCGGTCCCTCTGGGTCTGGTTCAGTGGTGATCAGTCTGGTGGAGTCAGTGTGGTGGCACTGGACCATGATGTGTTTGACATAGATGTCACAGGACCAGTGGATGGTGTTGGACACCATGAGGTACTGCATCAGCTTGGCATAGTGGTGGGAGATATGGCAGGCACACAGGATGCTCTCAACCATCACACTGTAGCCACGGTTCCTCAGGATGTCAGCCAGTGGAGCGTACTTCTCCCGCTTGCGAGCCAAGGCATTAGTGAAGGCTTGGTACTGGTTCTCAAAGGGGATGGTCACATCCACAATCATGATCTTCTTAGCTTCCTTGTTGGTGATGATGCTATCAGGGCACATCTGGCTTTTGCAGCCCGGGACAGCACAGTTCATGGAGATCTCCCCCAGTTAGGCCAAGATGCTCTTCACCAGGCAGTTCTGGACAGTGTTATGGTGGAGCTGCCAGGCTCTGGCATGAAGTTTGCAGGCACACAGCACATGGGGGAGGGTCATCACCTCATAGCCACACCCCCAGCACCTCTTGTCCTATTGGCCATGGCAGATGGCCCCATTCATAGGCATGCAGTTGAGATGGGCATGGTTAAGGAAGTGCTAGTCCATGAAGTGCATGAAGCTCCCACTGGGCACAAAGTGGTTGCTGGAGTCCCACCTCAAGGTGACATTGAAAACTATAATAGGGGGCCTACCAGGGCCAATCTCTGTGTAGCCTGCCCACCTGTTCTTGGGCAAACCGCCCACCTTCTCACCCACCATGTCTTGGTCTTAATTGATTAATTAATAGATGTAATTAGGCAGGAGGCTGCCCATTTTCTGCCCTGCTGCTAGGGGGCACTATCTGTGGCTCCATTCCTCCCCTACACTGCAGCCCAAGCCTCACAGATGACATCCTGATGTTCTCATAGGCACCAGTCCCCCACGATGGGGCCCAGAATCCTGCTGTAGGACCCCCAACTGAGTTCTTCCCTTCAGGCAGACTCTGCCACTGTCACACTGGGCCATATATCTTCCTGCCACCAGTTCCCCTTTGGGTGTGGTCCCCTCACTGGGACCTTTGGCTCACACTAGCCCTGGCCTACCTGCAGGCCAGTCGGGACCCCAGGCCCCCAGCTCTTGGGCATCCCTCTCAGTGGGCCTCCTTGCCCTTCTGATCCTGGCCCCCACCTGGGCCAGTCAGGGGAAGCTCTGGCAGTCCTTGCTATATGACCCATACTCTTATCCTGGGGTCCCCCTCTCTGGGTCCTCCTCCACAGACATGGGGAGCTGGGGTTACCTCACACCATGACTGGGGCCTCAGGGTCTCACAGGGGACTCTCACTACCCCTGGGCAGCAGGTTGTGGTACTACTACTGGTGTTATATTCAACCCAACCTCTGCTTCCCCACATTGAAGGACTTACTGGGGTCAGGACTCAGCTCTCTCTCTCTGGCTGAGCCCCCCTCACACTGGGGGCTCCACACTGTGCCCCCCCTCACACTGGGGGCTCCACACTGCTCATAACACCCCCTTTACTTGGGGTCTCAGGGCTTCCCTCCACAGGTGGGCTCAGGTGGCCATAGCTGTGCCTGGCCCCAACTCTCCTCCTCAGGGTCTCAAACCCCCACAACTACCTCCACTGTACATGACCCACTCAAAGGTGAGGGCTAGGGATTAAGGCACCCCAACCCACCTTTCACTGGGGTGATCACTGGTCTGGTATTTCCTGGGGGCTCCTGCACCACTGGGAGCCCCACCAGTCCACCCACTCCCAGCAGGGTGTAGTTTCTGGTCATACCCAGGACCCAGACCCGGACCCTCCTACCATCCCCTACAGTGCCTCCCTTACCTCCAGACAAAATTCAGCAACCCCCAGACCAGACAATACTGTTGCTTGACCTCCAGCAGCCAAACTGCCTTGTTTATATAGGCAGCCCTGAGCCTAAAATGGCTGCCCTCATTAGACACCTGGAGGCTGCCAGCTCCAGGGCCTTAAAGTGGCAGGCACACATAGTGTCCTGCCACAAAGACCTTTCCCTGGTTGAATTTGGCCCTCAGGTCACCAGTGTACTTGCACTGCTTCCACCCTAGCTCCAACTGCTTGAATGCATTGTGGCTACATTATGCTAGCATGGTGGATAGAACTCTGCCATCCAAAGGTGATGTCACAGGTGGCCTTGCC
Organism: Gavialis gangeticus; assembly: GCF_001723915.1. Taxonomy (NCBI): domain Eukaryota; kingdom Metazoa; phylum Chordata; order Crocodylia; family Gavialidae; genus Gavialis; species Gavialis gangeticus. Next base: position 30,451,667 of record NW_017729027.1, on the reverse strand, counting down.
CACTTTTTATTGTCCTCCACAGTGACTTGCCATGCATTCCATGCTCACCAGCCACATGGTTAAGCCCACCAGAACATAGTTGTGAATGCCCTCCATCCCAGACAGATGTCCCAAGTTCAAATCATGGTGCCACCAACCATTTCTACCATTGTCTGCAATTTCAGCATCAGTTGGAACCATAATGAAGTAGTGGACCTCATTGGCATCTGGGGAGAGGTTGATGCTCTGTTTTAGTTACCACAACCAGGTAATCTTCAAACACATTGCCACAGAAATGGTAACCTGTGGGTACAAGTGCATTTTGTAACAGTACCACTTGAAATACAAGGTGCTGAGGCAGCAGTTCAGGAGGGCCTGTGATGTCAATGACACATCAGGAACACGCAGGTCTGTATCCTTCTTGCAAATGACATGATGCAGCACCAGCACGTAATGGACCTGGTCCTCATTTCTGGGGACAGAGATGCAAATTCAGAAAACAGTCACTGTGAGTTCCACTCAGTTGTATGCCCCAAAGGCAACCCAGTAGACAACCACGGAGCTTAGTCAGATCAAGGACTCCCCACTTCTCCAAGACAATAGCATGGACCAAAAGTTGGACAGTGACTGGCCCTAGTCCTCTGACTACCTCTGGTCCACAACATCCTGGCCACCTCTACTGACAATGGGTTTGCAGCCATTCCTGTGCTCAGAAGCCCCCCAGTGTTGCCCAAGTCTCTCCCAGCAAGACTGCCATCCTCCTAATTTCAAGAACCTAGCCAGTATGAGGGAACAGGAAGAACTCCTTCTCTGCATGACATCATAAATTTGCTTGCACTGGTGGGGAGCCCAAAAGCTTCATTTACCCCTGTACTTCAGGTAGTGAATCAGTGTATGAGGGGCTGTAAATTATGAGGGGTCAGAAACACTCTAAGGTTCATTCCCAAAAATGGAGTGGGAACCCCAGGCTTAGTCATGTGACAAACCATGATCTCTCCCCCTGCATAACAGTCTATTCCAGTGTGCATGGGTAGACCTGCTCAATTCATCTGGGAAATTAAACCCTTTCACTATATTACAGAGGTGTTTTTTAACTGATGCAACTTTGTCTTTGTATTCTGTGGGTTTCTTTCCTATCACCTTCAGTAGTGGAACAGTTATAATAACGGCCCAGTTGATACCTCAGGCATGCCTTAGCTCTATGCTTAACACCAGAGTAAGAGCTACCAATTCCATTATTCCCCTACTGCTGGACCTGGCTTTATGCCTGCAACTTGATGACCAAAGTGGCTGAAGTTGCACAAAGTGGTCTGCCAGAGCTTCCTGAACATACGATTCCTCAAGGTTGATCTCCACAGGCCACTCATATGCTATGGAGTGCCCATGGGTGTTACGGATTGCTCTGCTTCCCCTCCCCATGCTTTGGGAACAGCCCCCCACATGGCCTTGCATGGGCAAAAAAGATGATGTGGATCATGCAGCATTCACTGGCATCCAGGTGAGTCCTTGGGTACCTTCAGTGCATTTTGAGGTACCCAAATCCACATTCCACAGCCATTCAGTAAGTGCTGAAGTGTTCATTAAAAGTTCCTTGAGGGCATGTATTCAGCCCATGAATGGGTTCATGGGTCCAGGGAGGATCTCCGGATAGCAGCCAAGGCATTGTCACTCCCTCCAACTTGATACTGGGCATGTCATGGGCAAACCCTCTGTGCTTCATTGTGTGGGAGTTCCTGAACATTTGGCATTGTGTATCTTGCCTAACTAGCTGGCATTGATGTGAATGAAATTACTACAGAGGTCCACTACCATCCATATCACCACCAAGAAAAAGCCCTTTCAGTTGATGAAGTGCCAGTCACAGTGTGCAGGAGAAAGGATGGTGACATGTGTGCCATCAAGGACACCAACCAACACACCTTGGAAACCCCAGGCTGGCAGAATCATCAATGATCAGGAGAACAGCAGGTCAGCTATTGCATATTATTTGGGATGCTGTCTGCTGCTGGACTACCAGACACCACAACACTTGCCATGGATGTGCTGATATTCCAGAAGTTAACTTGTAACTTACTTTTTTCACTTTTGGCTTCATTGTTCCTTTTGACGAAATGAGATAATTTCTTGGCTGAGATACATAGCTGATATATCATCAAGGCTGGTGGAGCCTGTTCATGCCAACAGAGAATTCTGTCCAGTTTATTTTCTCATGTAAACAACTAACTGCTTTTATTTCTTTTAACTCTTATCCCCTCAGTATCTTCCAAATAATGTCATGGTCTTAGCTGTGCCTGAACTCTGTTCTCTAATTAGAATGTAGGATAAGTCAGAAGTCAAGGATCTGGATTTAGACACAAACATAGCAATTCAAGCTGCTTTTAGTCCTGATGGTTTCATTTTTGTTGCAGCATCAATTTTTGCCTCTAAGAACTGCAAGCAAAGTTAAGTCCAGCTCATCTGGCAGAAGCAGTATGTTCCTTGACATAAGTTAGTCCTACAGTGTCTTAGGGGCTCCGCAGATCATAGGGAAATAGTTATTTCCATAGCTTTCATTCCAGAGTTTTTTTTCCCTTCCTCTATCTCCTTTTATTTTATATTTTAGTAAAATTTAAAATCTTGGACACAAGTGTATGTGTTGAAGATAATCTTTATCCAGCTAAACAGAGAATTTAAGATTGCTTTGAAATATATCTTGCTTTCAAATCCTATAGAAGAAAAATACCAGTCTGAGAGATGCTTTCCAAATGCAGTTAAAACTTTATTAAGAATCCCACAGGAGCAGCAATCAGAGGAAGGAGCACTTTTCTTGATTTTTGTAAAGATATTAGAACTTTCAGACCAGCATGATTTGCTTATATACTGGGAATTCTTACTGTTCCCTTTGGGTCTTAATTATAAGGAAAGTAAACTTCAGATCTTAAGATCTGATGTGCTAACTGTTATTGATGGTAACAGGAAGCAGACAGCTTTTGCAAAATTAGTAAAAAAAAAAAGACATTGTTCCTTTTTTCTCTTGAATGTTTTATAAATTACTATATAACATTTCTCTCATGAGACTCCATCTATTTGCTTCTGGTCTTGCACTCTGTCTTCAGGCATTAAGTAGGAGACATGGCTCAACTACAAGCTTGAAAAGACTCCTCAGGAGAGGAATACTAAATTTAGCATATGTAATGTGTGTAGAAAATGTCTCCATATCACAAATCCCAGCTATTCCTTTCCAACAGGAAATTTTACATGGAAACCCAGAACGCATTAAAACATTACCTATTTACACACTTATGTGGTAAAGCTCATAAATGAAAGGAAACAGCTACTATATAAAACTAGATAGTAAAGACTTAGGAGATGGGACATCCACCCTGAGCACTTCACTTGAACTAATAAGGAGATGGGAACTAGACCTGTGCGAATAGGCAACTATTCAATTCCAATTCAGCCAATTCAGATTCAGCTGATTCAATCTGGAGCTCTGACTTGTTTTTCTGATTTGATTTTGCTGAATAGATTCCGGAAAGATTTGGAAAAGATTTGGCGATTCGGAGATTCAGTCATAGGGTATAATGGGGAATCAATGAAATACCTATAACTTTGGTGTTGTTTGTCTGATTCAGGTGAAACTTGCCTGGGTACTAGCTGCTGCTGAGGCCACAAAACCTCTCAAGCTTCAAGGAGATAGGTGCAGGGATTTCTGGGAAACTGCACCTCAAGCTGCTGAGAAGCAAAACTCATGTCACATGTGTGTGTTAAGCCACAGTGGGGTGAAAACTGCAGAGGTGGTATCTCTTGCTGATGCCACAAAGCCTCCCAAGTTTCAAGGAGATAGGTGCAAGGGTTTCTGGGAAACTGCACCTCACACTTCTGACAAGCAAAACTCGTGACAGGTGACACTGTGTGTGTGTTAAGGCACTGGGGAGGGTGTTGAAAACTGCAGGGGGAGTCTGGGTTCTGGGGAGCTGCACCTTTGGCCTCAGGCAGGCAAAACTCAGACATCTGACTCCCCAGTTACCTCTGCACTTTTACCTGCGCTGCTACATCCCTCTTCCCCCGCACCCCCAGCTTGTCCCTCACCCCACAATGCCTCCATTTCCATTTTCACTGACTGGCTTTCTTGCCTGCATTGAGTGCCAGGCCAGCCTCTGGCTTCTTTACTATTCCTTCCATCCAGGACCAGGAGACACACCAACTGCATGTACTTCCTCAGCCTGACAAAGGGTTTTTCAACCCAAAAGCTTCCTAAGGTATATTTTTCTAACTATTTCAGGTTTTTTTCATAATAAACATATAAACATAAAAACACGAAGTAAGCCTTCACACACCACAAGTAACATATATCCAACACGGCATCTTTACTTCTTGCTGTCAATTCCTTTATAAAAAGAAAGGCTCTGTGACAGTTCTGTCTGGGTACCTTTGATGCTGCTGGTGCTAATGGTGTTGAGCCAGCTAAGTTATTTT
>NW_017729027.1:30425440-30442230 GCF_001723915.1 Gavialis gangeticus | reverse complement strand
TCATAATAAACATATAAACATAAAAACACGAAGTAAGCCTTCACACACCACAAGTAACATATATCCAACACGGCATCTTTACTTCTTGCTGTCAATTCCTTTATAAAAAGAAAGGCTCTGTGACAGTTCTGTCTGGGTACCTTTGATGCTGCTGGTGCTATTGGTGTTGAGCCAGCTAAGTTATTTTGACCTTCCATCATTTACAGTGATGAACCAGACTGAGGCTTTGGGGGAGGAGGAGGTCTCATGGGGACACACTGCCATGTTGTGCAGAGGCCCCAGCACCAGGAAGGGCACACCTGAACACACACACAGTCCCACAAGCACCCATGTCATCAGTTTTGCCTGCCTGCAGCAAGAGGTGCAGGGCTCCAGAACCCAGACTCCCCCTGAACCTATCTCCTTGACAGCTGTCAGGCTTTCTGGCTGCAGCGGGGGCTACCACCCCTGCAGTTTTCAGCCCCCTGTGCCTTAGCACACACACAGTGTCACCTATGTCATGAGTTTTGCTTGTCAGCAGTTTGAGGTGCAGTTTCTCAGAACCCCTGCACTTATCCCTTTGAAACTGGGCAGGTTTTGTGACTTCAGCAAGAGCTACCATCCCTACAGTTTTCACCCCACTGTGGCTTAACACACACAACATGAGTTTTGCTTTCAGGATTTGAGGTGCAGTTTCCCAGAAACCCCTGCACCTATCACCTTGAACCTTGGCAACAGTACCACCTCTGTAAGTTTTATCTGTATCAACCAAAAAGAACAAAGTTATAGATATTTAATTGATTCCTCATTATACCCTATGGTCAAATCTCTGAATCACCAAATCTTTTCTGAATTGATTCAGAAGCTCCTAATCTATTTGGAAAGACTAAAACTTCTAGTGATTCAGTCTGGATTAATAGATTCAGCCTCCGAATCGTCTGAATCATCTCCGAATCTGAATCACGATCTGAAGCTTTGCACAGCCCTAATGGGAACACTGAAAATAGGACTCTGTAGAAAAAAGCTAAACATACAATACTTACTGCAACTAGGCTCAAATTAAAAGAGAACAGCTCTCTGCAAAGGGCCCCAATTAATGTATTCTCTATATTCAAAGACAAACTTACCGCATACTTCATGAGTTAGGTAAGATTACTAACTTACCACATACTTTATGAGTTAGCTAAAGATGTGCAGAGGCAAAAAGTCCATGCGTTTGCCAGCTTCTGGATAGTGGAAGGGGGACATTACCACCAAAGATTCTAGAAGGCAAACAATGTGATTATAAGGTCTAATAAAGTGCTGTCAGAAATGACCCAGCTAACTCATGGTTTACTTGTTCCTGATGCTTCTGGGAAAGGCGGAAATCACACATGCCTTTTGTCTTCAAAAGGTATGTTTCTTGTTTGCATCAGCACCTTGCCTCTGGCCTGTAGCAGTCTTCCTGGCAGTTTAGAGAGGTTTTTGTGTCAGCAACCAAGAATGGCTTGCAGTAGTACTCTGTTTGGCAAATGCAGAGATTGATTTCACAGCTTTGTATTTGCATTTGCCTGGCTGGAACTCCACTTCAGGCCTGGAACATCAGACCTGTCTCTCTAAAATTTTACTTCCCTCTTTCCTCTCTGGAAAAATCTCTAGTCGTTCCAAATATTTTAGATAACATTTCCCAGAGGCGAGTTTCCAATAAGATGGACCGCATTGATGTGGCAATTGGAGTCAAAATCAGATGTTCATTGCAAAAATATTGGAAATGGTTTTACTTTTGTTTTGAAGTCATTGTTACCAGTAGGACTGTATGAGTCTCCTGACTCTGAAATAAAAGACTAGCAAGACTCACAAACAAATTTATGCCTAGGAAACTCTCCAGAAAGGATACTTCAGTTCAAAATATAAGCAGGGATTATGCTAGTATGCCTCTACAGAGTCAATAAGCTTACTGTTCTGGTTGTAAATCATAATTTATGTAAAATATGTCTGTAATATCAGCTCCAGTTTCTTCAAAAGATATATTTACCTTCAAATAAACTGTCATGTAGCTTGGATTTAGATATTTAACTTAGATAAATATAAATAAAATAAGGTAACTGTAGCACTTCATCGACGATATTGCCTCAGAGACCAGCATCATCGTTGGCAGTCCCTTAATAGGAGAATAATGGACCATCAAGCTTGGAACTGGTTAGTCCTCCAGTCCAGTGTTTCCCAACCTTTTGGTTCTGGCAGCACACTTACTGGGCCCCTCCCATCCTGCATACACTGGCTGAATGTGGGGTGGGGGGGTGGTGAGCAGCCGTGCGTGGAGCTGGGGGCAGGAGGGAGGCAAGCGGCTGGGCATGCACTGAGGGGGGAGGGGGCAAGCAGCTGGGAGCAGAGCGGGGTGGGCGGAGGGGCACATGTGAATACAATGAGCAGATGCAGATCACTAGCTAGAACCACGCCGCCGTCTATCTGTCTGTTCTTGGTGGCAGCAGGTGTGGGGTGTGGCTCCAACCCACTATTCTGCAGCACACCTGGACTTGCCTCATGGCACACCAGTATGCCGTGTGTGGAACACCAATTGGGAAACGCTGTTCCAGTATATGTAGTATTGTGCATACAGTGCTTCAATTAGCATAAATTTCTTCATGTAGTACGGGATCTAGGCAGAAGTAGAAGTAGTTCAGAACCAGAATAGTTCACAAGTGCTGACACAACACACTGCTACTGGCTATCAAAAATGGCACTAAAAATACTTAATCGAGAAACTGCTTACAAATGGATCATACTTACACTATCAGTATCGTGATAGCTTAGATAAATTAGATTGTTGAAGTCTGTCTTATGAATTTCGTTTTGATGCACAACTTGAAAGAACAGTAGAACATTTCCAATGCTCAGTTGGCAACATGCATGCAAAAATAAAACAGAAAGCCTCCTAAATAGTGTGACAGCATTCAGTGGGTATGACTGACTGAACATTGGCAATTCCTTACCAACCAGAGCCTGCACAGTCTTAGTGTTCCCACATTTTACCTGTGTTTGATTAAGGTAAAACTAAAAAATTATTAGATCACAGCCTTGGATATTAAATCAGCTGGAGAAGTCTCCCTTTAGATGTGACATTAGATAATAGCAGTGGAATGTGTGTCAATGAGGATGAGTTGTGAAGCTTAAAAGGCCTTCGGTGTTTGTTTGTAAAAATCATAGTAAGAGGGTAAATGCTGATATGCAGTTTCTAATATGACATGCCAGCACATCCAGGAGAATTTGGAAGATAAGTTACCAAGTCCTTTTTCCTGAATTAGAGAGCAGTTTGATCTGGTAGTCACAGGGACCATGATATGAACATAGCTATATTTCCCTCCACCTTGTTCTGATAACTGTTTAGAATAGACAATAGGGATTTTACTGTCTGTGAAAAATTAATTCCTACATTAATAATAACTGATATGATGCCTAGGTGTATTTTTTATTTATAAGTTATAAGACAATTGATGTTTTCAACTGTCACTCATTTCTGTGGGGCTCTCATAGATAATATTTCATGGCTTTCACATTCTATTTTAGGTTGTTAGGTCAGTGATTCTCTGGCAGGCATCTACATATGCAGGGAAGCAGGGCAGATTTGCTGCTAACCGCAGTAAACTGCTCACACTTCCTGGGGCCCTGCAATGGGCCCCTGCCATCACCAGGGGAGCTCTAGGCTGCTAGCCCAGGGGCTGACTGGGAGCTCCCTGCTGCCAGGGCAGGGGGACATAGTCCCTGCCTGGGTTTTGGTAGCAGAGCCTGCCCCAGCAGCATGCAGCTCCTGGAGGCAGGGAGCAATGATGGCCAGCTGACTGGAAGCAGGCATCTACAGTGTGCTACTGTTCCATTATTACTAACTGAAAGTAAATTTGCTACTTGCATTTGCAAGGTTTACTGTACAGTAAGCATGTGTAAACCATGCTACTGCCACAGTAAAACATCTCATGTAGACATACCCACTATGAACCTCAATAATTGTAAATGGGTGAAACCTGCTGTTTCAGACATTCAAGCCTTCTCTACTGAGATGAAAGGATCAGAGGCAGCTTTCATTTGCAATGCCATGCTGCAATATATAATAAAAAAGCAGTGAGTTCAGTCCAAAAGGAAAGTAGGCCACTGAGGATACAATTGGATTCAATATGATATCAGTGACAATAAGACAAATGATGCGGCTGTCTAAAAATCCAACATGCACAGCCATGGTCACTGCTGAAGTCTGGCACAAATCAAAGGTCATCTGTCACAAGCCACAAGAAGGTATGCCACCTGCAGAAGTAACGAGATAGCCAACTCCTCTGAAGTCATTACACAACATTGAACAACAGAGGTATAACTAGATGCTTTGCTGCCCTGTGCAGAGATGCTGAATAGCAGAAGATGCCAAGTGTTCTGCTAGAGAGAACAGCTGTGCCAAGCTGCTGCTGCCGTGACACCCCTCTAGCTGCAGGATATCACAGGTGCTGCTGGCTGAGCCCAACTATTTGACCACTCTTCTTTTGTTGAGCTGATCTGATTGGATAGCCAGTAGCACCTGCTAGGTTAGCTGAGTGCCCAATCCTAGTCTCTGCCCCAACACCTGGAGTTCAGATTAGTTTCAGAAACACAGCAGAGCCAGTAGCAGCTTCTGCTTCTTGAGCATCTGCTGGGAGTCAAAAGGCTCCTGTTGTCCGTAGTCAGCAGCTACAGTGACCCACATGCTTGCTTACTATGCTTCCCTCTTTGCAGTTAGGAACACTGTTATTTTGTCTTTTCACTCTGCAAAGGCTTGTGCTTCAAAAGCTTCTATTACCAAATTTCCTTGCCCAAATTTCCAGCAGCCAATTTTTGTAAGAAAGGTGCATGTTGTATGTGGAAAAAAATGCAGTATATGGGGTCACTATATAGTAATGACCGGGGAAGAAAAATTGTATTACTGTTGACCGCTAGCTTTTAATTATCCTTCCATTCTGATCAGTATTAGTCACGGTTCTTGTTAATCTCATATGCATGAATGGTGGATCTTTGATGGTTCAGGACCTCATTCTGCTACAGTGTGACATACTTTGGCACAAGACCTGCTGCTTGTAAGGGTATGTTTACAGTTTTTTTCTTTTCTGTGATTTCCTTCTCTGTGTCCTTTATGAAAATAGAATTAAAAAAAATCTATCTAGTGAGAGGCGAAAAGTAAATCAGATTTAATTATATTAAAAAAAAAATGTAATGTTAGTGTGATGAATCTGTGCTCTGTATGAACAAAGTCTAGTCTGAACATAAATCATGCTGGTTGCTCTCAGCTCAGACCAGCAGGCAGTATTTAATCGCAGTAGCAGAATTTGAAAGTGAAAAACAATATCCAATTAACGGAGATAACTGTACTGTAGAACAGAGACATGAGAGGTACAAATAAAGGGAAATGAAACTGCAAGGGTGGTTGGAAGCTTATGAAAATAAAATGAGGAAAACTTACATCAGAACTTAATATTTGAAAAGGAAAAAAAACATAGTCCAAGTAAAAAATAAGAAAAAAAAAACCTGTTTACTTTGGGGGGAAATGGAGGGTGACAAAAATAATCGATCACATACAAGTACTGTTAGGGAAATTGATGGCTTGCAGAATAAGGGAAGAGTCTCATTAAACCCACCTGCTGCTGAAGTGAATAGGAACACAGCTCTTCTTAATTCTTTTTGTTATCTGAAGGAATTGCAAAAATAAAAATCCTTAAAATCAAAGTAAAAAATGAAAAAGAATAAGAACATTTACCTATAAAGGGGCATGCATTTTTTTCAACTTGCTTTGGGTAAGAATACTTTGTACCAAATAAAGCCATTTTGCTAACAATGTAGAAGAAAAATATACAAAGTATTTAGGGTATTTTGGAGAGACGCTGTTCTTGCCACCAGAGTTCAGGCTGAACCAGAATTTAATCATAACTCTAGTTTTCACATTTCACTGAAGCTAATCTGCCCAAAATTTCACAATGCAAGTCCTGAATATTTGCCTCTTTTCTATGGCTAAGTACAGATGTTCAAAAACCCCTAGGTGGAATCGAGCTAACCTACACTTGTTTCTATAAGCTGTATAGGTTAGATAGGAAGAGAACAGAAGACACATTTGCCCTTTGGTTGGGGCGGGGGAGGGCATGCAGGCTCCCTACACTGGGATGTGAAAAACTTGTGTATATGGGAGTTGGCAATACTGTGAATGGCAGAGGGTGGCAGGAGGTGCCTGGTACAATTCCTGCAATTGCAATTCCTACAATGCTTCCAAGTGCCTGCTGCCACTGCCTGGGGCTCCAAGTGGCCTGATCCTTTCTTCTGTGGAGTGCACCTTTATCCACCACATGGTGTGAGGCTGCTGGTGCCTGCTGCCACCACCTGCCATTCACCACAGCACTGAGAAGCCCTATCCTTCCTTCTGTGAGTGCCCCCCCACCTAGAAACATTGCAAAAAGATTTTTAAAAATACTGAGATTATAGACAATCTCTTTCCCCTCCTCACCCACTTGCAGCTAACAGCTGACTGCAGGCAGAAGGCAGGGCTAGGCAAAGAGGCCACAAAGCCTGTGATGGGACATTAGCAGAGGGCCACAAAACATCCTGGGATGCTGGTGGACAGTGATCTTACTTGAGTTGGTAGGGGATCTAGTACAGAAGTTGAATATACTGGTCTAACCTAAATCAGTTAAGTCTGAGACTACACTGATCTAGGTCTATCTTAGGCCATATTCTGCCAGTTTTAAACCAGTCTATGTGCACTGAACTTCTGTTTGGTTATGGGTGTTGACCAGTTCCAGATCACTTATACCAGTTTATGTGTAACTTAATAAATACTTAATACTACTTAATAAAACTAGGTTCTATTATTTATTCAGTGCTTTTCCTGAACAATGAAATACCTATGCCACTTTGTTACTGGGTGAAGGTAAATGTTCATGCAAAACAATCCTGTTGACACAAACAAACACAGATACCAAATTATGATTTAAAGACAGGCTGTAAATGAGTTATCCTGGAACAAACTAAGCAATGAGAGGTTACTAACTTCCTACAGAGCAAACTGTGAAGTTCCTAAGGTAATCACAATGTTCTACTTGACAAACTGGGAGGAAGGAAAGAAAAGCCAGCCCAGCATCCACATTGTATCTAAGCCCTTCACTGGGATCTGATTCAAATTGCTAAGGTCCCCCAAATTCCTATTTTCTAAAGAATTCTGCCTCTACCCTAAAGGCATAACTCAACAGTACAGCACCTTCAGCAGTACTGCACCTCCCACAGACACCAGGAACCTTCTCTGCTCTGGCTCTGGCTCTGGCTCTGGCTCTGGCTCTGGCTCTGGGAGGGGGTAGGCAGAGCAGCAGAAACACAGGAGCAGTGGCTACGAGTTCACAATGCTGCGGGAGATGATACTTCCTTTTTTGTTGCCTGTGCCAAGAAAATCACTGTTTTTTTATGGCAAAAGGACATGTGATCTCTCCCTGCAGCAGTTTACCCAGTCACTGATCCTGTACCACAAGCTATCACCCCTTTTCTGCCCTCCCTGCTGCCAGAGCAGGGAAGGTGCAAGGAGATGGCTGATAGGAGGGTGATGCAACCCCTGAGTTCCCTTCTGCACCCCTGCTTAGTCAGTGCCAAGGGTTCATGCCCTACTAACCTACTCATTGTTATGGTACTACTTATATCAATCCTTGAAAGAAAGAAAGAAGTAATATATATTACAGTATTCAAATTACTTTCACCTTTGATATTATTACCCCAGTACATTCAGTCAAGCTTTTTACCAGGATTAGGAGCTGAACAAAAGAATGAAATATAAAAGAGAGATCAATGCAAATCAATAGGAAACAAGTATGCTTATGTGTACTGAAAACTAGCAAGTTATCAAATTCAGAACATGAAACTAAACAACAGATTATACATCCTAAGACAAGATTTTTTTTTCAAAAATAAGGAACTTGTCTTATGTTAGTAGACCTTTTACATCATCAGTGTAATTTGAGACTGTTTGCATCTCCATATCTGTACTTTGAATGGTAAGTATCTTACATGTGAAATCTTAATATAGGCTAGTTAACTTTCTTCTGAATTGTCCAGTCATTAAACTTATTTTTGGAAAAGCTACTTCATTTCTGGAAGGCTTTTCCCCCTGTTGTAATTAATTAACATTGCTCCTACAGATTGTTGAACAAATGATTAGTCTCTTCTTAGAGCCAGCTGAACATTACACAAAAGTATTATAAAGCAGCTTAATAAAAATATATTGTAGCAGAGTAGCTATTTTTTCTCTAGCAATGGAGAAATGATTTAAACCAATCTTGAGACTGCTGTATGAAAAATGAAGTCATAGATTTAGGGATAATGGAAAAGAATCACATACCACATGGTCTATTATATTTGATTCTTCCCAAGTTCTTCAACTTTCAATAGAACGCCAATGGAAATTTTGAATTCCTTACTAATCTAAGCTATATGGCCAACACATCTGCATAGGGCTTCTTGAACCTTTCTGGACACTCTATTGTATACATATATAATTCCCTGAAAGAATAACTTTAATTCACTGTATCTAACGATGTTAACAATATATAACATACTAGTGTTTTTGTATCAATGTGAAGAATGCAGCCAAATTGCAACTGCCTGCTGCCTTTATGTTTGGTTGGTACATATGGTTTGGGTGTACCAAACTATTTCTAAACAATGAATGGACAAAGCTCCTGTATATAAAGACTTACTTTCAGTTGATGAGCTGCTAACACTGTTATGATCTTAAAATATTTGAAGAGTCATGAAAGAGTTGGAGGCAAACACCTTCTTGGTGGACAGGATGTGGGTATAAAAAGAATTTCCTGAAACATGCTCTGGCCATGCTTAGCAAATGTTGAAAAAAGTTTTTTTTCTTTGAAAAAAGCTTTTCTATTATAGCAAGAAACACACAACTGTAATATCCCTTCTAAAAATAAAACAAATGAAAACTATACAAATGATCACATGGTTGAATGAAACAAAACAATGCACAATTACTGTATCCCAACAAGGGACAACAGGCAAAGACTCCATTAAGTCCACTCATTGTATTTGGTTATTGGTCAGTTTTATCTGCTAGGTTCTGCTGTGGTGGATGCTTGTATAAAAATCCTAATGTAGGAGTTAAGTGATAGATTCCTCTAAGACAAGGGTTGTCAACTGGGGGTATGCGTACCCCAAGGGGTACTTGAGAAGGCACCAGGGGGCCGCTGCACAGACACCGCCTGCCTGGCTGGACATGGTAGGCAGGGGAAGCCCACACGCATGTGCTGCTGCCACTCCACATAAAGGGGCATGCCCCTCATCCCCTCCTCGGCCTGTGGCCTCTGGGATACATTGCTCTGCATCCAGCCACGGGGGTACACTGATCGAAAAAGGTTGAAAACCCCTGCTCTAAGACACTGATTCTCAGTCAGGATGCCGAGAGATCCTTTTAAGGTTACCATGGGGTACCACACAGCATAAGAGCTGTAAGATGTGCAAGCACTTACACATTAATAATTTACACGATAAGCCCAAAGATTTCAAATAGGAATCCACAATGTCAGAAACATTCTGCTTTGTTCTCAACTTCCTAAGTTCTTTGCAAAGAAGGAATTACTTTTATTTTTTTTTTCAATCAAAAACCAAGTGCAACTAGTTTTTGAAATGGGATGCCATTAAACTCATACAAACTATGGAAGCATGCTTGGAGTTCAAAAACATTGAGAAACCTCTGTTCTAAGGCGTCTTGTCTGCGTATGGATGGACCCAAGATCTGATCGCCAACAGCAATCTTTATATTCCTAAGATTTGTTTTTCTTAGCCACTGTTCTTTCTGATTTATTTTTATATTGAAAATAAGTTCATAAAAATAACAGAAAATTTTCATATTAAAATAAATTTGAATTTTCTTTATTGGAAAAGCAAATGTGTGCATATTTATTACCAGCTCCAAAACTGATTTTTATAGACTAAAGTAAACACACAATCAACTTTTTCTCTTTCTGCATTTAATATAAGGCAAATAAAATCCATTCCCCATAGTCTTCCTAAATAGTACAGGGTTATTGGAGGCAGATTTTTTTTAATGATTTGAGCTCCACTAAGCTTTCTAGTTTACTGTGTCTCTTTAAAAAGGAAGTATATCTAGCATACTCTATCACACTAAATGATGTAGATTGAAAATAAACAAAATGCCACAAACTATCATTCAAAAGATAAAATGTGTAAAATCCTCATAAATAATAATGGAAACTTCCAATCTTTTATGCTCAAAATGTTTCCCACGTTTGGGTTTTTTAATAATATTGTGCCTTAAACTATAGTTTTATTTTCTTTTTACCATGGGGTAAATCTCTGAGGTAGATATTGTTTGTACAGTTTGAATTTGCAAATAGATTTTTATTTCAGCCTTCTGTGCGGATATTCACCAACAGCAACAGCTCAAACGTTAAATTGAAACACAGCTACTATCTCTTCAGGGGTTTATTTCATGTGCCATTTAAACATCCATCAAACAATGATTCATAAGGATTAAAATAGCAAAGTGATGGCTTAATTCCTTAGAGTGAATGTAACTCAAACAACATAGTAAAAATGTTGACATCAAAGTGAATACTAAACAAACGTCAAGTGAAAAATCAAATAATTAAAAAATGTAAGCACATCTTAAAACCATGAAGGCTCCAGATAAAAGAACCACAACTGTACAAACCAATACACAGTAGTGTAAGTAAGATGGGATGGCTAGGGTAGTAGTCCTAATGCTGACTTAGTGTTACCTATTGGCTAGCTCCAGGTGCTGACGTAGGGTTCTGGGTGGCAGGGAGGCCATAAAAGTCATAGCTGTTGCCACAGCCACATAATCATCACCCTGACCCTGGTTCTCATCCCTCACAACCTATGGATCCCTGACATTGGTTCTCACCCTGCTTTCGCCCTTGACCCTTTCTCCACTATTCTTGCTTTTTGCTTCACCCCTGGCTAGGCTCAAGGCAGTTGCATGCCCTGCAGGCACGGCTGGGACCTCCAAACTTCCCCTGCAGTCCCAAATCCAAACTACAACACAGTAAGGAAACCCTCTGGGTGTAACCAAAAGCTGTCCCAACACAGACCCCAGCTCCCTCACTGTGTAAAATAAAGTTTCCCCTTTCTGGGTTGTATCCTCAGCTCCCTGGCTGAACTGCCACACTCCCCCTCATCCTGGGTCCTACTTCCCTGTAGGCTGTGGGCATTGTGTGTGCAGATCTCAGGGCCTCTCGAGTCAGCTAGGCAGTCCCTTTTAGCCTCCCTGCTCAGGATCTTCTTCCCTTTCAGCCTGCAGGGCCAGACTGCCTGAGTGGGCTGAGGCACTGCCTTTATCTGCTTCCTAAGCCCTGCCCTGTCCTGCTCCCCACTGGTGTTCCCTCCCTTTGGCTGATGACTTGCCTGCCCGCCCTCTCAGCTAGGGCTAGGGCTTAGCCAAGCAGCCTGCAGTCCTTTGCCTCTGGACTGCCTCGCTATCTGCCTGGCATAGTGATCTGCTGCTCTGGTTCTGCTTCCTGCCTGGCTCAGCCCCCCAGGGCTAGTTCTTGTCTGCAGCTGGCCATCTGACCACTTGCTGGCAGCCAGCTCACTTATAGCTAGCTGGAGGCTACCAGGACTACTACAGCCAGCCTATTATCTGCAGTGGTCCCCTGACTGGCCACAAGTGTTCCCCTTTTTCTTAACAAGCCATTCCCTGCCTAGGCTTCATGATTCCTGGCTTCCTGCCCTCTTGCAGCCAGCCTCTATTCAGCTGCCCTGGGTCTTTAACAGCAGCATCTTCTCTCCTTAAAGTGACAGAAGCCCTAGGCCTCCTGTCACAATATCCCCCCACCCTTTTTTTGTTCAGAAGTGTGTTGCCTTACATCAGTTTCCAATGTGTCCTCAGTCTTACAGAACAATGTTTAAAAAGGGGCAGTGTGCTGTGTAGAGTTTCTTCTCTACAGTCTTTTCCTATCATGTTTTGGTTGAAAATCACCAAGGGCTTCTAAGCTGCTGATGCCCAGAAACCCCCATTCCAAAAATCAGGGGTGGCCACCCTGTGGCATGAGTGCCACAGGTGACATGGGCAGCCTCTGTGTGTGTCATTCAGTAGCTTGGGAAGGGAACAGGCAGCAGAGTGGAAGAGAAAGGGGACAAAAAACTGCCAAAAGCGGATGGGGCAGAAACTGCAAGGCAGAAGCAGAAAGCAGAGCAGCAGATCAGACAGGGAGCATAGGGAAGGGAACAACAAACAGAGCAGAATATCAGGCAGAGGAAGGGGATTGGTATGGCACTTGGGCAGGCAGGTTAATTTGTGGCATGCCTGCCAAAAAGGTTAGGCCCATTGCATGACATAAATAATGAGTTGCTCTTGAGATCTTTTTTTTTTTGTGTCCTTGTCACAAACCTGATGTTTTCCTGGAATCATGCACATCTGAGACTGTTGATAATAAAGTATATCGCAGAATTTAGCATGTTTGTTGGAATCTGACAGGGGCGGCAATGTAAACACTTGTGCTATGGCTGTTGCAGCAGTTGAAACTCTTAGGGTTCAAGCTATTAAGTGAAAAAAGGGCAGGAGTTTAGAAACACCTCAATGTTTAGTTTTAACCATGTGCAAACTCCAAGTGGCTTCCAGCTCAGTATCTGGGATCTTCAGCTTGTCCTTTACAGGCACCTATTGACTGGCTCTAAGGAGCCTACATGCATAATCCTGTTTCCTTGAATCACCCTTCTGGATCCAGACACCTACATTTTAATGATGTTGATGCTTTGGGTAGTCTAAGGCCATGTGCAAAAATTATACATAAACTGGTATAAGTGTTTGGAAACTGATCTAAACCTGTAACAGAACAGAAATTAAGTGCACATAGCCCAGTTTAAAAATAGTGGGACCTGGTTTAAAATAGATATGGACTGACTTAATCAGTTTAATCACATTTAATCAATTTAGGTTAGACTGGTCTGTTGAACGTCTTTTCCCAGAGCCCCTCCTCACTCAAGCTAAATCACTGTCTGCCACCATAGTGCCCTGCTTTGCAGGGTAGGTGGGCTAACCTCCTTCCATTCTTGTCTGCTCTAGCTGAGCTGGGTCGGCTCTATCCATGGGCTGTCACGTAGCTGAGACAACAAAGCCCCTGTTTCCCAACCTGTTTCCTCCCTGTGCCTGTCAGCAGAGGGTGGGGGTAGGGGGAGGCTGCAGTGGGGGCTTTTCCCCCACTGCTGTTCCTGCCCAGCTGAGCTGACTGGGGTGCACAGCCCTGTCCCCTTCCTCCCACCATGAGTCACTGCCTCTGAACAGTTGGGGGAACAGAGTCCCTTGCCATGCCCCCTCTCCCACAAGCTGGGGTCTTCCCAGCTGGGGGGCCCACAAATTGGAGCTTCCCCCCCCCCACTGTGTCTGCCTGGTTGTGCAGCCCAGCCAGCCAGCCAACCCTGACAGGCATCCACAATGATGGGGGAAAGGCCCCGCACTGTGTGGACCTCACCAGCTATTCTGGCTGGGTCAGGAGGGGCTGGATCCACATGGCAAAGGCCTCTGCTTTCTGTCCCCCCTCCCCCCATGATAGGGCTGTGCTGGTTGTGGCTGACAGCAGGGGATTGGGGGCATGTGCTAGGTAGGCAATCAGGGATTGCCCCTGCTTGGCTGGGCTCAGCTGCCCTCAGCAACGTCTGGCAGGCTGGGAGGTGTGCGGGAGCACCCCCTTCCTTCTGGCCTCAGCCACTGCAGTGAAATGCCTGCCTCCTCTAACTGAAGGGTGAACATGAGTACCATTTGCTTGTGATCCAGATTACACAATTTAGAGAAACCTGCATAGATTGGATCAAATTTGCCTTAGGCTTTTTGAATGTCTGTACTTAGCCTAAAGGGCCAACCTGGATTTTTCTCCCAGTGTGAAAATGTTGTGAACCATTGTATTTCCTTATCTTATATCAGCATTGAAGCAGAAATGGGAAAAAATATAGTAAGTAAACTATCTTGAATAATTTCTTGTTCACCTGGAGTCAGAAAGTGCTGGCTGTCAATCTTGCAGACCCAAGAGGCTAAGTTAATTCCTATAATAAACCTGTTGACCTTTGTGGAATTACACCAGCTACAGATTTGGCCCTTTAAAATGTAGTTATTTGCCCATACCACATTCATGAGAAGTAAGGGAAAATATTTAGACTATTGCTAATTTAATGTATTCATGTATTTAGATAAATTAAAAATGCATATATCCAAAGCTCCAGGTGCATCACAAAATGTTAAGATAAAATCTATGAATATAATGAAAGCTACTTTGTTACAGGGGAAGTGCTGGATTTTGAAAGTTCCTTGGCTCTCCAGAGTTTATTTTTATTTTTATTTTATTTTGTTTTGTTTTTTAACTCTGACCTAAATGCTAACAGTAAACCTGTGGAACAGAACTTTAGTTTCTCAAGCATTGAATGTAGCTTTTAATGGAAAAACATGTACACCCTTACTAGACAAGTCTAACATTAGTGCAGTGTCTACTGTAAGGTATCTTGTTATTAGGATAGAGCTTGATGGTCCATTAGGTTAGTTCAATGCAAAACACAGATTTATTTGGAGAGGTTTCAATCAGGAAATTTGAAAAACAGTTTATCCTCTCAAGCCTTAAAAAAAAAACTCATCTGACCTGATGAGACAAATCAAGACCACAGTGGTGATTTAATGGAGCAATCAGCAATGTGTCAAATCTGATTGATGTGTCCCTTCAGAAACCTGACAGGTGATTTGATCCCACTGGCGCAGACAAATCTTCCCCTGAAGACCCTATTGCTAGCACAAGCTTTGGAAAGATTTTTCTAGTCTACTGTCTTTTATTTTGCCCTTGAATTGAGGTGATATTTTTGTTCAACCCCCTTTCTTTGATTTGAATAGTATTGTCCTGACCTAAAGATGTTATTTATGACACAGCATAGCTTTTACCTTTCAAAATGTCAAATGTTTAGTCAGGTGGCAAAAAGTTATTTCTCTGCTAAAGCTAAGGTAAGAAAGTAATAAATGTAATTTTCACAAAACACCAGTTTTAATAGGCAGGAATGTTTTTTAAAAACAATGAAATTTACACTTGGTGAAGAGTCAAAAGAGCATAGTTATCTTCTATTCTGGGCCTCTCATTGAGTTGATGTGAAATGACTGCAGAGAAAGGCAGAGTGCAAACAACAAGCACAAATCAATTGTGTGCTCATTTTAATTCAAATAGGAAACAAATCATTCCGCTCTAAGTTATCATTTGCTTCTACAAGTGTACATTTTTGAAAGCTTTATTGAAAGGTGTCATAAAAATTATGTTTTTAGTTCCTGTCAATGTAAACTACATGAGCTTCTTTGTTGCCTTAGAATCTGATTAATTTAAATGCCCCCTGTTCTCTCTGCTTTACAGTTCATACACAGCCTTCCCTATACAAGTCAATTGTCACATATGAAAAAAATATTCCAAATTTCATGTACTAGGTTGCAGGTATGCAATCTTGCAAGCACTAATATAAGTTAGGTGGTAAAGCCAGGCACATAATAAACTTTTATAAATTCTTTTCAGCATAAATTAATATTCTATTATTTATGTGCAATGTTGTCATGTTTGTGTAATTCAGTGTGCATAATAAATAAAAATATGGGTAAACAATGCATAAACAGACATGATAGTGCCATGGCCGCTTCACTTAACTCCACTGGGGCAAAGTAGCTTTACAGGTGGCATTGCTAAGCATGATAAAGTAATCTCAGTAATGTCAGAGTAAAGACATTTTCTGAGGGCAAAGAATTAATTTAACGGTGACTATGCCACTTCTTCCTATGACTAACATTGAGCTTGGTGCTGGAGAATAAAAAGGTATGATGCCAACAATGCCCAGATGCAATTAAAAGCCACCTGTTGCAACTGGCTGACACCATAATTTAGAGCAGGGGTGGTCAATCTGTGGCACAGGTGCCACAAGTGACATGTGGCAGACTGAGGAGACAATAGACAGCACAGCAGCAGATAGGACAGGAAGAAGAAAATGAAACAGCAGACTAGGCAGGGCAATGGGGCTGGAATGGCAATTGGGGAATGTACAGAGCTAATCTGTGGCACACCTGCCAAAAACTGATGGTCCTCACTGGGCGCATCTACACATGATGCCATAGCAAGGCACTACGGTGACGTAGTGTCCATGGACAAAACCCATGACGCTGCAGCTATGTCACTTTAGTGACACCCCCCCCCCATTATAGCATGTCACTATGGTGACACAGTGCCTAAAAATAAGTGGCTTGCACAACACGGTACCAGCTATTACTGCACCATCTTTTAGTACTGAGTAACAATGGCACCATAGCAGCATATGTAGACATGCCCATTGATTTAGAGAATTCATCAGGGACACCCTGGGATCAGCTAGCATATACAGGGCCCAGGATCTGGAGAATACAAAACTAACCTGAAGCCCCATTTACTCCCTACCCTTCCCTATAACTCTGTAAAAGCCAAGGCATATGTACGCATATAAAGAGATAGATAGCTCTGCAATAGCAAGAGTTCTAAAAACCAGTGTGTTTCATATATTAATTCCCATTTCACATGAGCCTTTCAAATAATTTCCATTAATAAGACATGGTCTTATAGGAGACTTAGGAAGAAAAAGTTCAATATATTTTCCTCAGTAAAGGCTTAGATTTACATGGTGGTGTTTATTTTTCTTTGTGAAATATAAGAAAAAGTCTGTTTAACCTCTGAACAGTTGAATAAGGTAATTATTTGTAATGCATTAGCAGTAATATGAAATTGCATATAAAGTATGCATGATCTGAATCAAGAGCC
>NW_017729027.1:30418885-30420440 GCF_001723915.1 Gavialis gangeticus | reverse complement strand
TGTTTATTTTTCTTTGTGAAATATAAGAAAAAGTCTGTTTAACCTCTGAACAGTTGAATAAGGTAATTATTTGTAATGCATTAGCAGTAATATGAAATTGCATATAAAGTATGCATGATCTGAATCAAGAGCCTGGTAAGGTCATTTCTTTTTAATGAAGTCAATTCATAATTAAAATCAACACAAGGGATCAACATTCTTGGAGGAGGGGACCTAATCTTTAATGGTGGCAGTTGCAGATCTTGTGTCCAATCCCAGTCTGACTGCTTTATTAAAAAAGTGTTTGGTGCTCTTCTCTAGCAAAAATCAATTTTAACACCCTCTGCAAACAATTTTCTTCCTCCTATAATCATTTTCATTTTTAATTATAAACTTAATTTATCAGTGTAACAAGATACAATTGGAGATTTGAAGAGAATGGTTTACTTTAAGGATTACATTAACTGAATAATTGAAAATTATATTAATTGAATAATAATAGATTTGAATTTATTACTACTTTATTTAACTTTTATTAAAAGCAAGTATCTGGCACCAATCACAATTCATATGGACACACTCTTCAATGGTTACTTTGAATGTTAAATATCCCAAATGTGAAGAATTAAACACCATGATTTCTTACTAACTATATCCTTTGAAAGAATGTTATGATTGACTTCAGTATTTTATGCCTATACTGTCCAGCATAGTCAACAAGTGGGGTCTTGGGAAAAAGTTTTGCATTAAACTCACTGACATCAGTGGGCCCTCAGCACATTCAGCATGAGGCGGCTTTCAGGCTTCAGCACATAGTGTCTCACTCAGATAACAATGCAGACAGGAGAAAGATTCCCAGTCATGTTAAAGGGCATTGGATTAGGCCAGAAGTTTAATGGAAGTCTTTTCATCAATGTCAATGAGCATTAGGCTGTACCTACAGGCCACGTCCAGAAGAGCACGCACGTGCCTCTAGCTCCGTCTCAAACCCCTTTGAGGTGGGGCAACAGGCACATGTGGAAACGAAAAAATTTGCAGCGCGGGGAGAAAATTAGACCTCTGGATATCCAAGGGTCTAAAAAAATCAAAGATTAAAAAGGTGGAGGCAACCTGAGGCAACTGGAGGCTGGATCCTCCATGGAGACGCTCTGGCTGCCAGAGCATTTCTGTGGTTAGCCCCTCACCCTGGTGCTGAAACACGTGGCCAGCCAGACCATGTGTTCAGCACCAGGGCTCCAGTGCCGGTAAGTAAAGGGTTGTGGGGGCTGGAGGAGGGGGGAGGGGACCATAGGGGGTAGCCATGTGTGCCTAGGGGTGCAAGTTGAGGGGTGAGGCTGGATGAGGCAGCCATTGGGGGGCTGCAGCAGCTGGTGGGGCCTGGGGCCAGGAGGGGCAGCAATCAGGGACTGGGGTGAGACATGTGGGCCTTGGAGGAGGGGTGATAGCCCCTGTGGTGGCCATTTGGCCTCTGCTGGGGGGCCGTACCCCTTGTGTGAGAGCCGTACCCATTGTGTGGGGACCGTGGCACTGTTGGGGGACCATAGAATCAATGAGTCAGAAGGGACCTAGACAGATC
>NW_017729027.1:30417795-30418874 GCF_001723915.1 Gavialis gangeticus | reverse complement strand
TCTCTAAGCTTGGCCCCCAGAACCACGTAGTCATCCATGATCATCCATGATCTGGTCCGGGCTACTCCGGGCCGCATCATTGGTTCCCATGTAGATGAGGACCATAGGATAGTCCTTGTGATGTCCCCAATCTTGGCTCCTGGGAGACAGTACATTTCTCTCACATTAGGGTCCATGCAGTGGATGGGTCCCTCTGTTCCTCTGAGGAGGGAGTCTCCTATGATGATGACCCGCCGTCTCTTCCTCTGGGTCATTGGATGATGCTCAGGAGGTACGGATGCGCTGGCTTGTTGGATGAGAGTGTGGCTTCCTCCCTTCCTCCTTCCTCGTGCCCAGTCTCCTCCAGCACTGCCGGGGCCGCATACCTGTTACCCAGTTGTACTTGGGTGACAGTTGATGCAGCTGTGCACCTCCTGTGATGCCGCCTGGCCCTGGAGGTGACCGTCCTCCATTCTCCTCCTGCAGACTTCTGGGTGGTGACAGTCTGAGGGGACGGGCCCTGCAGAGAGAGAAAGTACCCATCAATCTCATCCTCCATGGCCCTGATCCCCCGCAGCCTGCTCACCTCCACCTGGAGCTCTCTCACCTGCCCCTCCAGTGCCGCAATCCTGGCACAGGTGGGACAGGTGAGAGAAGCCTCTGCTGCCATGTCCCCCCCCCGGCCCCAGGGACCAAGCCCTGGGGCCGAGACCAAGCCAGGTAGCCCCCACAGGCAGGTGGCCCCACCTGTGTGGAAGCCTCACCGGTCCCTGGGCCAGGAGGCAGCCATGGGGCAGGAGCCCTGGCTGCACTCTGTGTGACAACTCCCATACTGTCACCCACACTCACTTACGTGCTGCTGCTGCCACTCCTTGTGTGGGGACTGTAGCCCTGTTGGGGGGCCATACTTCTTGTGTGGGGGCCGAATCCCCTGTTGGGAGCCTGTAACCCCTGTGTGGGAGCCATTGCCCCTGTACGAGGGCAGCAAAATATATATTCATGAAGTCATGAAACATGAATTTAGAGTTCACTTTATTATTATGATAAGAGACTTGCTTTAACACTGTAGATATATCAATAAAACATTGTCCAACTGATCG
>NW_017729027.1:30415238-30417745 GCF_001723915.1 Gavialis gangeticus | reverse complement strand
TGTGGAGGAACATGGATTTGGGGGTATTTTACAGAGTGACTTTGGGACTTTTTTTATCAGGGATTTTTCATTTTTCCAATAGGGAACACCAGAACTCCTGCTAGGGAGGCTAGTGGCAGGACCCTGCCTGCTCAGAGCTGGCACCTTGGACCCAGCTGACTGTGACTGACCTCCTGGCCAAATGGGTACAAGAGGACATGCTTTGACTGTTCAAAGCAGGCCACCACACCCAGAACATCTTCCGGGCGATAGCTGCCCAGATAGCTGAGCAGGGGGCACAATGGGCAGTAGTGACGCAGACAGGCCAACCCTGCAACCACAGTCCACTGGCAACTGGCCCAGAAGGGCAGATGCCTCTACTGGCTGTGCAGTCACCAAACCAAGTCTGGCAGGTGAACAGCAGGACACAGCTAGGCAACAGTCCCCACTCCCAGACTGCTGCAGTGGGTAGAGTGTGCAGGGAACTCTCAGGTTTGCTTCAGCAGTTCAGCTGGCCCAAGGTGTAGTGTCCCCATGTACCAATTGGCTTGACCCCAGAAGCTTCTGAGAGGTAGTACCCCTGAGCTACTTGCCAGGGCAGCTTTTTATACTTCTGGAGACAGCACAGGTTCTGGCCTCAGGCTCTAGCTCCCCTTGGCTGCAGATTTGGAAGTAGCCAGGCAGGGTTATTTTGCCCCAAGTGGCACAATTTGCTGCACACCAAAGTGCAAGCCCAAGCATGTGCACTGAGGCAAAAAGCCCTGGCTCAAATCTGCACTGCTTTTATTTGAGCTGCTGCAAGCGCGTGTGCTTTCATGTGTGGATGCACCCACAGTGGCTACATTTTACTAGTTGGCCATTTGAGGGCTACACTTTTAAAAGTTATTAATCATTTTGGTTTCCTTCCTTTCAAAGATTTAATAGACATTAGGGCTGGAAGGGACCTCAGAAGATCATCGAGTCCAGCCCCCTGCCCAAAGGGCAGGAAGTCAGCTGGGGTCACAGGATCCCAACAAGATAAGCATCCAATTTACTCTTGAAGGTGTTCAATGTAGGTGCTTGAACAACCTCCAATGGCAAGCTGTTCCAGACTTTCGGGGCTCGGACAGTAAAGAAATTCTTCCTTATCTCCAGCCTGAAATGGTCTTGCAGTAGTTTATAACTGTTCAACCTCATCATCCCATGGGGCACTCTGGTGAACAAATGTCCCCCCAGATACTGGTGGTCACCCCTGATAAACTTATAGGTGGCCACCATATCACCCCGAGCCTACACTTTTCCAGGCTAAAGAGCCCCATGGCTCTCAGCCTGTCATCATAAGCTCTGTTTTCCTGACCTCTGATTATACGTGTGGCTCTTCTCTGGACTCTCTCAAGCTTCTCCACATCCTTTTTGAATTGTGGAGCCCAAAACTGAACGCAGTACTCCAGCTGCGGCCTCACTAAGTGCAATTACAAGGGGAGAATGACGTCCCGGGATTTGCTTGAGAAGCAACTATGGATGCAAGCCATTGTTTTGGTCACTTTACTAGCCGCAGCATCGTATTGCAGGCTCATGTTCATCTTGTGGTCAATGATGACCCCCAAGTCTCTTTCTTCCATGGTGCTAGCCAGTGTAGCACTGCCAAGCCTGTAAGGATGCTGCAGGTTTTTACTGCCAACGTGGAGAACCTTGCATTTTTTGGTGTTAAACACCATCAGGTTCTCATCCGCCCATTTGCTGATCCTGTCCAGGTCACCCTGGATCACCCTCCTGTCTTCAGGTGTGGATGCTTTGCCCCAGAGTTTGGTCCCATTGGTGAACTTGGCCAGTCCACTCCTGACTCCAATGTCTGCATCATTAATGAAAATGTTGAACAATATGGGTACAAGGACAGAGCCTTGGGGGACCCCACTGGTCACAGGGCACCAAGATGATTGACTTCCATCAATTACTACCCTCTGGGGGTACTACTCTCTGACCATGGAGCCAATTTCCCAGCCAGCAGATCGTGATGGACCCAAGTCCACATTTGCCCAGTTCTGCCAAGAGGAGATTATGGGATAGCAGATCAAAGGCTTTTTTGAAGTCAAGATATATAACCTCAATCTCATCTTCCTTGTCCAGGTGATAGGTCACCTGGTCATAGAAGGAAATGAGATTAGTCAAGCAAGACCTATCCACAACAAACCCATGCTGGCTATCCCTCGGGATGTTGGCATCAGCCAGTCCATTAAGGACTGGGCTATGATGCTTGCCAGCTCCTTGAGTACCCCGGGGTGTAGATTGTCTGGGCCAGCTGTCTTGAAGGTATCCAACCTCTCAAGGTGTTCCTTCATGAAGTCAGCATTGATGAAGAGCAGGGGATCTCCCTCACCCGGACCTCCTTGTCCCATAGTGGGCATGGGCGTCCCATGGGACTGTTGAAAGACTGACACAAAGTACCCATTTAATAGGTTGGCTTTTTCCTAGGTGTAAGTTGTCCCATCTGGTTCTACAAGGGTCCATTGTTGCCTTTGCTTTTCCTCTGGATCCCCACATATCTGAAA
>NW_017729027.1:30406505-30414783 GCF_001723915.1 Gavialis gangeticus | reverse complement strand
GAAGTCAAGGATTTCAGTGTTGCTGACTGACTTGCCAGCTTTATGGCAGATGGTGAAGGTGATCAGCTCGTGGTTGCTGTCACCCAGCTTCCCATTGATCACTAGGTCACAGATTAGTTCATCCCCAGTAGCCAGTACCAGGTCAAGCAGTGCTTTACCTCTCACTGACCTGTAGACTTCTTGATTAAGGTAGAGGTCATCCAAGCATGATAGGAAGCTTTGCAACCACTCGATGAACTTCGCACGAGATGTTTGGGTAATTGAAGTCACCCATGACAACCATGGTCCTGGAGCATACGGCCTCAGCCTGTTCACAGGTGTACTTCTTTTCAAGCTCTTGACTTTGGGTGGGAGGTCTGTAGTAGTGTCCCACCATTGTGTCCCCTGTGCCGTGTTCCCCATGGATTTTAACCCAGAGGGTTTCCAGTCATCCACTCTGGTCACCAAAATCAGCTTGCAGGGACGCATAGCTTTCCTTAACATAGAGAGCTACACCCCCAACCCTTTTATGTACTCGATCCCTCCTGTACAGAGTATAGCCATCTATCCCTGTGGTCCAGTCATGGGTGGAGTCCCACCAGGTCTCTGTTATCCCTATTATGTTGTAATTATTTGCGTTAAGCAGGAGGACAAGTTCTTCATGCTTATTCCCCAAGCTCCTGGCATTGGTGTACAGGCAGGCAAGCATCCTCTTTGGGGCTCTTGCCTTGTCCACAGATTGTACCAGGGCTCGGGCAGAGGTGGGCTCCCTTAAGTGCCTTGGCCTGCTGACTTTGCAAAGGTTGCTCAGTGGGTCAGCAGTGGCGGTAGTCCCCCCAGCCCCCGGTGGACTTAGTTTAAAGCCTGGTGGAGAAGGTCAGCCAGTCTGGCTGAGAAGAGCCTCCCCCCCGGGGGAGAGAGGTGGAGGCCATCTCTTCCCAGTAGCTTGCTGTCTTTCTCACCAAAGAGCAGGTTGTGGTCATGGAAGCCAAACCCTTCCTGATGACACCAGTGCTGCAGTCTTTGGTTAACTACCTGGATCCACCTTTCCCTCCTCAGCCCATACCCTGAGACTGGGAGGATAGAAGAGAACACCACCTGTGCCCCCAGACCCTTTAGCCCCACTCCCAAATCCGTATAGCGCCTCATGACCCGACTGGGAGCGCTCCGAGCCGTGTCACTGGTGCCCATATGAATAAGGAGCATGGGAGAGTGGTCTGTGGGCTGGAGGAGCATAGGGATCATCTCCGCAATGTCTTGGATGTGAGCCCCTGGGAAGCAGCAGACTTTCTGGGCTAAGGAGTCGAGGCACCAGATTGCCCCCTCAGTCCCACTCAGGATGGAGTCTCCCCAACAAACACTTTAGTTTTTGTCTTGGGGAGAGCAGGAGCGGTAGCTGCAGTTGGGCATGTGTTGCCTGTGGGAGCTAGCAACTCAGCAGGCTCTACTGGGGCTGCAAGAGGTTCATACCTATTGCTAAACTCCGGCAGGGCAGGGGCCTTGGTGTGGTGGGCCTTAGGACCCCACTTACCTCCGGCTGTGCTGGGGGCTGGCGGGGGGCTTCAAGGCTGCTGTGGGTCTCTGGGGGGCTTTGAGGGAGTGGGGGCACAGTGGGCTTTCACCCGTGTGTCTCTTGCCTTTCCAGAGCCTAACTGAGGCTTTTTTGCTGTTGGTGGTCCCTTTTAAACTACGCGCATGCACAGTTGGCCCGCCGTCGATGACCTGCTCTTGGGCAAGGGGGGGCCCTGCCCAGGATTTGGGGGACCCTGCCCCACTGAAGGGGGACTAGTGAGTACCCCCCTACCTCTCTCTCTCCTTGGGGGGCTGAGCGAAGTAGGGCCCTGGGCGGGGCATGGTGAGACCTGGCCCGGCTCCACTCAGCCACCTTCTCCCACTCTCTAAGTGTTAGCCCCCTCCCACCATGGGCCCTGCTTACCTCCAACTATTGAGGGTCCAACTTGAACCACCACCAGAGCCTGTCCCAGCAGCAGGCAGATCCCAGGGGCAGGGACCAGTCTCCTGACCCTGCTGCCCAGCTGACCAGGAATAAATTTTCTCCTGGTCACCTGTCAGGTGTTAATATATGCCTTACTGTGAAGTAACTACTCTGTGGTTAATTTCCTACCTACAAATGCAGGTAACAAATTAACCACTGAGTAGACCAATTTACTGTGCAGCAAGCATCTGCACATGTAGATGGTGATGCTTACTACTCAGTAAATTGGTCTACTGTGCAGTAAAGCATCTTGTGTAAATGCGACCAATAGGTCTCTGATAATGATTCATGGTAACATGCTAGAATATGCTATGTGACTTGAGCTCACTATTTACAATGCTTTTATTTCATAAACAGGAATAAAATTTTTGTATTTTCACTTAAGAAAGGTGTCTGGCCAGGATAATAATTAGAAGGCTGGGCAAAGGGCTTATTTACACTTTTTCAGGCAATTTCACTACAAGTTTTGCAGCACAATATCATAAAATGCAGATGTCATGATAATATAATTTATATACATCTAGTCCACTACTGCTAGAACAGTAAACTTCATTTAATCGGGCTGTATTGTATAGAATGATGTCAATCTGCAAACCTATGCATAGATATTGCCAACTTTTTGTGTGCAACTAGCATGGAAATTGGAATAAAAGCCAGGGAAGACTGTTAGCATAACATACGGGCACCACATTGAAAAATAGCTATCATTTATTTTCTCCAAATTAATTAATCTCTTAACTCAGATGGGATGGTATTTTTTTAAAACTTAAATATAGGCAGAAAAGCTCAGGAAACAATATTTTGTTGCCAATTCTCATGAGGTATCCTGACCTGCCACAAACAATTAGTGTATTATGTACTATATAATAGACAAGTTTAGGCAAGGTTTGCAATGTGCTTTGAGTTCTATGGGAGATAGATGCTATCAAAGAGGAAAATAGCTGTGAGTGACACCATGTGGCAATATTCATGTCTATGTTTTAGGAGGGGTATTCTGCTCTGAGTAAGCAAAATAGTAGAAGCAGAATATCAGTTTCACTCAAATGTAGTCACTAATCATAGACAGTAGAAAACTTCAAATTTACACTGGATAAGTAATGGAATCTTTCAAATTATTGGTAAGTAATAAGCTCAGGGATTAGTTTGTAATGTCTTTTTACAGGACAAAAGGAGCCATTTTTGGAAGGTTATCCTATGCCTTACCTTGCCCTACATCTCCTTGTCAATAGTATCTTAATGCCATATGTTGTGTGACTGTTGTCTTTATAGTGATGTCTGTTAGAGTGACAATATTTAGATCTTGGGGACCACTGGATTTGCAGATGAATAAAGGCTTTACTCTGTGTCTCAGCAAAGCTGCTAACCACAAGGAAGAATGATATATTAAAAGTAACATTGCAAGACGTATAGGCAAGCAGTTTCCTAACAATGTGCTAGTGTGTAGGATATATAATTTATGGTGCAAGGAGAACAAGATGCAGCCCACCAGCTATTGTCAGGAGATAAAGCAGAAGCAAGACCTTGGAGATGGAGGAAGAGTCAGCAAGAAACCACAATTGACTGGAGGAAGCTGGGTTCACGGTCTTGAGCATGCGCTCACGGCAAAAAGTCATGTAATTGAATTAAATGCATAGGCAATTCCATGCTAATGAACTAAACAATAAACAGAGGTGGAGCTTGAGATAGGAAGAAATATGGATGGAACAAAGGAGGGGCAAAGGTGGAGTAAATGTTAATGAGTATAAACCAAAGTGTAAAAGTATGGAAAAAAAACTAATGTTCACTGCAGCTCCCCAGTTTCTTTGGGAGCTAGTCTGAAGCTGTCTTCATTTTGAGTAAAGCTGTTAGCTAGCAATGTGTACTGGTGTTTGCTCCCTTCAGTTGCTGGATCAATGAGCAATTGGATTTTCATCTCCCTAGTCATTGGGCACCTCATGGAGGCGGGGTCTAACAATGTCTTAACTGTTGTTGGTAATATTCAATAAAAACATTAACTAGAAAAAGAATGTAGCAGATTTGTGGCCTCTGAAGCAGCTGTAAAGCCCCGCTTTCCCCACTCCTCCTCCCGGTGGCTGTGAATTCCCTGCCTAGCTCAGGTTCTAATGTAGCCCTCCCTTGTTCATTCACCCACCATACCTTTTTCTTATTAGAGAAAGTGTAAGGAAGGCTTCCCATGGGCTATTAGAGAAAGCCTGAGTCCGTGTAAATCACTACCAGGTCCCTGTCACCTCAATTCAGTTTTCAAGCCTAATAGGCCCTTTCTAGCTTGCTTATACCCCTATGGGCACCTGTAGGTTTAAGAGTAGGTTGCATTGCTCCATTCCTCCCCATCACCATGCCCCAAGCCTTGCAGGTGTTACTGTACCATTATCCACTCTGTAGGGGTGGTGTATTATGTTTAGATACTTTGCTGCAGAGGTCAATCCTGTCTTTCCTGACTGATTTTTGAATTTTTTACAGAGATTCACTGACCCATCTAAAAAACATTCAGGTTATAGGTTGTAACATTACAAAATGTTAGCAAAGTCAACATATGGCAGAGTTGTGGGGAAATGTCCCCCCCCTGCCAAAACACCAGAAGCTCCCCTGACACTTCTATGACTTCTATGACTCTTATGGACTTTTCTTCTCTAGAAGCTTTTACCAAATCTTTTACAAATCTTTGTGAAAATATTGGCATTTTCATTTTTGCATATGACTAAAGAAATAAGATACACAGCACTATAGAATGACACTAGAACACAGAATGCAAAGTGTCAAAAGCAGGTGTGAACAATATCCTTTTTAAATTAGTTTCAGTGCCCCAAAATTTTATAAGAATTTATATTTGGGATTTGTAGAAGTACCCATTCCCCCTGAAAATGGTTTTGATTTTTTGCTTTAAAATGAATTTTCACTTTATACAAAATAGTTTTATTTTAGTTTAGTTATGTTTAAAATGCTGAACAATTTAAATATAATTGAAAATTAGAATTTAACTGTATACCTGTTTGGACAGAGATACTTTGTATAACTATTTGGTTAAAATAACACTAAAAAATTGCTTCAATCACTGAATTGTGCATATAAAAAAGGCAAATGCCCTCTCTTCTGCTGTGTCCAATAGATGAATGATTTAAGCAATAGCTTGAGTAAAGGGGAGGGGGTGGCATCAGCCCCAGGCACCATCTTGGGGTGGGTAGGTACTCAAAAATAGCCATCAAAAACAGCATGGCAGCCAGCACTGTCCTGTGCACCACCACTGCCCAGGGCACAGAGCTGCCGTGTTTCCCCTCTGGATCTGAGTATGAAGAGCATCTCTAGATACTGCCAGCTTATATTTATACTCTCCCACTGACTTCAGAGTGTAACTTAGTTATTTATAATGTTTGAATTTGGAAGGAAAAACAATGGAAGAAAACATATCTGCCTCATGGGGAATGTAGTAGGAATTAGTTAATGTTAGACATGCTGCTTCAAAAATGAAAAGCTCAATTTAAGGGTATAGTATTATTTTTATGAAGACAAAATATTTAGTTATGTAGACATGTTATAATCAGATCAGTCTAACCAAGGGTGAGTTGATTGAAATGGCACTCATGCAAGAATTTGCAGATTTTAAATCAGCCAAAAAATGGAGCACCTGATCTAAGTTAGTTCACCCCAGGAGGTGCACTAAGAGGGTTAACCCAATCTAGGAAGAGCTTAACACAATCTAGTGAACACCTGAACACGTTTGCAGTTTGCAGCACAGATCTGAAGCTATGCCATTCCTTCCCGCCTCCCCCCCCCCATGCCCCTTTGACCCTGACCAGGCTATTTTTAGGCTTCCAACTCCTTCCCCTTGACCAAGCAACTGCACCCACCAACCCACTCAACAGACCCACCAGCTCTCCCAAGTCCACCAATCCCACCCCACCCAGACCCTGTAATCCCCAATCCAGACCTGCTAGTCCTTCCGCATAGTCCAAGTTGCTTATCTGAGGCTGCCTGCACCATTCCCACTTGTGTACATACTGGTCTAGGTTTAGGCAGATTAAATACATGGCCAAAACTTAGGGCGTGACAAATGCTTGTTTGCACTTTTGAACACTGATCAAGTTTTGGTGTGTTGGTAGCAGAGATCAACTTGGAGTAGCAGTACTCTGTTTTAGGATTCACAACACAATGATGCGATGCTGGAAGTGCAGTAGACTAAATCTACTGTGTATTAGCACATCATGGCAAAAAGCCATGCTAATGCACTAATGTGCAGTAGAATTAGTCTACTGCACATTATCATCATATAAAAAATGTGTGCCGGTACTACACAACAACATCAAGAAGCAGATTTATCTACACTTCCTGTTTCATTATTTTTTGTAAAGTGTAGTATGGATAAATTTCTGCAGGAATAATTCCATTTTTGGCTATCTGTTGTATTTGTCTAGTTCCAGTAATCATCAAGGTTCTTCACCAAAATTAGATAATTGCATTTAAATACAAGTAGTTTTGTGCCTGATTTTTTAATGAATAACCCACTGATTTTATAAATGCAATTGTGATGCAGGTATGCAAATTTGAATAATTGAAAGCTCTTTCAATGTGGATCTAAATTGTAGATCTAAAGTCTGGAAAAGACAATTATCTATGATCTGTAATGGATAAGATACAGAACATCTATAAAACATAAGGCATTCAAAACAAGGACAAATTTTTTTGAGAACTGTAGATAATTGACAGCAAGTTCAAAACTAATAGTCTCAAAAAGTAATTTCTAGATTTCCAGTTGTATAGCTTTTTTTCCTTTCTGGGACTTCTGTCATTTAGGAATTTCATGTCCAGTACAGAAATCAATGGGCTAATATTTGATTTCCAGGATACTTTTTTCCAAAGGATTTTTTACTGTCCAGAAATATCATTCTTTGATGAAAAACAGAAGTCTGCAAGACCAGAATTACATGGAAAAACTTTAAAAGGCATACAAACATAAGGAATAAAAAAAGACACTTCCTAGGCCTACAAAGCAAAGGGCAAAGATACAGCAATGTGGCAAAATCAGGGGCAATAACCCTTTTCTCTGAAATGACCTCATAAAGAAAGAGTAGATAACCATCCCACAAGAAAGTCCACTCAAACAAAAAATTACAAATCATCTGGAGAAAAGATTATTTTTATTATTACACACTAGTAAAACTAAAATGAGTATAATATAACAATTACTCTGGTTTGTAGTGATGGAATAATTACTACAAAGCACCAGAAATTCAAAACTAACTTTTCTGGCAGTGCTTAGTACAGAATTGTTTAGATGCTTTCCCTTAAGTCCCAGTCCAAATCTAATTGTGAAAAACTTTTCGGAGATTCGAATGCACTTTGAACCAAGCAAGGCAGAGAGAAATTTCCATCAGCAGAGTACTTATCAGCTGAATTATATATAGGAAGGATTTGAGTATGTAAAATGTACCTATCATTTTCCCCCTATTTTTATAACACTGTAGCTGTCCTTGGCAACTTGACACACATATAAAAATGGCAAGTCCTTGTCTTTCAGAACACTGCACCGGACTGCTGCATGGCTACCAAATCTTGTTTAGAGAGTTTATATAGTTTATGCCTTCATATCCATGAAGGTCCACTGCTGAAGAATGGATTGGGTGACAGTGTCAAGGATATTTATTGATCATATGATACTGATGTTTGATTGGTTACTCAGCCTAGAACAGGATATCTCCTGGACACTAAGCAAACTCTCCTTAATGCCAGCCACCTGGCTACTTGGTCAGCGTGCTACAAACTAGGTAATGATCCCTAGGGAGCAGGGGTGGATCCAGAGGGGGTACGGTGACACAGATACACCCCACTTTCTAACCATATGGCAGAAGCAGCAGTCAGGGACTTTTTTAGGTCCCTGAAGAAAGTTCCCACCCTTCTTCCCTTTTGTACTCGGAGGCACAAACCCTCTCCTCACATCCCTGACCCCTCCCATCCCACTCTCACCTGTTCATAGAATCATAGAATCATAGAAGTAGGGTCGGAAGGGACCTTGTAGATCTTCAAGTCCGACCCCCGCCTGGGCGGGAGAAAAGACTGGACCCAAATGAGTCCAGCCAGGTAGTCATCAAGCCTCTTCTTAAAGATCCCCACAGTAGGAGCCAGCACCACTTCCCTAGGAAGTTGGTTCCAGCTCCTACCCGCCCTAACTGAAGTAGTTCTTGTGGATGTCTAATCTAAATCTACTCTCTAATAATTTGTGTCCATTGTTCCTTGTCATGCCAGGGGGCGCTAGGGGAAACAGTGTCTCCCCCAAACCCTTCTGGTCCCCCCTAGTGAGTTTATAGACAG
>NW_017729027.1:30405471-30405992 GCF_001723915.1 Gavialis gangeticus | reverse complement strand
TCACATTGTCGGCCCATGTTCATCTTGGAGTCAATAATGACTCCAAGATCCCTTTCTGCCTCTGTGCTCTCAAGAAGGCAGTTTCCCATTCTATAAGTGTGCTGCTGGTTTCTACTGCCCAAGTGCAGCACCCTGCACTTGTCAGTATTGAAACGCATCCTGTTTATGTCAGCCCACTCCTGTAACCTATTCAGGTCTTGTTGCAGTCTTTCCCTCCCTACTAGCGTGCTCACCTCACCCCAAATTTTGGTATCATCAGCAAATTTAAACAGGTTGCTTTTCACCCCATCATCCAAATCACTGATGAAGAAATTGAACAGCGCAGGCCCCAGGACTGAGCCCTGGGGGACTCCACTGCCCACTTCCACCCAGGTCGAATATAACCCATCCACCACCACCCTCTGACTACGACCCTTCAGCCAAGCTGCAATCCATCTGACTGTGTAAGCATTGATGCCACAGTCGCCTAGTTTTTTAGGATCGGATGGGAGACGGTGTCAAAGGCCTTGCTGAAGTCCAGA
>NW_017729027.1:30405233-30405460 GCF_001723915.1 Gavialis gangeticus | reverse complement strand
TGGAATGGTCCGTCCTGGCTGACTGTTCCTCCCAGCAGATATCCAAGTAATTAAAATCATCCATGACAACTACAACCCTTGCCTTAAGTGACTCTGCAAGCTGGCCCGAAATTCCTGGTCCAGCTCCTCCCCTTGGTTGGGGGGTTTGTAGTAGACCCCCACCGTCAATCACTCTCCCCATGGTCCCCTTTAATCTTAACCCAGAGCACTTCAGCCTGACCTTCCTT
>NW_017729027.1:30397085-30404916 GCF_001723915.1 Gavialis gangeticus | reverse complement strand
CCTTCCTTCTCTATCCCGCCTGTAAAGCCTATAGCCCCTAAAGCTGACTGCCCAGTCATGGGACAAATCCCACCATGTTTCTGTTAGCCCTATGACATCTGGGTTGGAACTAGCTATTCTGAGGGTGAGTTCCTCCTGTTTATTCCCCATACTGCGAGCATTGGTGTATAGGCATTTAAGGCCTTGCAAGACTGTGTGTGCCACCCCCCTTTTAGGGAAACTGTCTGGATGCCCATTTCTTACCTTAGCACTCCTTGCCTTTGTCACCTGCCTTGCTCGGATGGTGTCTTCTCATCTTCCTGCGGCCCCCTCTCCCAGCGAGGCTAGTTTAAAGCTCCATCTGCCTCTGTTCTCTGCTGCTGTCTGGGGTGGCAGGGGAAGTTCCTGTCCTTCTTCAGTTGGTCTGTGCAGGGGTTGGATTCACCCTGAAACAGGAGCTGTGGGAGAGATGGCAGGTGACAGCAGCCCATATGTTCCCTACTCGACTTTTCCTGTCCACATGTTCCCCACCACTCTGGCAGCATTGGTTGCTGCTCATGAACCTCCACATTATAAGATCATGGATCTGCTTCTGCTAGTGAATGATCCTTCTCTCAGTGCAGAAGCCCCACACAAGGCCTTGTAAAAGACTTATGTTGTTAACAGCAGCAGAAACTAGGGATGTACTTATCCATAAAACATGTGCATATGGTGGGTACCACACATACATATGGATATATATAATGTGGGTCCCACAGATATAGTGGGTAAAAACTAAGCTATTAATATAATACTATTGAAGAGCCAAGTATTTTATATGGATATGAGGCCAGTAACAAAATGATTCATCAGGTAGCTACATAAGACTTAGGTGGACATTAGCTACTTGAATTCTAAATAACAATTTGAATTGAATCTTTACTAGAAATGGTACCTCCATTTAAAGGTATATAGTTCTAGACATAATCACTATGGCTTCTGCACATTCTCAGGTGATGCCCCTAACTCCTGCCTAAGATCTGATGCAATTTAAATTGTACCAGACTTAAATTCTTTTTCAGGCCCTGGAGAAGCCTCCATCAGTAAGTGCATAACAATCACATTTAATTTACACTGACAGCAAGGGATTCTGTTCAAAGAGGGTGATGATACTTCCCAATAGTCTAGTGGTTGGACCACTGACTCAGCAGGTGGGAACACCTATGTCCTCCTGGGCCTGAGAAAATTCAGATTAACATCTTCCACTACCCTGGACTATGGCTTAACCACCACAGTAGAGAATACTTTGGATGTGTCACTCTTCACCCTTCCTGTTGAGCCTGGGAATACAGGAGTGAAAGAATTATGGGGTTAGAAGGAAAGTAAGCAAGAAGTAACCTGAGTTTTTAACCAATTGATTATGGAACTTTTGTAGAAGGAAGCTCTCCATGTCACCAGGCTTATTACTGGTTTGTAACCATAAATGAGACTGCAGGTTATGAATTGCAAGTGAATGATGCCACCTTAAGCTGTGTGAGTCATTTGCCTCTTACCTGTGAGCTCTAGTCTATTTTGAAATGGCCAGATAACAGCCCATTTCAGGTGTGTCCCAGTACCATTTCTCTTGAGGTAAAGTTAGAACGGTCTATGAAGAAGCAAGATACAATTGCAAAGCCTCCAAGCAAAGTTCTTTATGTGAGGAGGGCCCTACTAACACCATTTGAGCAGAGTGGTATGGACAGCAGGAGAAATGCCTGAGCACAGAGCCCTGTCAGCTGTGTGGCCTCCTCCATACAATTTCAGGCCAATTCATAAAGGTGAATGGGGTACTTCACATCTTGTATGTATTATATAAAGGTCTCCACAAGAATAAGTATGCGTTGCTCCATTAGTGCACATTGGTTTCCTCTTGGTACACATTCGTAAATTATGTTTTGCAACAATGAGGGCTAACCTTATAGATTTTTGAAAGAAGGTTGACATTCCAATGATGTCATGTAACACCATGAAACAGGGTCCTGATTATCTGCCTGTAGCCTAGTAATTTTTACTTTGACTGAAGTAATGTGCCTATTTTGAACACAAGGAAAAATATCCATCTTGCACCCCACAATAATCCATTAAACAAGTATGTAGAGAAATCCAGGCAACAAGCCCAAACTAACTTTAACAGCCTGGTATTTGAATAAAAGCAAGATTAAATAGTAGCATCAGGATCAACTGAGATACACAGTGGGCACATCTACACAAGATGTTTTACTGTGCAGTAAGCATGTGCATCTACACGTGCACATCATTACTGCACAGTAAACTTTGCTATGTGTGAGTAAAGTTGCTATCTGCAAATGCAAGTAGCAAATTTACTCATGAGTAGTTACTGTGCAGTAATGCACATGTAGACATCAACCGGGAGCAAATTTGCTTCAGGTCAGCCCTGCCACAAGGGGTCCACCCTCAGGCTATCCCCCAGGCCCCATGGCTGAAAGCCTCTCTTGCCCCAGGGCTGGGTCAGCTGTATGTCTGCCCCAGCCTCAGGCCCTGAAAAGCCTGAAGGCATTTTGAGCCTTGAGGCACAAAAGCAGTGAGCCTGAGCCAGCTGTTGGCCTCTACTCATCCTTCATAGGCCACAGGCTACCTGTGGCAGTCTGCCTGTATCTCAGTGATAGTGCTTGACACTGAACTGCTGCATGGCTACCAGGCCCATGCTGCCCAGGCCTGCAGGCTGCTGCAGGATATCTCCAGGCCTGCCAGCACCCAGGCCCAGCTGCAGGCAGCTCCTGGCCACTGGGTCCAGCTCCAGCTGCCCACAGCTAACCCCCAGCAGCCTACCAGAAGCCTGCAGGTGTTGTGAGGCATTGCCTCTTGTGCCCCTGCACTGGGCACTGCAGTCAGCTGCAGGTCCAGCAGAAGAGGGACAACTGCACACAGGCCCAGAAAGCCAAAGTGGGAATCGCAATGGCATCATCATCAACATCACACCCCACCACCCAGAGTCCCAACTGGTCCATGGAGGAGACTGGCAACTTTGTGGCAGTGTGGGGCATGGAGAAAGTAAAGTGGAAGCTTGCCTGGGGCAGGTGCTCCAATATGCACATGTACAAGGTGCTGTCAGGGCAGATGTGGAAGCATGGGCACAACCAGCTGGCATTGCAGTGCTGCATAAAGGTCAGGCCTTGCAGGTACAGTGGAGGGTAACTAGCTCACAGTAAAACAAGATCAAGTCATGGGAGGCAAGAGATAACATCTACCAGGATACCCAGGTGACACTTCCTAGGTCCCATCCTGTCATCACCTGGGAACAGGGCATTGGCAAGAAGGCAACCAAGGCCCTACAATACCTATCAGTGGCATACATGCAGACATTTACTGGGATCAACTACACGAGATGCTATGGTGCACTACCAATGAGCTACAGTGCTGTAGCTCATTGCTAGCATGCAGTATTGTTGCTGGGCACTGACCATAAAGCAATGATACTGCAGAGTAGTAATGCGCTACTGTGAAGTAGCTCCTTGCTACTGCACAGTAACATAAGGGGAAAAAAGTGCAGCAGTTGTTAAGTGCTTGTTCATGTAGGTACTAAATGGCTGTGCAGTAACAACCGTGCACTCCACCACACATGTAGATGCATCCACCATGCAGCAATTTGGTCTAATTATAAGTAAATTTGCTACCTGTAAATACAAGTGTCAGAGAAAAATTTTGTGAGTGTATGCTGACAACACAGAGAGTTGAAACTGACATGCGCAGACAAGCTAAGTGCATGGAAAATTCCACAGCATGCCCAGCACGTGCCCCCTACGTGACCTGACAGCCTGTCAATCATGCGTGACCTACTTTTCCAGCACGCGCATGCTCAGTCACAGTAACTGCATGAGGTAATTTGTCCAGAAGTTTCCAGCAGAACAGCAGCCTGATTGGCTACGAGGCTGCTACAAAAGCCTCGTAGCCAATCAGGGGGGGAGACCTGCTCGACTGACTAACAGAGGCTGAGACATCAGGGACTGTTCAGTCAGGAGAGATTACACCTGGAAGCAGAGGCTGCAAAGGCAGGGACCACTCTCCAGGAGGGCTTACCAGCCCACTGGTCTCCTCCCTTCTATATACATGGCTGTTAGATTTCTTCGATTTGTTCTCAAGGTTACTGGATGGTTTGGACTTTCGATTCTGACTACGATTCTGCTCGACCCACAGTTTCATCTCGCTACGCCCGGCCTCGATCTCGGCTTTGGCTACAACCATCTCTTTGTTGTCCACTTGGACTGGCGTCATGACAATCCAACGAGTTACAGCTTTGCTTCTCATTGTTCGTTTATCCTGTATATGAGCTGTTGACCAGCCCTGGGACTAGCGAGTGGGCAGCTGCCCCTATCCTTCGGGGTAGAATGCAAGGGCTTACTCGTGAACCCCGTAGGCCAACAGACCCCTATGTTGTTTGTTCTCATTTTCCATTCGTTGTAACTGTAACTGAAGAAAGCAGCTCTGCCTACGCAACTAAGTATAAGTGAATAAATCTCATACATTTTGAAACCATACGTGTGTCCCGTACCACTCAGACTCATCGCTGCGATCCCGCCTGTTCATTTCAATACCACCCTTGACCCACCGTGACCTTGGGGGCCTGTTCCCCGACAACAAGTAGCAAATTTACTTGGGAGTAATTACTGTGCAGAACGGGACATGTAGTTGGCTGACCAGGCGTAAATGAGCTCCCAGTCAGCCAGGCAGCAGGGGGTGGGAGATTGCTCCCTGCCCCAAGGAGCTGCCTGCTGCTAAGGTGGGCTCCACCTCTGGAGCCTGGGCAGAGACAATGTTCCCCAACCCCGACCGCAGGGAGCTCTGAACCCTGGCTCCCTGATCACAGAGTTGGGGCTGGGAAATAAGAATCTCCTAGTCCCCACTATGCCATTGTGGAATGGTGTCTGGGAGCTCCTTGCGATCAGGGCAGGGGGACATTGTCCCCATCCCAGCTCTCATGGCAAAGCCCTCCCTGGCAGCTATCTTTTGACCTCATGCCCCCTGCCAGTCCCTGGGTGCCAGCCCCTCAGAGCCTAGAGCTCCCCATGGCTGCTGCAGAGGGCCATTGCAGGGCCAGCAGGGGTGGGAGCAGACTGCTGCTATGAGCAGTAAATTGGCTTCTACTTCCCGACATGCGTAGATGCCTGCCTGGAGTGGGTTTATTCTAAAGAAAATTACTCTAAAATAAACCCACCCCAGAGCATTTAAACATGTGGACATGCCCACTGTAAATCTGGAAAAAAACCACCATGTGAGGTTTACTTGTTTGGCAAATATATTGAACAACTAGCCCTACTTATGTTCACTTGCTTAATCACTCTTAAAAGGAGACCCTTTACACTATATTGTATGTAAAGTTCTGTCCTATATTCATTGCTATGTCTCTCCTATACCAGCTTCCATTGTTGTCAGTACCCTTAACAGATTTTGTGTTTTTTATTTATTTTTTAAAACCCTTCTAAACAGATTTCTTTAATAAATACCATAATCAATAAATTTTCAGACTTTTGGTTTTAATGGAAATAGCAAATATACATATGAATCAGAATTGAGAGGAACTAGACTAGCAAAATCCCAATTCAAGGTATGACAGCTGACAAGCATACTAACAGTATTCACATGACTGAATGTAATTGTTCTTAATATTTTCATGATCTGAAGTCATTAACAAGGCCAATACAATACTGTTTCTATTATGCCACTGTAGCAGATGTCTTGTATTGTTTCTGCAGCTATAGTTAAGTAATCTTTATTATTGCATAGTCTTGCTGATTTTTATCTGTTAGTAATAGGGCCTAAGATGGCAATCCACAAAGGTAATTAGGTTCCTAACCTTAGAATTTGTGTCTGAACACTGGATTTGGGCCTGAGACTTCTGGCTGCAAATGGACCAGTTTCTTCTTGTTTGGTAATTCAGGCAATGCCTCTTAATTTAATCTTAATCCCTCTTAAATCAATGCACAGTAACTCATGCTACTGTGCAGTAGCATCAACATACAGGTTTTTAGTGATGGTTACTGTGCACTAGCTTAATACTACTGCACAGTAGTATATTAACATGGTTTTTTCCCAGCACTTTACTGTGCAGTGTTATTAGGCTACTGCACGGTTAGCATCTCATGTAGATGCACCCACTTTCAACAATACCACCTTACTCGACTTTAAAACACATCATAGGCTTTACTATTGCATTCCTGAAGCAGTACCATCATAAGAATAGAATGGACCTTGTTTAATTGACTTTCTACCTAGTAAAACCTTGTGCTTAACACTCAGTCTTTATATATATACTAGTTGAACCCATACTTCACTGCAGAAGATTAATTTGATTTTTTTTTTTAATTTTATAACCTTTTGTCATAGTCATCATCATCTTCACTTTATGGTTTATGTATCATTGTGTGTTCCAACTTCAAAAGCTTTCAGACCATTGTTTTCATCTGGTTTCTTCTCTGGTAGACTGTAGTTGAAATTTTTGGCATGGGTGAGCTACCAACCCCCAGCACTAACCCCAACCTGGAAGAGAAGACCAGAGCCCTTTTTGCTGATGTTTTCACAGTTCCCTGGAGACCTTCACAGCAATTTAACATTATTAGATGCACTGTAACTGGTGTATAGGAAACATTGAACCTTGCGTGAAACATTTACTGAACAGTCCTTCATCGTTATATCACTATGAATTGTGTGTAGGCCAAGGGCAGGCAAAATATGGCCTGTGAGCCATATCCAACCTCCCACTTCCATCTGGCCTGCGGGGCTCCCCAACAAATTGTGCCCTGCCTAGCCATTCTGTCCATGAGAATGGGAGCAAGGCGCCCATGTGTACATGCAACCCAAAAAATGTACCCTATTGCCTGGCTACCACCCTCATGGGCACCAGGCCAGGATGGCCAGTGTGCAGCATCCATGCTGGGCTGCAGCTGCTGCAGCCCCTGGGACCTGCTTCCTTCCCCAGGCTCCTGCTGGCTCCAGGCAGCAGGTACAGAAACAGTGGGGGCAAGGCTGCAGCTGGGAGGGAGCCCAGAGCATGAGCTGTGGCTGGTGGCAGTGTGGAGTCCGCACTCAGGGGGACAGTGGGCAGTGACAGTGTGGAGCTGGGGTAGGCAGCATGTGGGTGTGCAGGAGAGTGGGGTGTGTGGGGATGCTCTACATGCCCCCCATGGTGTGCAGCTCAAGCAGGTGGTGGCAGCAGCAGCAGGCAGGATGTTCAGGGCGCAGGTGCTTGGGGGGTTGCAGCTCTGGCCAGAACTGCACAATGCAGTGAGGGGTGCAGCCCCCACATGGTTGCCTGTATTGCCGGTGCTCCCTGCTACTCATGAACAGCCCCTGCTCTCACACAGCAGGGAGGGAATCCCCATGTGCTTAAGCCAGGTGGCTTCCTTGCTGAGGCTGCTCAGTGCCAGAGAGAAACTTCACACTCCACAGCTAGCTGCCTTCCATGTGTGGGGCTTCCCTCCCCTGCAACGCAGCCCCTGCAGGGAAGGCAGCTGGCTTCAGAACCTGAAGCTTCTCTCCTGTGCTGCGCAGCCTTGGCAGGGAGGGCACCTGGCTGCAACATGTGGGACTTCCCTCCCTGTGCTAGTGCTGTGCTAGTGCAGGGGCTGCATGTGTGTGGCAGGGAGTGCCAATGATACAAGCAGCCACATGGAGGCTGTGTCCCTTGCTGTGATGTGCAGTGCTGCCCGGAGCTGTGCCCTGCAGGGTGCCTGTGCCCTGAGTGCCCCACCTGCTGCTGTGCCACGAGGAGAGTGTGGGGAGTTCCCCACATCCCCCCAAGTTCCCTCACATCCTACCCCCACAACCTCTTATGTATACACAACCCTCCAACATACCCTATGCCCCCCACACCCACCAA
>NW_017729027.1:30382405-30392085 GCF_001723915.1 Gavialis gangeticus | reverse complement strand
CACACACAGCCATGCCCCCCTGACAAACCCCCCACACACCCCATCCTACTGCACACCCACACGCACACAATGCCACACCCCACCATACACATCCACTGTACACACACACCACACACACACCACACTAACACACACATCACATATACCACACACACATACCCCCCACACACCCATACCACACACACCACACATACCACACACACACCACATACCACGCACACATACTACTATACACCATGCACCCCCACACACCATGCACACACTACATGCACACACCCTCCTTCCCCAATATACGAAGCTAAGAATTTATTTTTGAGTTATTATGCAAATACCTCTATATAAAATATGCAGACACAAATCATGAAAAAAATATGTTTTGTAATGAAATTAAAATGTTATAGTAGGTGTTTGACTTTTAGTGTATGATTTGGGTTTTTTTGTAAAATATGGCAACCACCACTCCCAAAAGAAGTATTTCCAGGGGGAAAGGGGAAGGACTTCCAGTGGAAAAGGTCAGGTGTTAGGGGGTAGGACTTCTAGTCCCAAGATGGTGACAAGGGGGCAGAGCAACTGTCAAGGGGTGGGACTACCCATGCAGCACTCAACAGCTCACTAAAACTCATTAAGCGGCCTTCCACCCAAAATAATTGCCCACTCCTGGCATAGGCCAACCGATCTGGCTTCTGGAATAAGAGATTTTATTTATACAGATGTTAAATGTCAGTTATTTGACCTGAATTACCAAAACTTGCTATTGATTTTCTTTGCTTGCCAGCAAATAAAATTATTCACA
Source organism: Gavialis gangeticus (assembly GCF_001723915.1). Classification (NCBI taxonomy): domain Eukaryota; kingdom Metazoa; phylum Chordata; order Crocodylia; family Gavialidae; genus Gavialis; species Gavialis gangeticus. The sequence continues at coordinate 30,391,292 of NW_017729027.1, read as the reverse complement.
TCTCCATTTCATACCAGTGTTGCTCTCCACTGGCACATGTACAGGTGTCTCTATAGCACCTTTGCTACTGCCCCATCATTTAGTATTCCCTTTTGAAAGTACTAAATGACAGTGCAGTAACAGTCCATACTGCACTGTGCTGGTGGCGCATGGTTATTTTTAGCTCCTACATTGCTGTAGCAATGCACTATAAGGAGGGAGCGTGTTGCTATGGCAATGTAGCTAAGGTATCATGGTTTATGCTTGCTGCCTCTGCCTTGCCATAGTGTCTTGCTACGGCAACGCAGCATCACATGTAGACACACCCACCAGGAGGCATGTCTCAAACAATCCTCTTCTGACAGTCTTTCCTCTTAAACTAAGTAGAACATATTTGTCTCTTTATGCATAAATTCTAGTGAAGACTTTTCAACCCCTATTACGATTTGCTGTCTTCCCCACTGAAGGTAACTGGATTTGACCCAGATTCTAGTCTTCAACAAATGGTAGATGTTCAGCTGTCTGGGTCTCATCTTGTCCTTCTAACCTGTGCCTTCAACATGTCTTTGACCTCTTATATGCATTCTGTGCCTAAGTCTTGGGAGTGTCCCTGTTTTTGCCTACTATGGCATTTACTAAGATGCTGCTGCTGTCTGTTCCAGTGTAAAAGTGGTTCCACCTGTAATATATGACTGAAAAGTCATGTTTCTTCACTCCAGTCAATTCCCCTGAGACTTGGTTCTGGTACAACCTTAAGTGCCTTCTCTGAAACATTCTACCCTTCACTCTTCTCTTGTCAAGAGAGCACTGCTGTCTTGAAGTTGGTAACAGCACAATAATCATCTCATCAAGGTTCCTTGTATTTCATATTATAGAGTGCTGCTCACTGCCAAAACTCAAGAGGTCAGGATCTGTGCTTTTCAGCTTCTTTACAGTATTTTTGATTGAATGAATTGCTCACAAAAGGTGCCAGACGGACTGCCCTGGAGACTCAGTGTGCTCTCTTAAACTGCAGATAACACACAACAAAGACAATCTCAAAGCAAATGTCTCAGGATTTGGTTGCCACTGTTTCTCCACACTGACTAGAAAGGAACACCTTTAAGAATACAGAATTTGGTTCTCACATTCATTCTATTTTTTAACTCTATATTGATCCTGCCAACAAAGTGCTAACAATGGCTTCTGTCCTGCAATACACCAACAAGACTGTATGCCTCACTTTTTTCAGGAGTGTTCTTTTAGTGACTTCAGTACAACTAATTGTATAACTAAGTTAAACACTGGACAATCATTTTCAGGAGTAGGGCATGCCATGGTGACATTTGTGATGTACATATTTATTCACATGAAATAAGACTGGTATGATCAAATCAATCCATATAAGCCACAAGCAACTATTTTCTTGGGAAATGAGATAGTTCCTTGTGACTATTTGAATGAAAAGGAACATTTCTCACTTCAAATACTTACAAATATTTATTTCAAATAAACATCATAGTTATGGATGTAAATAAATTATGAAAATCATAAACATTTATAGTTCTAAATAAGCAATTAATGAAATAAATTGATGCATCGTGTATTTATACCGCAGAGGCATGTCCAGATGAAAGCACACGTTTCCCCGTGGAGAAATATCAGTGGCACATAATTGTGCCACTGCTACTTGTCTCTGGGGAACACCACTGCACGCGTGCTCTGGCATGCAACAAGTTACCCCACGTGGGGTAGGGGAGGCTGGGGCCACCACCTGGGATAGCCCCAGCAGCCTTACCTGGGGTCCTGGGGACCTCCCAGGGCACCAGCAGTGGTGATCCAGTCATGTGGAACCTGGCCAGCATCCACAGTGTGGCTCTGACTGGTTAGGCTCTGGTTTTGAGCAGCGCACACTGCTGCAGTGTAAGCCTCCCTGCTTTTTTCTGCCACAGGTTTTTTTGACATCAGGATCTCCCAATGTTAAAAAAACCTGCCACACTGCAAATCAGCAGCGTGGCAAATGCCTGCATGTGCAGCATGTGAAGTTTGTATTGCCACAGACAGTGCTATAAACCACACGTGCATGCTCATCTGAACACATCCCAGGAAGCTCAGAGGTAACAGGAGCAACTTTTGAACACACAGAAAATATTCTGATATTTGAGTCTGTTTGCAAAAGTCTTTTAGATGACAATGAATTCATTCAAGCAAGGGGAAAATGTCTTTATTATTTAAAAAATGACTCAAAATAGTTCTGATCAGTTTTATCTTTGTATATTCTTTACTTTTTTAAATTTCTAAACATGCATTTAAGGCTACATTTTCAATGACTGTTTCCATATATAGATTTTCAGGTATAAGCATTTACTTGCACAGACTGAATTCCATGCACATAAGTGAAATACACAATACAGATTTTTGTGAATTTCTTTATAAATGTTGTAGGTGTCTCAGAGAGCAGTTGGTAATTTGGCCCATTGATTACACTTCCAATCTTACAGTAACAATGATTTACAGTTTGGGTCTTTTACCAGCTTGCAGTATGTCTTCTTTTCACGAGATATATTCAGAAAGCATGTTTGCATTATTTATTTTCATACTGCTGAGGAAAGCAGAAAATTTTCAGAAAACTTTTTTGGCAAAAGACATATATTTTCTGTACTTTCCCCTATTGGTGATGCAATAAAATGTTGAGACACTTAGTTGGAAAAAAAGTGAGGTGAAAAAACACAGATTTGTCAAAGCTTCTATTATCCATGGATACGTCCCCATGAGTGTGCATGTGTGTTTCTCTGGAGACAAATAGAGCAGCACATAGTTGCTCCACTGCTGTTGTCCCTAGGGAATGCTTCTGCTCGTGCACTCTGGTGTGCAGCAAATTGTGCTGGGGGTGGGTAGGAGAGGTCGGAGCCAGCACTTGGGCTAGCCACAGCAACCTTACTTGAGGTCTTGGGGGCCTCCTGGGGCTACAGCAGCAATGACCCAGGCACACATAGCCTAGCCAGCAGCTGGAGTATGGCTGTGGCTGATCAGTCTCCAGATTCAGGCAGCTGATGCTGAAGCCATGTGCATTGCCCCACTTTTACTTTGAAGCATTTATTTGTTAGATACTGAGATTTCCCAATATCTAAGTTTGGCTCCACACTGCAAATATGCAGCACGGAGAACCTTTTCTCATGTATCACAGGCATTTTGCAGCATCTCAAAAGCCTTTGAGGCCCTTGCAAAGCACATGTTCCCGCTCATATGGATGTGCCCTATGATAGTAAAAAAGTAAAGCTCTATCGACATAGGATAACATTCATTCACATGTGGAAGTCAGTCACAAAGCCTATGCATCACTTCTCACAAAGGAATGTTTCCTTTAGTGGATAGTGGACTTGCAGTACGGTTTATGCTTTGCTATAAACAGATATCAAGGTGATACCTGGTTTTTTCTGAATAATGGGATGAGATGCAACTATGTTTGATGCCTGAGAGAACATCTCCCTTCCCAAATCAAAGTAAATTAATTGCTTCTGAAATGCTATTCTGCAAATAGGTTCTTGGAAGGAAATGTGCATGAAATGCAACTGTTATCTTTCATAACTTGTAAATACTAATATGGAATTAGTGGGCAGAATTACCACTTACTGGTACTCAAGGAATAATAAAGTACAGTATTTCATGATGTATAAGTCAAGGTTTGAAGCTAAAATATTTACCCTTAAATTTCCACCTTGACTTAACATCATATCAATACATCTGCCAGACCCCGTGCTGGCACCCTGCTGCACAAGGAGGTGGTGTGCTGCCATCTAGGGACTTCTCCAGCACTGGCTGAAGCCAGACAAGGCTCCTGCCACCCTGTCTCCCCTTGTCTGACATCCCAGAGCTAATCTGGGTGCCTAAACCCTGTGCTCATTGAGCCTGGCCTGAGGACACTTACCCACGGCCAGCGGGTGCCCCACAGCATGGGAGCTGTGGGGCACCCGACAGCATGGGAGCTGTGGCTCCGCTGCCCGCCACCAACAGCACTAGGGCACAGAGTGACAGCAGTGAGTGGTGTATGCTGTGCAGGAACCACTCACATCCCCCCATGCTGTACTTCTCTGCTATTTTCCCGACTGTGGCTCGGGGGCTCCAGCTGCAGTGGCAGCGTCAACTTATATACCAGATCTACGAAAATCCTAACTTTTTTGATTGGAAATGTGGGATCAACTTATACACCATGTTGACTTGTACACCAGAACATACAGTAGGAAATCTGAGAAAGTGGTGTAGAGCCAAACAGGTTTAGAATATTTGTTACTAAAGGTAGTTATTGCAAAATTCACATTTAAATAATTCAGTAACATAAAGGAATAATTGTATTATATTGTGTTTTGGATGACATTGCAAAATTAACAACATATGGGACCCAGCCACCCAAAAGTTTACTCATGTAAGTAGTCCTTGACAAAGTGAGGGGTTCCAATAGATCTAGGAATCTGAACAGAGATTGGTCACTGTAAGGGCCCTCTTGTTTGGGGGTTTATAGGGATACAAAAGATAAACTGTTCAGTTCAGGGATCACTTTTTTTTTTTAATTCTGTGCAGAGACAAGCATAATGTTGCTATATTATTAATGATAATAAATGGGAAATATTTCAAGCCTTTTCTTCTGGCAATGATTTAGGATTACTTCTCTTTGTTTAGTGTAACAGTGAAATACTTGCCTCTTTATTTAGAAATATTTTTTGCAAGAGTTGTCAATCAGAGAAGATTTTACCTAGTCATGTAACTCATAGTTGTCTTGCAAATATGTTTAGATGGCTATACTAACATCCTGGTTAATGACACCTCTGTATCTGGTCATGGAGAGTCTGTAATTAAAGTAACTCTTGGAAGACTTACCCTCTTGTACATGGAACAAGGTAAGATTGAGCTGACATTGATGTATGCATCTGCATTTCTAATTTAAACAATACTCTGCTTGGCTGTAACGATTAACAATCCGTTTTTACCTGCTGAAAGAGGAAATTTGTTTGCAGTGTAGTACCTGTAAGAGGACGCATTAAAATTTTCTCAGTACATAGAGATCTCTATTTACTCTTTGAACTTGCTTTCTAAGCTTGACAAATGAGGACACTCTGTATGCAAAGATGAGAAGAATGCAGAAGGGTACCTAAGAGGGAGAATTATGCTATGTGTGCCTTTGGAAACTTTCAGTGCATAAATATATTTTTTTAAATAGCATGAAGTATATTGAATACATTGATTTAATTTAGGAAAAAGAACGAGAACCGAAGAAACATTAGTTGCAGCATCTTGTAGATTTGACACAGATTTTTTTTTCGATTGATCAGAACTATTTTTGTATTTAGCTTATTGTGTTGTATGTGATCGCAAAAAGCAATATATGGCGTTAGTCATATCAATTATATGTTTGCGGAAATTTTGAAAAGCAAATTTTGAAGATCCTAGTCAGATTCAGAATGATGATTATGGTGTATATTCACTTGAACAGAAATTGGAATTTTACTATTGGTACAGTAATTGGCATATTTTTATGGATTCATTTTTTAATTTGGCACCCACTCAGACTTCACTGCTCATGCTACAGTTGTAGCATGATGGATCACTGTGTGGGGTTTTTTTCATTATTATTCAATTTAATTATTTTTGCTCATGTACCCAGATGTGAACAGCGTCAGTTTTCTAATCTAATAATACAGGCTGTTTGGAAAATATGTGCTGTCAATTAGAGGCATTTTATAATAGAAACGATAAAAAGAATCATTAATGAAAAGTAGTCTGCCTCCCTATATACTGGCTTCAGTTAATCAAAGGTGCTTTGAAATTGAAATCATTAATTAACTTTGCCTGTTTTTGTACTGATCAAGCACTCTGAGAGATGCTGAGAATCTGTGAAATTGAGTTCTTCTGAAAAAAGAAAACAGCATTAATGGACTTTGTTTTTCAAAATTATAAATTTTATTCTCTGCTATCAGTACCATATTACCAAAGTCCAATGTATTCTTTTGCATATTTTAAAGTGAATAGGGGAGAGAGGAAAAGATTTCTGTTACATTCAAGTACATTATTTTTACACAAAGACACAGAGATTACTTTCTGATATCAATTATAAGATAAAAAAATCAGAAAGCACCACTGCAATATATATTTTATTTTTCTTATTTTCCCATAATATTTAAATGAGTGTACTGAATGCCTCTAATAAATAAAAAACTAAAAGAAAGACCCTGGGAAAAAAACAATTTGTTATGGAATAGTCCTTTGACCAGTCCCTGACAAGAACATGCAAATGGGTTTCTCTGGGGAAAAAAAATACTACCCATAAGTCTCTGTTAGAGGTTTTATCATGGGAAGGGATGATCTAGGTCAACAACAGATATCTTACTAGTCCTCCTCCTCATGCTATAGTCTCTAACTCAGAATTTCTACTTGGAGGTGACTGGCAACTGTATTATTTCTGCTACAGGGATTGTACTTTGTTTAGATAAAACTGTCACTTCATCTTTATGGAATGAGTTCCTCCTGAATGTGTTTTTATTTTCTCTTGGGAAATATGTGAATATATTTTAAATTTCATGAGTTCATGTGTTTAAGGGTTTATATAAACTTGTTTTGTTCTTCACATTTTTAGTTTGAGAAGGAAAATGTAGGCTTATTCTTTCATTATGCTGTAAAATATGCAGTGAACTAAATTAGTGAAGATTATTTACTAACATAATACACAGCTGAGTTACACTTTCCAGCTTTCCTTTAATTCAAAGGGACTGCAATTTAAAGAACAGTATTAGTTATAAATGGGCATATGACAAAGTTTCGATGTCAAAGTTTCGATGTATGTCAAATTACCCATAGCGAATCAGATGCAGCCATGGGGAATGGAAAGAAAATTGATCCCATGGGGCTCAATCATACAGCCCTTACTGTGTAAGATTTTCTTGACCATGGGCTGAACAACTGTGCCCACGCTTAACAGTTGGAAATCATAAGACCTTAATTTAGGACCCATACATACAAGGTGCCGAGAGTTCTTCCCTCCCATTGAAAAAGAAATGGGAGGTGACAGTGCTCAGCAATAGTGACAAGTGAAATGTACACATTTTACTTTTCATAATTTGAATAGCATCCTGTAAACTCATAGCTCTTCAGCTGATGATTTTAGAAGAGGCTTTTAGCAAGAGAAGTGGACAAAATACTTTTGCAAAATGTGTGTTCAATTTAGCTGTCATAGTGGCAAAACAATAGTAATAGCCAGCATGTGCCCTATTTCTACCATGTCAGTAACAGTGTAGTACAAAAGAACATTGACAGATGATCTCTAAAAATGCCCATGCATTTACTTTAAGTATATGTGTTCTCTTTAGGGAATACTAATACAACTTAGCTGTATGTGGGTAAACTACAGGTTTACCCACATACAAATATAGCATTATATAGAGTTTTGAAGTCTTTTGGAATTATACTATCTTTAAACAATTTAATTTCATGAATCTTCTATAACTTTAAACCATTCAATGGAATTTAACAGAGAATTTTATCCTTGTAAAATCTGTTAAAAAAATCTATGAAAAGCCTATTGTTGGCTATTAAAGTCTATATAATATTTTCTATATAACCCTGTTACATTTTATAGACCCTTACTGGATTCATCACCATTAAACACTATAGGCCTTATCCATGGGAGTATAAAAATGTATATGAGGATAGTAATGTGTGTGTGTGTGTGTGTACACCTGTATATATGTATACTGTAGCTTGAAAATAATCCTAATCAGTTATGCTTATTATGGAAAGCCATAGTAATCTTAGCTATGATATTGCAAGTCATGTCTTCTTTCATTTTTTATATTTGGCCTATCTTTAGGGTGACATATCAGCTCTGATTATTTCAGCATGTCACATTACGTAACATAAGTGATTCTGATATGTCAGACCTGAAAGACAGAATGAGACATGATTTGCTAACGTGGTATAAACATTTCCAGTAGTTTTAGCAAATATTTCCTACTATATTGAAAGTTAACAAACATAAATATCTGTAATTTTTATTTACCTGCTTGTACAGTTATTTTCTTGCCCTTCTCCCAATCTGGTAACAAAGCATCTTTGTGCATGGATCTTTTACAGGGAGAAGCATGTAGCATGAACTGAATTAATGTAGCTGATGTTAACATAGAGTGTAATAGTAGTGAACTGTAAACATGTTAGTCTTGTCCTATAAATAACTTGAAAACTCCATTTTGTATTCTTTTGCTTGACATAACGGAATGAACTCTGCATTTATGTATGCATGTATGTGAAAGGGTGAATAGCATAGAGACAGGAAAAGAAGATTTAACTGTGTTTGTAAGCAACAAGGCACCAAATGTGTAAGTTACCAGTCAGTAAACTAATTAATAGATGGCTGAAGAATCCCTTTGAGGTCTACAGCACAAAAGAGATAACGAGAAGGAGGAATGCACACATCCTGTCAGATGGGCAGCATGAACACTCCCAGGCTGAGATACCAACTTTTATAACCAAACTGACCTCGGGCTGAGATAAGCAAAAGATGAATAAGAAACAACCTCAAAAACAGAAATTCAGTATGGAAAAACCCCAAAGTGCAAAACAAAGGATGCCAGTCCCCATAAAAGAAGACTCGGAAAATATCGGGTTGGGTGAGTCTCTCTTGACTGCTGCTTTCTTTGGAGTTCAACCCACTTCAGCTGCTATCTGCATCTTCTCTCAATAGGTCTGGAATGGCCACCCAGTGCCCCTATCGAACAACTGCTGCTGGTAACTATAATATCTGAATGGAATGGTTGTTTTGTGTTTGTGTATGTCTGAGTGTAATGATGTGTAGGATGATTTGTGTGTGTCTGTATGAGTGGTGTGTCCAAACCTCTATGTCTGATTCATGTAATAAATAAGTGCGACATTTTGCCTTATTCCT
>NW_017729027.1:30374792-30377405 GCF_001723915.1 Gavialis gangeticus | reverse complement strand
GATTTGATCAATCGGTAATTCAAAGTAACAAGCATACCCCTTAGAGGCACCAATTCCACAGGCTACCTACAGACCTTGTGGAGACTTTTCTTTATGGGTCACTAAGGAAAGAAGTCTGCTCTCAGCCCTCCTTTGTCATGAATCCCTATGTCCTCCCAAGCACTCTTGCATTGTGCAGTAGCCAGGGAACCCAATTAAGGAAAGCTTGAGTTTCAGAAACTGCAAGGCTTCCCATAGATCCCAAGCTATGTTTATGGCTCCCTTAACCCCTCAGGAAGGGGAAATCTGGGCTAGATTCATTACTAACCAGGGATCATTTCTGGTTTGGTTTGGTTTTGTTTTTAAATCCAGTGCCAGTGTCTACTATAAATTCCATAAACAAGCCAGGGAACAGAGTATTGAAACCTGGGCTAGTCCTCCCAGTTGAACACTTTAACCACTAGGTTGCAAAATCAGGCCCCCTCTTGCTTGCTCTCCTTCTGATCCTATGCCCGCTGTGCTCTTTGTGGCACAGTGGCTCAGCTTCAACCAAAGGCATGAAGGATGAGTCCTACAGAGGCTGTTCTGTGGTGCACAGGTAGGTAGAGCACTCTCCTGTCAAGTGGAAGAGAGGTATGGAAGCCTGAGGAGGGTATTGAATCTAGGCCTCCTACTTTATGGGTGACTGCTCTGTGTCTTTGTACAGAAATGAACTTGGATATTACACTTAGCACTGAACTCAATGCTGTTAAGGTAAGCTAATCATACTCAAACACACCTAATGCATCAGACCTCTGGGGACTTCAGCAGAATTTTGGTGCTGCCACTGTTCTTTGGTAGAAGTTTAGCACATTGCTGATCAGTGTTGGCTCTGGATTTAGGACCCAGATACCTTGTTCTGGGAGGGGACCCACCCTCAGACCAACCACAACCTTTCCATTTGATAAAAGGCAAATTTATTGATACAGTGATAACAGAAAAGAAGCAATACAAACAATCAAACAATTCTGTATACGGTAAAAGCTTTGTTATGTGGCATTCCCAGAAACAAGGGATGCCAGATAACAAAACATGCTGGTTAATTGAGCAGCCTGGGCCACCACTTCTCCCGCTGCGTCTGGGGCATCCTGCCGCTCCTCCTGTGGCATCACTGCCCCTCCCAAGGGCCCTGCAGACCCTGTGGGACAGGGAGGCGGGCCACACACAGCCCCACATAGCCTGTTATGCCCCTGGGCTGTGGGAGCTCAGCAGCACAGGCTACTTTGCCCCAGGCCGTGGGGGGTCAGAGAAACCAGAAGTGCCACGGTGAGCACTTCCAGTTTCACTTTATATTACAAGCTGGCATGCTGTTTAACAGAGCATTCCAGCTTGTAAGATGCTGGTTAACAGAACTTTTACTGTATGTACCAAACACTAGGGCTGTCATCAGAATCAAAGTACATCTGGCCACGATGCAGTCTCTACTCTGAGGCTCTTTTTCAGGTGTCCACATGTCAGCAGTCTGGAGGTGGGATGTCAAAGCCAATGGGGTGGATGAGATGGGCTAGTCATATGCCCTCTACCCATGGTGGCCTTGGGAACCTTCCCAGGGGGTGGGAATAGGAATGGGGAACCCTCTCAGGGAGGAGGACAGGAAGGAAGGAGGAACAAGGGATGACAGAGGGACAGAGAGGGAGGGATGAGACAAAGGGAGGGTAGCGTAGATGCAGCCAGTGAAAGGCAAAAGTAGATCATTCTATTTTTTCCAGAAGATCTTCAAGAGGTCATTTGATTACATTCTATAAGTACCCAAATAGTGAAAAGCATTCTAATAGAACTAAGTCTGACTCTAGCAGACAAACGCACAATAAACTCCAATAGCTTGAATCTGCGCAACCACTAATTGAACTAGAAATAGTTTCATAGTTTTATAGTTAGTAGGGTTGGAAGGGACCTGAGCAAATCATCAAGTCTGACCCCCTGCCATGGCAGAAAAGAGTACTGGGGTCAAACGACCCCAGCAAAGTGATTGTCAAGCCTTGTCTTAAAGACCCCCAGGGCAGGAGCCAGTACCACTTCTCTTGGAAGTTGGTTCCAGACCCTAGCCGCCCTGACCATGAAGTAGCACCTCTTGATGTCTAATCTGAATTTACCCTCTGCCAGCTTGTGACCGTTATTTCTAGTCACTCCTGGTAGTGCTCGGGGAAACAGGGACTCCCCCAGTGCCTGCTGGTCCCCTCTGACTAGTTTGTAACAGGCCACTAGATCCCCCCCTCAGCCTTCTCTTGTGGACGCTGAACAGGTTCAGGTCCCGTAGCCTGTCCTCATAGGGCCTGCCCTGTTGCCCCCTGATCATGCAAGTGTCCCTCCTCTGGACCCTCTCCATGTTGTCCATATCCCTCTTGAAGTGTGGCGCTCAGAACTGGATGCAGTACTCCAGCTGCGGCCTGAGCAGTGCCACATATCAGGGGGAGTATCACCTCCTTGGACCTGCTTGAGATGCATCTGTGGATGCATGACAAGGTACTGTTGGCCTTCTTGACTGCATCTCCACACTGCCTGCCCATATTGATCTTGGCATCAATGATGACTCCAAGATCCTTTAGTGCCTCTGCACTGACGAGAATGGAGTTCCCCAGCCTGTAGATATGGTGA
>NW_017729027.1:30353665-30369341 GCF_001723915.1 Gavialis gangeticus | reverse complement strand
GGAGATTATCTGGACCAGCTGATTTAAATACATCCAGTCCCTCCAGAAATTCCCTGACTAGATCCTCCCTGACCCATGGCCTAGGTGCGCTTCCCCTGGGGCCTGAGGTGGGGCCCAGGAGGGGGGGCTGATCTGGTCCCTGCTCAGGAAAATGGAGGCAAAGAAGTGGTTAAATAGGTTAGCTTTGTCATCTAATGTGACGACCAAATTTCCTAGCGTGTCTTGCAGGGGCCCCACATTATCTAGTACCTTCTTTTTACCCCCTATGTATTTAAAAAAGGACTTCTTGCTGTCCTTGATCCAGGAAGCTAGTTCCAGTTCCATCTCTGCCTTGGCCTTCCTGACTGCATCCCTGCATCCCTGAACAACCTCAGTATAATCCTCCCTGGTGATGGCCTCTCCCTTCCATTGGGTGTGCGCCTCCCTTTTAGCTAGATAAATAATAAATAATAATATCTATATTTTAAAAGTGAAGGTAATTAACTGATAGAACAATTTATATGAAAATGCGATAGAATCTTAATTATTTAAGGTCCTTAAATCTATACCAGATATCTTTCTTAAGAGGGGTCTTGTATCATAAGTCAGAATGAGTACAGGAAGTGCTGCATGAAATTCAATGGTCTATGTTCTGCAGGAAATCAGACTACATTATCATAACAGTTTCTTCTGGCCTTAAAATCTATGAACCATCATTATTTATGTGAAAAGATCCTTGCCTACTTTTTGCTGTCTCTTTTTATTTCACACACAGATTGATGCAATATGGCTTAGAATACAACAATATTTACAAGTAAAGACAATATTCTGTTTTTGTATGAAGGGCCTTGATGCTACTATTCAGGCATTATTAAAAGGAAAAGTTGCTAAAGCTTAACTTAACATTTCAACTTAACATTTAAGTGAAATGTTTTGTGAAGGGATTTCCACTTTGGAAATCTTTCTTCAAACCAATTTTTGGGTCTAGAATAAGAAATATGTATAATTGTCTGACCTGGTATATGGGAGACCCAGTTTCTTGTCTCCACACTGCCTGAAACAGTGATCGAGGATCAAAACTCTGCTTTGAATTAAAAGATTTACATCTCTACTCTGGGTGTCTCATGCTACACAAGTGCTTTAACCAAACATTTCAGTGACTCTGTCTTCAGGTTTGTTTGGTTGACAATAGCTATTGATATTTTTAGGTATTTTTTGCAACATTTAAAAAGCTTTCTTTTCATTTGGCATTGGCCAGAAAACAAGCTCAAAACCTTGAAAGTTGCTGCAAAGCAGAATAATTGTCCTCTGATCAGCTCTAATTACTAAATGACTAGAACCCCTGTTGCTGTCAGTAGGGCTTCTGAGCCTGTAAGAATAGAAAATTAAATAATCTATCTCCTTCATCCAAGAAGAGAATTTTTTGCCTCAGAAGAGAACTGCTCATGCAGATTTCTTCATTAAGGCCCAATTCAAAGCCCACAGAAACCAGTGGAAGTCTCCCATTGACTTCAATGGGGTTTGGATCACAGCCTAACAGAAGAAAGTAAATGTTGAAGAGTCCCGTGCAGCTTTCTGTCTAAATGCAACAATTACTTGTTAATTTAAGTCCTAACAAAATCAACAATACCAGCAAGAAGTCTAGGAATCTACTCTAAAGGACTAAATGAGTAATTTCAGATTAACTCTTTTGAAAAATTGAAGGCCCTGGTTTCAGAAATTCTTGTAAACATGACATGTAATGGTGTTTCACCAGGCAAAAAAAAAAAATTGTCTAATGATAAATAAGATGATTAAGATTTTTTTATATAGTAACTCATCTTTTGGTGAGAAGGTTTTATTACTACAGCGTACTTAAGACACATCACAAAAGGGCATGACATAAAAACAGAGAAGATACAAAATAAAGCTCTCTCTAAAACAAAGGTATAGAGTTTTATTACCAGTAGTGAAGAGAAGCTACTCATACTTATTCTTAGTCTGTGTCCTCTTAGTGCATTGATCTTTTCACCCTAACCTAACCTCTTAAATTGTCCAGGATTTTAAGATCCATTGCAAATAGCTTTAACAGTAGTTTAAATTACAAGATATTTATTTTTTAAAAGAAAATCTGTATGCTTATGAAAGAAATCTATTCTTGTAAGGATCATTAGTATAGTGTTTAAGACATTCATTGACTGGACCAGGGCTGTCCAGCTGGAGGCTTGTGGGGAGCCATTTGCAGACTGTGCAGCCTGTGCTGGGGGCAGCACGCTGGGGGGTCAACCCCTGCAGCATTAAATCTGTGCAGGATGAGACCCGCGACCCACACAAAGGTGTTACATGTGCCTCCTAGCCAAACCAAAGTTGGACAGCCCTGAACTAGAGCACTGCCTATGTTCTTGCTGCTAGGAGGTTTACTGAATTTAAATTTACTGTATTTGTCAACATACTCAGTTTGTGTATTTAATATGCCAGTAAGTCTTCAATATATTGGCTTCCTGATACATATAGCACTGAGCAGAGCTACTTAAAATGGGTAAAAAATTCCACCGAAGCCCAAAGGTTAATTTCTGTTTAGCTATTTAAATCCAGCACTTAAACAGCACTGAGATCCTCGATCACCCCTGCTCAGCTACAGCTTAAGTATCTACCTGAAAAATCCCCATGCAGAACTAGTTAAAGCTTACACATTATATTCTATAAGTAACTTACAGACATAAGTGTTTATAGGATCAAGTCTTATATTCCCGGGGGTCATGAGAAGGTGGAGGTCCTATTGGAGATGAGGATATTGGTAACATTTTCCCAAAGAGTCTGAGTAATTTAGGAGTTTAAATCCCATTTTCAACATACTTGGGAACAATTTTTTTAAAGTTATTTAGCCTAAAGATGGAAATAAGCACTTAGTGAGATTTTCCAAGGTGCCTAAAAGGTTAGCTAGCTAGTCTCAATCAAACACATTTTCAGAGTGTAGCTTATTACCCAAGAGTGTTCTGACTTAGCTTTGCTAATTGATCAGTTATAGGGGACAGAAGCAATACTATCTTGATTTTCCATCCTTTCTTACTCCTTACTTCAGACTGCTGCACCTGCTCTCCTTTTTACATGTGAGTTGTGATGTGGAATGCATTACAGCAGCCATATTTGGTTCTTGGGAGATCCCTCTTCCCTTCTTTCCTTCTACATCTTTGGCTCCTAAAAACAGTGATCATTTCATAAGCATAATAATACCCACCAAATGTTGTTGGTTATACTGGCATATGCACATTATGGCTTCTACCTGAAGAATGTTTTTTGATGGAAAGTGAGTTTGTCAAAAATGTAGTTTTAGGGGGACCAAAATGATCTGTAGAATTTGTCTGAAATTAGAAAATTATTATTCTTATCTAATATTTGTCATCAAAGAGGGAAGTCCTCCATGATATATTAAGTATTATTTTTCTTCCAGATGCTTCAGTCTGGCTCCTCAAATGTAATGGGTCTTAGAAAAAGTTATACCTGAACAGGTCAACTGCAGTCATACTGACCTGGCCCATGCCCCTTGCTCTCAATTGTGGGAATCAAGTTGTATACCATAAGCTGAACCTTCAGGAAGTCCCTTAACATTTTTGTAAAGTTTATCATGATTTTGCATGCTAGAGGCCAATTGAACATATTAACACTTCTTTGGGAAGTATTCAACATTTTGACCCTATGGCCAGACAGTGGCAAAAATTCCAGTCATCTCTGCCCCCAGGTTTTCCTTACCCTGTCCCTGCAGCCACAGAGAAAAGTAGGTCACAATCGTCTTTATATCCACCTTTCAGGTATGTGAGACTTGTCAAATCTCACCTCTGTCTTCTCTTCTCTAGATTAAATAATTCCATTTCTTTCAGCCTCGCCTCAAGTCATATGAGACCAGATCAATTAACATTTGCATTGCTGTCTTCCGGACACTTTCTATTTTGTCCACATCTCTCTTGAAGTGTGGTGCCCAAAACAGTCCAAAACTCCAAGAGAGGTTTCCCCAGTGCCAGAGAGGAAGAATCGCTTCCTTCAGTTTGCAAGTGATGCTCCTTTGAATGCAGTCCAGTATGGTTGTTGGCTGGTTGGGTTTTTTGTTTGTTTTTTTTCAAACAAGAACAAGTTGCTAGCTCATGTTCAGCTTATGTAACTGCCAGTCCTTTTCTGCAGTGTTGCAGGGTAGCCAGTCATTTCCCACTCTGTATTTGTGTGTGGATTGTTCCATCTCATAAGCAGGATGTAAAACCTGCTCTTGTTGGTTTTCATTGGATTAATTTTGGATCATTTCTCCAATGTATCAAGTTTATTCTGAATCCTAACCCTGCCTTCCAGAGAGCCCCCAAACAATATTTTGATTTTATAAAAATGTCTTTTGACATGATTTTGTGTAAAAAAAAAATCTGATTTTATTAGTACTAAGCAATGTTCTTGCTGTGATAGTCCAGGAAATATGTGAGGCACAAGAATCCATGTGGGTGATATCTTTTATTGGATCAACTATGTGGTTGGGATAGATATAATCTATCTGATCTCACATTTTTGTTATTGGACACTGACAGCCCAGCTACACATTCAAAATCAAGCTGAGTAGAAACTAGCTATAGAGTTATTACACATTTTCTAGCACTAACTTTAAAGCTCGTTGGCTCTTTTTATAGCTGGATAGCTATTTTTATCATGTGATAATTACTTTGCATGTGTAGCCAGTCTAAATTTTATTGTGCAGTTAACCCATTAATTGCATAATATATGTAATACGTAGCAGGGGTTTAAGCCAAAAAATGTTATTGTCTCAAGCTCTACCATAGCTGGTAAGAGCAGGAAAATAAAAAAAAAAAAATTCTAGGAGAAACTAACCAAATTATCATAAGAATGAGAAGAAACAGATTGATGAATGCGCCAATGAAGGATAAACTTTAGTTTATTGCAAAAATAATACTCTGTATTAAGGAAAATGGAATTGATAAAGACACTATTAATGAGAAAAACTGGCACTGTAAATAAAACATCAAAAAGAAACCAGAGAAATATTTTAAAAATGTATAGCAAGCAAATCATCTTCTAAGCCTGGTGCTGCAGGTAATTAGGGGCCCAAGAAAGACATTTGACAGGTGTTTATATTATTATAACTAAGTGAGCCAAATGATAGCCTTGCCTTAATTTTTTACAAAGGAAGCTAATTATTACCATATGAAGACAGGAACATTATTTGCCTGAGGAAGAGTTACTATAATAAACATAGAAACAAGGTACCTGACTCATATTATTTACTCCAATTTTGCATAGATATAATTGATTCCCATGAAGTGAATTCAGATTTATGCTACTGTAAGATAAGAATCACAGTTTATGGGTTAAAGGGAGTGAGTTATTAGGAGTCACAAATCCTATTTCTACTTCTGTTAATTAGTCCTGACCTAAATGTGATCTGCTTTGATGTAGTTCCACGCAGACAGGTGTTGGGGGCTAGGGTGATGTGGGCACTAAGACACATGGTTGACAGCTCAGAGGTCACAAGGTTGAGGCTATAACAGAAGCGCTGGTGGAGTAGCCTGTCACATTCTAGCAAATCTGCAAATGCTGCTAAATACCTTGTCGCAAGGACATGAAAAAGGAAAGGACACAGGGTGTTATACTAGCAAGGTTTCCCATAAGGTGGTGCCTCTGCTTAAAAACTCTCTCAGAAGTTGCTATTTAGAGAGTGTTCCTACAAATCATCATGTAAGAAAAAAAATGGAACCAAACTCCTGACAATAGTCTATATTAGTTAATACAGCTTGGGGACTGAGGCTTATCATGGAAAATGTTTGGCAATTTTGCACATGTAACTATTTGTGAACTGGTATGAACAAGTCTAGAAGCAAAACACCTTTGTTGTTCTCTGCCCTATAGCCTTCTGTGACCTTGGCTGCCAGCTAAGAAATTCCCACCAGGTCCTAGATAGCTGCTTCTTCCAAAGCAATTCATGCAGCTCCCCTACCATGAAGCTCCCCTACCAGCCAAGACAGGCAATGACCACAAGTAATACCCAGGTAAGAGATAGGGCTCTGAATAGTCCTGGGATTGGGGAGGAGGCACATACACCCTAAGGAGGCCTTAAATGCCTCTACACTAATGCTTGTAGTATGGGGAACAAGAAGGAAGAACTTGCCCTCCTGCTAGCTAACACAAACCCAGACATAGTGGGGCTCACTGAAACTTGGTGGGATCCAGCACATGACTGGGTGGTAACCATCAAGGGCTATAGGCTGTATAGGCAGGATAGAATGAGGAGGAAAGGTGGGGGTGTGGCACTCTACATCAAAGAGCAACACACATTCTCAGCAAACAGCACTGGGTCTGAGGTACAGCAGACTAAGCTGCTCTGGGTAAGAATACAAGGGGGTCAGGGGAAAAGGGACCTAACGGTGGGGGTCTACTGTAGGCCACCTAACTACGGGGAAGAGCTGGACTGGGAATTCTCTGGTCAGCTTGCGGAGGCAGTCAAATCAAGGGATGTGGTCATCATGGGTGACCTAAACTATCCGGACATCTGCTGGGAAAAACAGTCAACCAGGTCTGATCACTCACGTGGGTTCCTAGCTGAGTTACAGGACCTCCATCTAACCCAGAAGGTACACAGTCCCACCAGGGGAAATGCTGTGTTAGACCTGGTCGTGGCACAGGCGACAACCTGGTTAGGGGACTGCAGATGCTCGACCACCTGGGCAATAGTGATCATCACCTACTGGAATTTCCCATCCAGTGCAGGGTGTCAAAGGCCTGCAGCAAGGCAGCAGCCCTGGACTTCAGGAGGGTGGATTTCAATGAGGTAAGGAGACTAGTCAGGGAGGCACTGAGGTCCCAGAGGGGAGGGGAGTTGGGAGTCCAAAAGGAGTGGTCGTTCCTTAAAGAGACAATCTTCCAAGCCCAAAGGGTGACAATCCTCACGTGGATCAAAGAGGGCAAGAGTGCTCAAAAGCCCCATGGCTCACCAGAAGCATCCAGGAATGTCTCAAAGCCAAAAAGGAGGTGTACACCCAGTGGAAGGGAGGGGCCCTCACCAAGGAGGAATATACCTCCATTGCTCGAGATTGTAGGGGGCTGTTAGGAAGGCTAAGGCAGAGATGGAACTGGGACTAGCTACCCAGATCAAGAATAACAAGAAGTCCTTTTTTTAATACATAGGGGGTAAAAAGAAGGTACCAAGTAACGTGGGGCCTCTGCAGGACATGCTTGGTAATCTGGTGGTAGCACCAAGCTACAAAGCTAATCTCTTTAACAGTTTCTTTTCTTTCAATTTTCTGAGCAGGGACACGGACATCCCCCACACTGGGAATCCGGACAGGCCCAGGGGAGGCGCAGTTAGGCCCAGGGCCAGTGAGGACCTAGTCAGGGAACTTCTGAAGGGGCTAGACGTGTTCATATCAGCAGGTCCCAATGATCTCCACCCCACAGTGCTGAGGGAACTGGCAGAAGTCATTGTGAGACCCCTGGCACAGCTTTACGAGCACTCATGGTGCTATGTCAAGGTGCCTGAGGACTGTGTGGTCCCCATTTTCAAAAAAAGGGAGGAAAGAGGACCCAGGAAACTGTCGGCCCATTAGTCTTACCTCGGTCCTGGGGAAGCTCTTTGAGAAAATTATCCAGGAGCACATCTGCCAGGGACCAGCAGGGGAGATTATGCTTAAAGGCAATCAACATGAGTTCATTAGAGGCAGGTCCTGTCAGACCAACCCAGTTGCCTTCCACAACCAGGTCACGAAAGCCCTGGATGCAGGTGTCACAATGGATGTAGTCTTTCTGGACTTTAGGAAGACTTTTGACACTATCTCTCACCCCATCCTCATTAAAAAATTAGGTGACTGTGGTGTTGACACCTACACAGTCAGATGGGTCACAAATTGGCTGGAAAGCCACACCCAGAAAGTGGTAGTGGATGCATTATTTTGGACCTGGAGGGGTGTGGGCAGTGGGGTTCCCCAGGGCTTTGTCCTTGGGCCCCCACTATTCAATATCTTCATCAGCGACTTGGACGAGGGGGTGAAAAGCACCTTGTTCAAGTTCACAGATGACACTAAGATGTGGAGAGAAGTGAGCACGTTAGAAGAGAGGGACAGAGTACAGAGGTGGGTGGATGAGAATAGGAAGGGTTTCAATATGGACAAGTGCAAGGTATTGCACCTGGGGAGGAAGAACCAGCAGCATACCTACAGGCTGGGGAACTCCCTTCTTGTCAGCACAGAAGCAGAAAAGCAGAAAAGCATCTTGGAGTCACTATTGATTCCAAAATAAACTGCCAATGTGGGGACGCAGTCAGGAAGGCTAACCACACCTTGTCATGCAGCCATAGATGCATCACGAGCAGGTCCAAGGAGGTGATCCTCCCCATCTATGCAACATTGGTCAAGCCACAGTTGGAGTACTGTGTCCAGTTCTAGGTGCCGCACTTCAGGAGGGATGTGGATAGCATAGAGAGGGTCCAGAGGAGGGCCACTAGCATGATCAGGGAGCAGCAGGGTAGCCCCTATGAGGAGAGACTATGGGACCTGAACCTGTTCAGCCTATACAAAAGAAGGCTGAGAGGGGATCTGGTGGCTACCTACAAACTTACCAATGGGGACCAGCAGGCAGTGGGAGAGCTCCTGTTCCCCTGAGCACTACCAGGAGTTACAAGGAATAACAGCCATAAGCTGACTGAGAGTAGGTTCAGGCTAGACATCAGGAGGCGCTGCTTCACAGTCAGGGTGGCTAGAAGCTGGAAACAACTTCCTAGGGAAGTAGTGTTCGCCCCTACCCTGGGAGTCTTCAAAACGAGGCTAGACAATCACCTAGCCGGGGTCGTTTGACCCTAGTACTCTTTCCTGCCCATGGCAAGGGGTCGGACTTGATGACCTGCTTAGGTCCCTTCTGACCCTACGAAATATGAAACTATGAAACATTCTACACCAGATTGAGTTGTCTGGCCACATAAAGGAGAAAAAAAAATCATACAAGGGGAAGAGGGAAGGGTTTTTTCTTTGAACCATACAGCAGCTGTTTTGTTCTAAACAGTTGCATCTGCATAAATTGGGAGCACAGGCGACTGGCAGAGTGTGCACAGGGGTGCACAACCTCCCTTAATGGGGCCAGTGTCCCCTCCCGATGGCCAACACTGATGCTGTTGGTAGGGCTGGTACCCTCCCTGACAGGGTTGGCAGCTTCTGCGGGTAGCCCCCCTGATTCAGGAGGCACCAGTCATTTCTGACTGGGAGCAATACAAATGTAGCAAAATGCACTTTAACCCTAAATGAAGCAGGGGTTTGCCCTACCCGTTTAAAACTTTTTCAAGTGTACATGGGCATTTATACACATGCTTTCAGACTGGGGAGGCAGGGGGACACTTTAATTAGAGTGATTTAGAGAGACACTCTAATTAACGTGCCTGGAGCATCTTGCTTATCAGCATCCCCATGCTGAAATATGGTGGTGAGGGTGCTTTAACTAAAGCATCTAGAATGAGCTTCAGTTAAAACACCCCCGCTGCCATTTTTCAGCACGGGGGTGCTGATACATGAGACACTGGAGTCTGCTGGAGCACAGTAATTACCACACTCCAGCAGACTTGATTAATCAAGTCTGTTCCATCGTGCTGTAATTACAGTGCCTCAGAGCAGGTTTGCTCCTCTTGTATAGGTGCCCCATGAGTCCATGCTCTAATTCCTAGCTGTCTAACCACCTCCTCCAAGAAACCATTGCTTCTTCTTTCTTCATTTATTATCTGCAGTTGCTATGATACCATCCTAATCAGGTCAAGGTGAAATGCATGTGCTATATCACAAGGGCAGTGGAGCAAGCTGGCTTAAGGGCAGGATGCATCTACATATGCACTTTAATGTACATTAGCCTATTGTAATGAACATTAAAGCTTCACAAAAAAGTATGCTTTTGCTAATACTCATTAAAATAGGCTAATGCACCTTTTTCTAGTACCTCACAATGGAGACAGTAAATTTAATTACCAAATTCTACTGCTTATAAGAGCCTCTTGGAGCACCCCCTAACTTGATCCGCGTGTCCAAAAAGATGGCCGTGTCCAGATAAGTGTGGATGTTTGGTTCCCTGGGGACCAGTAGTAGTGACATACCTTCTGCTGCTACTACTTGTCCCTGGGGAACACCTATGCCACATGTGCTTTGGCATGCCGCAGGTGGAGTAGAGGAGGCTGGAGCTGGTCTTACCTGGGGTCCTGGGGAACAGGAAAGCTGCAGACATGGCACTCCTGCATCTGGGAGCCTGGCTGGCAGCCAAAGTGAAGCTCCGGCCAGCCAGGCTCCATTTTTTTTTGCCCCCCAGATCTCTTGGGGACACCTTCCACCCTGTGCTGCAAGGTAGCAGTGCAGGGAATGTCTCAACATGCAGTGTGTGGCGCTGCAAATGAGTCTACAGTGCTACATACCTCATGGCCATGCTTGGCTGGACACAACCAACAAGACCATATATTCTTCTCAGGTCCCAATGATTAATTACGTTTTCTTTACTTGAGTTAGGACCATTCAAACTGTAACAAGTTTATTTCATTTTGTAGGAAAGGCACTTCAACTTCTGGAACAGTTTTACCAGTATACTTAGCCACTTTCTGCTGCACAGATGCAGCACTCAACTTGAAAGAGAGGCTGTACTCACTTCTTTACTATTCTGTCCCACTGAGTTTTCAATAGTTCCTGTGCTCTATGTTCTGTGCCATGTTCCCACAAGAGCACATTTTATGTTCAAGGCCTTCATGAAAACTTGGATAAGTAGTCATTTATATTTTTATCATAGTTTCTTTCTATTACGTTGGAGGATATTATTCACTCCTGGCTGCTTCCCAACAATACTTTACCAGAGCTATGGGTCCTGCCATATGAGAAAAAATTACAGGTGAAAAAAAGAATTGTCTCTCTTAGCTACTGCTCTGTTTGGCATGAAGGTGAGAGGGGCAGAGACTGGTAACAGTTTTGTGAGTCTCAGTCCAGTAGATGCTATTCTTTTTTTAAACTGTAACCTGCTTTTAAAGAAGAGAAAATAAGAGTGATTGTGTGTCTGAGTGCTTATAACAGAACTGCTTCTAAAATTAGTCCATCTCTAAGACTAGTTTTGCTTGATAATACCAAAGAAATACCTACAAAAATAAACATTGTCAGTGGTTTCTCTTCAATTGCTTTATGAAGTTTAGGGATATAGGTTTTGCAGTTTATAGACAATTATAATCCTGTGATTTTTCAAATACCCCTTCTGAGGATATATATATTTTTAACAAGGACAATTGTGAATTAAGAAGTGGATTTAATTCACTCTGACAATAAGTGAATCCTTTCAGATTTTTAAAGTCAACATTTTTCCTTGCAGGTGTATCTTAGAGGGACTAGAAGTGACAATATTAATCCTTTATGCCAAAAGCAACCACTTTAAATTAAGGATTTCATTAAGTAAATCTAAAACTATTTAAAAACAGCATAAACTGTTTCACATGAAGTTTATAGAGATAGAAAAGATGGCCTTTGGAAAGCAAAGATGATGCAATTTGCCTAGTTCCATTAGAATCTAAATGTCAATCTAGACAGTGGTTTAGCAAAAATGCAGGAAAAGGTCTCAGCAATAAATGTTTTCTTTTTAAGAAATGTTTTGCAAAATGCTGAAATGTCTGCTATTTGTGAGGGAGCTAAAATAAGGGATCATATTCTAATACATATTTGAAAAGGCTATTTGCAGAGTATTAACTTTAGAAACTAGGGCTGAGAACTTGAAAAATATGGACCCTAAGTGCATTTATACACATACACTGGGATATTTTTTTGAGGGGGTAATGCCTTAATTAGAGCGGCTCTGAGAGCATCACATGTATCAGTGTCCCCACACCCAGAGCATCGCATGTATCAGCATCCCCGCACTGAAAAATGGTGGCAGGGTACTTTAACTAATGCTCCTTGAACAAGCTTTAGTTAAAGTCCCCCTGCCACCATGTTTCAGAACAGGGATGCTGGTACACTGGAGTCTGCTGGAGTGTGGTAATTACCATGCTCCAATGCATAGTGACAACACGTCGGAGCAGCCTCACTGCATGTGTATAGGCACCCTAAAACGTTATGGGTTAGACTGACTTTTGAAGCCAAACAGAAGCCCAAGGAAGGAATTCTTACCCTTAGGTAATAGAAGCAAAGAAGAGAACACCTTGTTCTTAGAGTTCAATTCTCTTCATCCAGCAAGAATCATGCACAAAGACCAGAATGCCTTGCAGAAACACAAGCTTATCAATGTAGAGCCAGATGATAGTTCATGAAACATAGCAGAAACAAAAGTCAGCTAAGATTCTATAAGCATGTCAATATTTATGCTCTTTTTGCACCCTTTCCTTTTATGGTGCATGACTTGATTGACCATATAGAAATCCCAGAAATCTGGGACATGATCTGTGAAATCCAGGGCATTGTCCCCTCTTCCCCATGCTCCCACAAGTCAGCTGTAGCAGGGCTACATGCTGGGCAGGCAGTGCTTTCCTGCCTGCCTACCTGCAAGGCAGTCCACACCTCTCTGAATCCTGGCCAGACTGTGCTGCACACCCCTGTGTTTCTAGGACACCCATTATAATTCTCAACAGACCTAGCCAGGGCTGGCCTCTGAAATCCTGGACTCTCTCAGCTGAACCCTATGCATAACCTTCTTTAAACAGCTTATCTCAAATAAACTATTAGCTGGGGAAGCCATAGTAGCATGGCTCCAATTAAGTCATACAGCTTTGAGAGTTCTGGATTAGACTCTTCTCCCTGTTTCACTGATGTCAATCTGATATACATCCTTAGGATTTCTGTTGGTTAAATTCTGATAAGCAGTAGTTTATGAGGATTTGCACATCTCCAGTTTGAATCCTCATATCTAACATTGTCATTAGATAAAAGTTGTGCCATTATTATGTATGTAAAGGCACTTGAAGGGTTAAAATCCTGTTTTAATTGAATGTCTTTCTAAGCTAATCAGTAATGTAGGGTGGGCTCTGGTCTCTTGGCAATGGTATATACATTTCCCATTTAAGACAATAAAGCTTCATTTGTTTCTAGAGATTGTTCTTTCACTTGTAATATATATAATTTCATTAATATGCTTATATTTTCATTTAATATTTTCTGTATTTTCTCTGTCTGTTGAAGTGAAATATGAGCAAGCTAAATGGTTGACTTCAGTGTCTTAAAAAACAGTTCCATGAACATGGAGCAACAAAGAACATGACAAAACAGGTTCTACCATCTAGGGTACAATTTATCTCTGTAACCCAGATTTTCAATTAATGGTTTTGTGATTTTCAAATTGCATTGGACCTTCACATTGTAAAAATGGTTAACTGCTTTGCCAGCATTTATATGGGTAGAATGCAGCCTGCTAAGATATGAGTATGCCATGAGACTTCAGATCCATTCTTCAGCTCTGCAGAATGGCATAAATCATGCAAAAGATTGAGAAAGTACAATAAAATATTTCTTACTACAAATTCAGTAATACTTATGGGTGCATCTTTAGAGCACTGCAGGGATTTACACACACAGTTCATGGCTTTACTCCTTACAATGAAGTACCACAACTATTTTGCACAACAATGTAGGTACATTTATCAGCTGAGGCCAATTCAAGTTTAGTCTACCGTGGCTTTTAAACTTCTGGTTAGAAAAGTTACTGCACAAATGCATCAACTGATATTTTTTTTTAGAGTTCAATTTGTTTTATGTAAACAATCAATTTCTCCAGTGAATTTACAGAGTCATAGGCTCAGCCATTTATAGGGGTACCCTGCTGAGAAACTGAGGACCTTGACTGTAGCTCCAAAGGAAATTCATTCGTGACTGGCAGTCCCTTTCCTTGGTGATAAGATCTGTGGGATAAATCGAATGAACTCAATGCCTCCTACACTGGTTCCTTGCTCTCTTGAGGAGGAGATGGGATTTCATGAGGGGGTCTTCTGGTCTTCCTGTATAGAAGTTGATATTTAAATAAATACTCATTCTCTTTTGTCTGTACATATGCATACGTATTTTCAGGTTAACCCTTATTTTATTTTCAGTTTGTTAGGATTAAAACAAGCAAACAAAAAATCTTCCCAAGCTTAGATGTCCCATTTGGTTAAGGTGGTCAAGACATGCCAGTCTCTATTTCTAAGCTTTAAACTAGCCTCGCCAGGGAAGGGGGCTGCAGGAAGACAAGGAGACACCACCTGAGCAAGACAGGTGACAAATGCAGGGAGTGCCCAGGTAAGAAACAGGGTGCGGACAGTCTCCCAAATCGGGGAGGGGGCACATGCAGCTAAGCAAGGCCTTAAATGCCTATATACCAATGCTCATAGTATGGGGAATAAACAGAAGGAACTCGCCCTCAGAATAGCCAGTTCAGACCCAGACATAATAGGGCTTACAAAAATGTGGTGGGATTCGTCCCACGACTGGACAGTTAGCATTAGGGTCTATAGGCTTTACAGGCAGGATAGAGAAGGAAGGAAAGGTGGGGGTGTGATGCTCTATGTTAAGGAGCAATACACATCCTCTGCCAGCAGAATGGGGTCAGAGGAGGGGCAAGTGGAAGTGCTCTGGATCAAGATACAAGGGGGCCGTGGGGAGAGGGATCTAACAGTGGGGGTCTACTACAGACCCCCCAACCAAGGGGAGGAGCTGGACCGGGAATTTTTGGGCCAGCTTGCAGATCCCTTGCACGTCCCTTGCACTTAAGGCAAGGGATGTAGTTGTCATGGGTGATTTAAATTACCCAGACATCTGCTGGGAGGAACAGTGAGCCAGGTCAGACCATTCCAGGAGTTTCCTGGCCGAGATACAAGACCTCCACTTAATTCAGGAGGTGCACAGTCCCACCAGAGGAAATGCCCTGTTGCACCTGGTCCTGGCCACAGGCGACGACCTGGTAAGGGGCCTCCAGGTTCTTGAACACCTGGGTGATAGTGATCATCGCTTGCTGGAATTCACCATCCAGCGCAGGGTGTCAAGGCCTGCAGCAGGGTGGTAGCCCTAGATTTCAAAAGGGCCAACTTCAATGAGCTGAGAAGATTGCTGGGGTTCTCAAGAGCAGCGGAACTCAGTGCCCAAGATGAGTGGTCGTTCCTTAAGGAGACGATACTCCGGGCCCAAGGGGTGACCATCCCAACAAGAAGCAAGGGGAGCAGGAGTACCTGAAAGCCCCCCTGGCTCACCAAGGGTGTCCAGGAATTCCCGATTGCCAAAAAGGCAGTGTACAACTGGTGGAAGTGGGGTGCTATCTCCAAAGAGGAGTATACCTCCTCTGCTCGGGCCTGTAGGGGGCTGTCAGGAAAGCTAAGGAGGACAAAGAGCTAGGACTAGCATCCAAAATCAAAGATAATAAAAAGTCATTCTTCAAATATATAGGGAGGATGAAGAAAGCACCAGGAAATGTGGGTCCCCTGCAAGATTCTCTGGACAATCTGGTGCTTGCGCCAGAGGAGAAAGCAGACCTCTTTAACCAATTCTTCACCTCCATTTTCTTGGGCAGGAACCGGGACTTCCCCACCATGGTGCAAGATGGACTTGAGGGGAATGCCTCCAGACATCAGGTTGGAGAGGACCAGGTTAGAGAGCTTCTGCAGGAGCTGGACGTGTTCAAATCAGCAGGTCCAGATGCTCTCCACCCCAGGGTGTTGAGGAAGCTAGCAGGGATTATTGCAGGGCCTTTGGCACGGCTTTATACACACTCATGATGCTTG
>NW_017729027.1:30326196-30348665 GCF_001723915.1 Gavialis gangeticus | reverse complement strand
AGTGCACACAAAGGATTGAGGGGGCTGGATTCTGTCCAGCCACATTTGATGTCACATCCCAAATGACCAGGTATTGATTTACAGCTGGTTTGACTGGTGGAGAGTGGAGAGTAGGGCTTAAGCTCAGTCTTCCAGATCCACAATGATATGTCTTAACTGTGGTATCATTGTGACTTCCAATTTAGGGAGTAGATAATAATCTGAATTAAATTAGTTTAAATAACAGAAATTCTGTCCTTGATGCATTTCAGAGTCAAAAGTACCCTAAAGTTTAGGGGAAATGGGTACCTGTAGTTTGAAATCTGTTTTTAAACATTCTAAATATAATGAGTGAAATCTTGAAAACTTCCAGTGAAATGGCTCATTTTTTACATCAGAGCTCCACATAAAGCATGGAAACACAGAGAGTCATTAAGAGATAAGCTTCAAGTGAACATCATGAGGGATGCCTCAATGTTTGCTTTCAGTGTTGTAATCCAGAGTTCCCATAATTTTTCTTCCTCATTGACATTACACAGGTTGAACTTTAAAAAAAAATAGACACTACATAAGACAGGTTTGAATTAAACCTCATATAAAGCAAATGATTCTGTACTAAGAGAATAACATAAAGGGTGCTTATAGACGTGTTCCAGGAGGCAGGGGGAGAAGGCGCTTTAATTAATGATTAGCTAATTAAAAGGAACCAAGCATCATGTGTCTCAGTGTCCCTGGGCTGAAAAAACAGTGGCAGGGTACTTTGAACTAAAGTTTGTTCAGTAAGCTTTAGTTCAAAGTACCCTGCTGCCATTTTTCCATGTGAGGACACTGATACATGTGATGCTAGAGGCTGCTGGAGCATGCTAATTTCTGTGCTTCAGCAGACTCGATTAATTGAGTCTGTCTGATGCACTGGATTTACAGCACATCAGAGCAACCTCTATACATGTGTGTAAGTGCCCTAAATGTCCAAAAGCAGTGACTTCCCTCCTCAGTACCATCATTCAATACTTCAGTTTTACTGTCCTAGATATATTTTCCTATTAGCTGTTGGTATTCCAATTATGGCCTCCAGAGATTCTCTTCCCTTTGAAGAATGCAGGGTTGTGGCTTCCCCCTCTCCTAATTGTCCCTCCTACCAATCCTACACTACTTTTTTGGATTAGCTCACAGATCAGCAGCCCAGATACTTGACTCCCCTGAAAACCCAAATGCTTCACCCTGAAACAGTGAATGGCTGGATGGGAAAATCACTGCCTCACATGCCATGAACATTTTTTCCATATGCTGGGATGCTGCTTCCTTTCCTAACAGCATTGTTATATTGTTCTTACTCACCCTCCAGTTTATTTAGTCACAAACTACTCTGGATTCCTGCTTTGAGTTTCCTTATTTGTGAGGAGATAAGATTTCCCTGGGTAATTCATGAGCCATTTTGAATGATGGTCAGGAATTTCAATATGCAAGTAGCAACAGCAGGGTACCCTACAAAAAATCCAGGAAAATAGAAGAGATGACACAATTCCAAAAAGAAGAACCTTTTAGATTAGTAAGAAACCCCAGGTCTTTCCAGAAATCTTTAAGGCAATGAGTCCAGATCCTGTAAGGGAGAGACATTTCATGGATCAGAGGTTCCACTTAAGTCAGTACTGGGAACAAGGATGTGCAGCCAAATACAAAGAGTCACATATTTTGAAAAGCTATGTGCTGGGTATAGCAAACATTTAACACTTCCTCTTGGAAGCCCTGCAAAAGAAGGTATTCTGCTGAGGGAAAACAAATATTTTAGAACTCCAAGGACTGTTTAACAAAGTTATTCAGGATCAGGTCATTCAGGATGTTTAGCACATTATTTAGGATCAACTGCTAGTAGAGCCAACAAGAATTAGTCTTCCAGGCTAGGAACAGAAGTTACACATAAACCAGTTTAAATGATCAGAAACTGGCTTAAACCTCTAACAGAATGTAAGCTGAGTGCACATAAACCAGTTTCAAAATAGTCTAAACTGATTTAAGATAAACCTGGCTGAATGTAGTATCAGACTTAACTGATTTAAGTTAAACCAGTTTATGCAACCTTTGTCCCAGACCCCTTCCTGGTTCAAATTAAATCAGAGTCCCCCAGCACCCCAGATGCTTTACAGCCCTGGGTGGGGCTGTGCTGTCTGTTCCAGAGAGAAGGGCTGGCCCCAGCCCTATTCTCTTTAGCCCTAGCAGGGGCAGTGGTGTGGCCAGACGCATGGCCCCCTGAGGCAAAAGAAGCAGGGAGAGGGCTTATTCCCCCCTCCTCTACCAGAGGACTGTGGCCCTTGTCAGCCACCCCACCCTCCTCCCCCACTCCAGAGGCAGGGGAAGGAGCATGGCCAGAGCTGGCTGGCATGGCCCCACCATCCACTTGCCTCGCCAGTGGCTGGGGCTGCTGGCTGAGCCCAGCTGACCTACTAGTACTGCTGAGAGCAGAGACAGAGGGGCCATCCTGTGGGGGCAGAGCCATTCCCAGCCCACTGCAACTGGGTGACAGCCCAGCCCAGCAGCACAGATGGGAGCTGGCTAGGAAACAAGCTTCCCAGGCCAGCTGGGAGTTCCGGTGGACCCTGAGCCTGGCAGCTGCCACCAGCCCCCTGTTCTGTGCAGCACTGATGGCTGCAGGTACACAACCAGCCGCAGGCTGGCTGGGGCTGCAGGGGCTGTTCTTCTCCCCTCACCTCCAGCTGCTACTTCTGTGGCTGCATCACACTGCTCTAGGTGGGGAGAGGGGAAGCTTCAGACCCATTGCTTCCACTTTAGCTGGCCATGACCCCCAGGTCAGCTTCCTTCCAGTCTTGCAGCTTCTGCAAAGGGAAAGGAGGGCTGCTCTATCACCCCCCAGCTTCTGGCCTAAGTCACTGCAGGCATGTGTCCGCATTTCCAGAATTAAGCATGAATGTCGGCTCACTCACAAATCAGTTCAATCTTTGCAGGTTAGACTAACCTAAAAAGATTGAGTCAATTCAGGCTCCAGCTTTTTTAATGTCTGTCCCTAGCCCCATTGGGTACAAAAGACAGGATCAGGCACAAGTTAATCAGATCCCATCAGGCAAGGTAGAAAGGACTAGCTACATCTTCCAGCTGCCAATTCCAAAAGAAGCTGAGACAGTGGTGGAAGAATATAAACCCAACAGGTTTGGCCTCATCAGAGGGC
Source organism: Gavialis gangeticus (assembly GCF_001723915.1). Taxonomy (NCBI): domain Eukaryota; kingdom Metazoa; phylum Chordata; order Crocodylia; family Gavialidae; genus Gavialis; species Gavialis gangeticus. The sequence continues at coordinate 30,345,505 of NW_017729027.1, read as the reverse complement.
TAGCCCTGAGCATACATTTCTTATGTCTGTGCTAATAAAGGACTACAGTCTTCTGTTATGTCATGAAAAGTACAAGTGGAGATTTTGAGCTGAACCATGGGAGCATCCAGGATTTCAGAAAGGGGGATGTGGGAAGAGTGACCTGCTGCAGAAATAACTGCACTTCAGCTCCCAGCCTCTACCCCTAACAACAGTGTGGACAGGCTTCACTGTGGGATCAGCATCAGGAACCATTTTTAAGTTCCTCCAGTAGATAAGAATTTTCACTTCCCCCCATCCCTTTCCCTCTGTGCTCCGTGGCATGTTTCCTCCCCTCCTGATCCCTTTCTCCTTCTCTTTCCTGCTGCTGCAGCTGTCCCCAGCTGAGCCAGGAGGAGGTGGTGGGGTGCTGCTCCTGCCCCTGCTGCAGCCAGGCTATACATGAAGCCAGGCAAGGACAGAGACAGCAGCATCAGCAGGCAGGTTCCCTTGCCCTGTGCCTGCTCCTGGGCCGGCAGGGAACACTGAGGGGACCAAGCAGTGAGGAGGGACAGATGCTGCTATCTCTGGATGAGCCCAGCACTAAATGGATCCTGGATGGAGTGGGCAGGAGCAGATCTGGATCTCCCACCTCCAAGAAAGACAGAGACAGCAGCAGCAGTGGGGCAGGGAAGGTGACAAGGGAAGGGAAGTGGAGGGGAGGTACTGCTGAGCATGGAGGGTAAGAGAGAAAGGAATGCTTACTTGCTTTGGTACTGAAAAAAGTCCATGGCTGTTTCTGGGGCACTGCATCCCCCACCCCAGATCCACTCCTGAGCTGAATATTAATTTATAACTCTAACATTAAAGTGAGTTTATGTTGCACAATATGCTGTTGCTTGGATAACCCCATGACAAGATTTTAGGAGAAATGTAATCCTCAAATAAAGCTGATATTTGTCCCATTTAGGAAATACTTGGTGCAGTTCAGGCAGCTTTGATTTGCTACCTTCTAACTGTTGAATTTGTGTGTCTTGAGCAAGTGAGAGAGATGTGTTCCTGACAATTTAGTAAAACAGCAAGAGAGCAGAGATTTTTGAAAAACTTGCAGTTTTCTAAGAATCACTATATCAAAGAATTGCAAGGAAAGTGAGACACAAAATTTGGTGCCCACTAAAATCTCTTATGTCCTTATATGATAGAACTATAGACTTGCTGTGATACTGCCCAATTATCTGACATGTCAAGAGCTTAATTATTATTTATAAATCTACTTGAACTACCCACCTTTTTATATATTGTCTTGCCCAGAAGATCTGACACTTGAGTATACTCACCATGTGTGTTGAACTCACACTGATTATTAGGGCTGTGCAAAGCTTCAGTTGTTGATTCAATTCAGTGGAGATTTGGCATGATTTGGCAACTGAATCTCTGAATCCAAATCAAATCAAGAGGCCCTTTAATCTCTCCAAATCAAATTGGAACCTTCTGAATCGATTTGGAGAGATTCAGCAAGATTTGATGATTCGGACATAGACACATCTTTAAATGTTTTTTTCTATGTCCCTCAAGATACCAAGTGGCTTTTGAATGTTCAGATGTTGGGGTAGATGGAGCATCCCACGGCAGCATGGGGGGTCCCCAGCGAGCTTGGCAGTGGACTCAGAAGTGGTCTGCCAGGGAGCATGTAGAGGACCTCCCCTGTCTCTCTGACTCAGCAACTGATGCCTCCTGGATCTGGGGGGGGAGGCACCTGGGGTCCCCCCCATGGCTGATTGCCAAGCTGGGGGGGCATGGGGAAAGGTCCACCACATGCTTGGTTCACCACCAAGCATGTGGGGGGGCCTCCCCTGAGTTCCTGTGGGACACTCCATATGCCCCACCATTGCAGTGTTCACAAGCCACACCTGGTACCTCATAGTATGTAGAAAAAACATTTGAAGCTGTGTCTGTGGCCAAATTGCTGATTCTTCAAATCTTCAGATTTGGCTGAATTGAATCGGGACAGTGATCCAAATCAATTAATCGAATCACTGTCCCTGATGTGGACCAAATCCAAATCCCAATCAAATATGGCCTGTTTCACACACCCCTGCTAATTATAGCTAAAAAGGAGGTAGAAGTGGACCTTAGGAAGTTATCTAGCAGGATCACCTTCCCACCTGGTCTAAAACCATCTTAACAACTAAACCATCAGTGAAACTAGATCATGGACATAATGGTTCACCACAAAATGGATGGTATGAACAGGTACTGATGTTAATTTATAATGTTAATCCAGTGGAAGCAATTCAAGAAGTAGGCAGAATTTCAAAATAAGATTTTGATGATTCGGACATAGACATATCTTTAAATGTTTTTTTCTATGTCCCTCAAGATACCAAGTGGCTTTTGAATGTTCAGATGTTGGGGTAGATGGAGCATCCCACGGAAGAGGAATTTCTATCTTCAATATTAAACTTGTGATACTTGTTGCTTTATGGAGGCTTATGTATCTAGCATATCTAAGAGGATTCAAATTTTTTTTTATTATCCTGAGCAAAGAGAGCTATCTTAAAAGCCTTATATTTATTTCAGGAATTTGTTGAATGCTCTTTTGAACTTTTGTTTTATTTAAATAGAGTTTTACTTCATAAAACACTTAATATCTCCATTCCAGTAAGCAAACAACATCACCACCAACAATCATGTATGGTGTTATATGTTGTTATTTCAATATTCATATCAAATTTAGGGGCATTTTAGTGTATTTTTATTAATATGTGTGAGACTTTCTTTTGCTCTCTAAATGTACCATGTGTTGGCACATGTGTATTTATAAAAAAAACGTAATAGCAAGCAAAATCCAGGCTTATACAACATAAGGTTTAATAGGATATAATTTTAAGATATTGTAATATTTACCCTAAGATTATAGAAAGCAATGGAACAACTTCTGTCTTTTGCAAAATAAGTTATAGATATTTTTCTTTATCTGAAAGTTTGAAGTGTAATGTGTGTTAAGTCACTTCAATTATTCTTTCATTAATTCCTCCTGAATTCAGTGAAGCACAAATAAACTCTCTCAAATAAAGCACTTGCTGTTAAAAGCAGCACAGCTTTTTTCAAGCAATCAGAATGAAGTGGAATTAAAATCTGTTCCACATAATGTACAAAATTCAGCATTTAAAATAGCCTTCTCACAAATAATTGCATCAATACCACCTTGTAACAGAAACTTTCATGGGAGAGAAAGCAAAGCACAGAGACTATATTTGTTCAAAGGATTCATCTCACATAAAATTTCCCTTTTGTCTGTGCAATCTATATATCTTCCCAGACTCCACTGCAGTCCTTTTTTCACTGAAGAATTATCTGCCTTAGCCAGTAATGAGGTGCACTTTCACTAGTATATTGTATAGATTTTTGTAACAGCACTTCATTGGGCTTTGTAATGCTTTTTTCCTAAGAGCAGTCATCTCTTTACAAAAATGTGCAATACTTTGGAATACAGAAAGGTTATGTGGCATTTGAGTTTCTTCTATGATCCTCTAGACTGCAGGGTTTGAAATGTTACCATATCTTACTGCTTATATCTTCCCTCTCCATAGATGTTTTCTGTAGACACTGACAGCTATGATAAAAAGATAAATTTTGCTGTGAATCCTGAATCGCCTAAAAATAAATTAGCAATCAGTTGCTGTCATTTGTACTTTTCTTCTAAATTGAATAGCTGCAGTGTCAGCCACAGCAATATTAGAGATGAGTTATCCAAATAATCTTGGACAGTAGTGAACACACTTAGCTTGTGATGCTTATTTCTGTTATACTAACATCAAAGGAAGAAGAAGGGCATTATCTACAAAAAGATGGAGCTACTTAAGTTCTGTTTAAGCTCCCATGTCAGGCCAAATTTTTAATTCTTCAAGCCTCTCTTCAGTAGCTAGAGAATATGAAGTGTCCATAGATACCTAAGTAGCTGGTTTCCTGGGGGGTGAAAGCACAAGCCAATCTGAATCTTTCTTGTATCTTTATATTCATAAAACATATCAAAACCTGGATTTCATATTTAACCTGGCTCATGGAGATAGAGAAGGGTAGTTGGATTGGTTAAAATCAAGGAGAGAGTCTTGGGTGCTGGTCCCTAGGACTGCATTTAATAATTAAAGAGCATACAGCATTTGAACTAGAACTCAGAGTTACCTCCCTTTTAGGGAAGTTCCCGCCTCACTGGGCTACAGATTCTGTAGCCCATTGAGGCTACAGAATGTAGCTTACATTCTCCCTTTCAAGCCCCATCACTCTTGGCAACAAAATAGGTCAGCTTCAGCAGTTTGATGGTATTTGACTGTCTAGACAAGCCCATAGTCTCATGCTTAGGGCACTATCTTTGATGTGGGAGATGTGGATTCAATACTCTCCTGCTGAGTGATGGCTTGAATCATGTCTCTCAGGGCACCTATACACATCCAGCGAGGCTGCATCAGTGCACTGTAATTTCAGTGCATTGGAACAGACTTGATTAATCAAGTCTGCTGGTGCATGGCTATTACTGTGCTCCAGCAGTCTTCCACATCTCGTGTATCAGTGTCTCTGCACTGAAAAATGGTGGTGGGAGTGCTTTAAAGCCTGTTGAAGAAGCTTTACTTAAAGTGCCCTTGCTACCATTTTTCAGGGCAGTGACACACTAATACACAAGATGCTGGTGCTTTAATTAGAGCCACTCTAATTAAAGTGCCACTCTCCCAACTTCCATAGAACATGCATGAATACCCTTACTCTTGGCATAAGTGCCCCTAACCATGAGGTTACTGGGCAAAAGGTTGGTGGTAGTCCTCTTCCTCCTGATTCAGGGGCTGCGTCCAGACGAGTGTGGACATGCTGTAAATGCAGTGCCGCAGACCCATCTGTAGCACCACCCACCATACATGCAGGCATTCCCCATGCTGCTACCTTGCAATGCAAGGGATTTTTTGATTCCAGGAGATCCCAAGGGCAAAAAAACCCTGCCAAAAAAAAGTGGGGTGGTGCACATGGTGGCAGCATGTGCCACCTAAAACTGGAAAGTGGCTGGCTGCCAGCCAGGCTCTCAGCTGCTGGAGCGTCATGGCTGCAGCTCCCCAAGGCCCCCAGGATCCCAGGTAAAGCTGCTGGGGCAAGCATGGTTGCTGGCCCCAGCCTCCCATACCCCACCCAGGGTAACCTGTCATTTGCCAGAGGGTGCATATCATGTGCATTTCCTTTGTACAAGTAGCAGTGGCACAAGGTGTGCCGCTGCTATTTGTCCCCAAGGAAGCAAACAGCCACACTCATGTGGACATAGGCAAGAAAGCCATTTGCTTTTGGCATTTAAACCTAGGGGGGCCACTCACCTTATGAATTCCATATTAACAGTAATGTCTTACTCAAGGCTACATGAAAACATAGATACACTCCACTCCAGGGAAGAGGCAAGATTCCACATCTATCCACATTTCCCATTGGCTAACCCATGCATCTCCCTGCAGAATGTCAGTTGTAACAAAAAGCTGTTTAAGTCTTTCAAGGTATAATGACCCAGGACACAAAACTCCTATTTTTTAATTTCCCTTAGGGTCCATATGCTTAAATTTTAGGCAAGATAGTGCACAGTATCAGCCCAACTAAGTGCTCTTTTGAATTTGGGCCATGATTGCCACAGAGGAATCAACCATTCTAGTTTCAAGTGGCTAGGTTTCCTATATATTTGTGCCAGATTTACCAATTCAGCTCAGCTCGAACAGGCTCCGGGAATTTTCATTTTGATTGGTGGAGCCCATCCACCAATCAGGTAAGGGCTAGGTGGGGCCGGCCCTGCCCCCTACATGGGGCAGAGAGATGGGGGGACAGCCTCCTGGACTTGATTGAAGCCTGCATTCTGCAGGTCCAGAAAGACTTCAGGGGCAGAACCCAGCACAAGATGGATCAGGGAAACAGAGAAGAAGAAAGAAGGAACCAAGAAGAGCTGGAGAAGAGCTGCCCAGTTGGTGAAGCAATGCCCAGAAGAGCCCTAAAGAGTCTCCTCACCAGGACTGACATCACAGCTCCATCGGTGCACAGAATGATGCATGGGGCACAGACCTAGAGGCATTCCCTGGCGCAGAGATCGCTACATGGAGCTCAGACCCTGGGAGCTGCTTGAGGCAGCTTGGGTCTGTAACTCTTGGCAAGCGGCCAAAGGACACAGTGCAGAAATTGATGCATGGAAGATCTGGGAGTAGATCAGGGTGCTGGGACCCACTGTGGGCGGCTTGAGCCCCATTCCCTGGTGTACAGCCAGGTAGCATCAAGCCAGAGGATCCAAGAGCTGACTGAGCTCCAGTGCAGCACGAGGTAGCCCAGGCCTCCAACCTATCCAGGTGAAAGGATGAGCCCTGTGGTGTATGAGTCAGTGCATTGGGCCACAGTGAACTGCTGTGCGGGGAGAAAGAGAGCTCAGGCAGCAGAAGGCTACCCTGGTGGGAGCCAGAGACAGTCCTGTGATGTGTACCCAGGCTACACATTCTATGACAAGATTTAGGCACTTTATAATGGTATTAGTTCTAGGGACACCCCAGACCTATGTCATATGACATTATCCCTGCAGAACTTGCATTGCTACAAAGCATGGAGAAGGATTCTGGCTCATATGTCAGAAACAGACTGAACATTTAAATTCCAATTACTGATCTGGTTGCTGCCTTCAGTTTCTCCTCTCCTACTTTTATTAATGAAAATCAGGAGCACAGATGTTCCCAAAAACAGTTTTTGGCTAGTACAAATTTAATTATTGGAGTTAATGCATGAGCCATCTATTTGCAATTCCCAGTTTATGTTAAAAAGCTGACAGTCATAATCATCCTTTTATTTGTGTAGCAGGCCTACCTATCTTCAGCTGGTTCCTTTGGCTTAGAGAATTGCCAAAGCAATTGGTGGAGTAAACCCACCAATCAGAGACCAGCAGGAGAGGAGCCTCGGGAGGAGTCTACCTACATCAGGGCGAGGCAAACAGTGGACCAAATTGAAGACTGCACTCCACCTCCCCCCAGTTGGCCAGTCTTCAATCTTGGGGTGGAGCCCCAAAAGGGTATATAAGGAGCTGTGTGTACAGCACACGGGGGGAGACAATGAGGGACAGTAAAGAAAGAAGAAGCTGGGGCTGAGCAAGAGCTGGGGAAGAGCTACCCAGGAGGTGCTTCCAGTTGCCCTGAGGAGCCCGAAGTCTCCACCATCAGGCGGGAGCAGCAGGCAGCCACGTCCCCAACCCCTCGCTGTCAGAGTGCACAGTGAGCCAGGCAGGCATCACTGCACAGAGGGCCCGAGAGGGACCAGGACCTTGGGAGCTACTCAAGGTGGTTTGTGTCTCCAACCATGGCACAAGATCAGATGGTACAGGTGTCACTGCATGGAGACGTTGAGAGGGACTGGGACCTTGGGAGCAGCTTGAGGCAACTCAGATCTCCAACTCCGACATGAGGCCAGCACTAGTGCAGACACCGCTGCACGGTGAGTCATTGTCAGACCAAGGGCCCTTGGAGGGGGCAGGAGGTAGCTCAGCCCCATTCCCCACTGCTGGGTATGAGGGCCTGTGGGCAGTGCAGGCTCTGCAATGTGGTAGCCCTGTACTGGAGTCCCAGCCCTGGGCCTGCATAAGGCAGCCCAGGCCCACAACCTACTGACAAGGTCGAGCCATCTGGGCATGTGAACAAGCCATGCACCCCACTTGGGGACCGAGACAGAGCACTCACTTCAGAAGCCATTTGCTGGACCCCTACTCACCAGGAAGCCTGAGTTCTCTGCAAAGGGGTTTCCCACTGGGGAGGGACACAGTGGATAGCCCCATCAGAGGGGATTTAGGATAGAGAGAGAGACTCCTCTAGAAGAGGGAGGTATTTGGGATAACCATGTCTTACATTCTGGAGTGTTTATTAATTGTTTGCTGCATGTTATATTTTGAAGTGTTTCTTAACTGGCTGTTGTGTTTTCTATTCTGGATAGTTTATTAAATGTTCATTGTGCTTTAGATTTTGAGGGTGCTTACCCATCAATTGCTGGGACATACCCTCTGAGGACCCATGAGCAAGGTTTGTCTTGTGGGTCTTGGGGACTGCTATACTTACCTGTTCTGTTCTTTGTTGACTTGAATGTATTATATGTAAATAGTTATCTTTATCACCCATCCAGTTTATTCTATCCCCTCTCCTTTTACTCTGCATTTGAATAAGCCATGTATATAGTTAAGATAGGGTGTCTTGGTCTTCCCCTATAGAGACACTGGGGAAGGGAAAGCTGCAAGCAAGTTGCAGTTTCCATCTCTAGCATGTACGCCCTGCTGACCATCCCCTTCTATTGGAAAGGGGGTACACACTCCAGTACATGCATGTTTCATTTGTAAACTGAGTACATTTTCTTGAAAGTCTTAGGTAGTCAATATATGTGGAATTTCACAATTTCAGAACTATTTTAGAGGGAATTTGCTCTTTAAGGTAAGGTTATAACTGTTACCATAATAAACTTGATTTTGCTCCCACTCTTTCTTACTAAAACTCTTTCCCACCTGAGACTGCTCACGTTGGTCTCTCTTGTCAAAGGAGATTTTTTTTTAAAGTTTGAAGTTAATTGAACAAGAGGCTTTTGAGAGACAAGGAACTGAAAAAGATGTGTTTTAGTTCTGGAAACATCCAATATTTTGACGAAATCTTATCTCAAAAACAGCCTGGTTTCAAAATATTGTTTCCTTAATGCATTAGCGCTCAAAGCAGGCTATTTGTAATACCTTAGGGATAAAAAAAGAAGGAGAGAGAGATAATTCTAGAGTTTGCAGTGAATTTTACCAACTTCTTGTTGGTACTTATGAAGCTCACAAACTTTACACGCACAACAAATAGCTCTATGAGTTCCAAAAGCAAAACATCCCTGGTTTAGTATATTTACAGTGGACGCTTTATGGGGAGAGGTAGAAGAGCTTTTATTAAAGATAAATAGCTTGAATTTAGATTTTCCTCAGGCTGGTAGTTTTCTGTCTATGGTATTTTTAGATAGCCCATTACATAGGGCAGAGATTCCCAAACTTTTCTTATTGTGTACCCCCTTCCAGATTTACTAGCTGCCCGCATACCCCTACCAGCATACAGTTTATATTTTAACCCCTTAAATGCCAATTATTATTATTATTATAATGAAAATTATAATTTGCCATTATACACATAACCCTCTGAGATGTCTTGTGTACCCCCAGGGGTATGCATAGCACAGTTCAGGAACCCCTGACCTGGGGTATAGGTATCAAATGCAGTAATTAAGCAAAAGGAAAAGAGAAAGTCCCAGTGGCATTAACCTGGCAGAGATGGGTGACTACACAAAACTTATACAAAACCATCCCCTTCAGCATGGGGTAGTTGTAGGATAACAAAGCACGTGACAGGCCAAACCATCAGCAAAGACATTGTGGATCTGAGATCTGGTACTCAAATCATTCAGGAGCATAATGAACATTTATACATGTGCTCTGGGAGTGGGAAGGGTGTTTTAATTAGAGTAGCTCTGAGAGCAACTCTAATGAAAGCACCCAAAGCATCTCGTGTATCAGCATCCCCACACTGAAAAGTGGTGATGGGGGTGCTTTAACTAAAGGTCATTAAATGAACTTTAGTTAAAATGATACCCCACCACCACTTTTCAGTGTGGGAACACTAATATACTTGATGCTGGAATCTACTGGAGCACGGTAAGTCAGTTAATTGTGTCTGCTCTGACACGCTGCAATTACAGCACGTTGGAGAGTCTTCGCTGCACATGTATAGGTGCCCAATGTTTCTCTGCTACCTTATGTCTGCAGGATTAGATAGAGCAGTGATACTGCTACTCCAACTGACACTAGTGTAAGCTCAAGAAACTGTAGTGGATCCCTGATAGCCCCTCACTTATACTAGGTAGGGAAAACTGTGCACAGTTTCTTGTGATAATGCCCCATCAATAGCTGTTAAGGAAAGGCTTTCAAAGATTGAAGTATTATAACCCTAGGAACTTAGTCTAAGTCTCAGGTTATGGCTACTTGAGCAAGTTAGCAGGGGCTAAAGTAGGTTTTGAATTTTCAGTGCATTAGCTATGCTACAGTAACTGCCCCTGTGCACACTCAGCCCATAGTGAGAGTAAGTAGGCCCATCACTGAAAGTGGGGTAACCTACTTTACTTTATCACAAGGTAAAATCATGCATATAGATATTTACTGCAGAGGAGCTAACAAGATGCAAGTTCACACAACAGGTGTGACTTATTTATGGTGACTTATTTATGCCACCACACCCTTAATCGTATCTTGTTTTATACATTACACCTCAATCAGAGCCTATTACATGGAGAATTCTGGGACTCCAGCTTTTAAGAAATGTATCCTCAGCACTGCTGGCTGTGTTATTGAATAAGAATGTGACAATTTCTTTATTCACCAGCCTCAAACTCACCATTTATTTAGCGAAACAGATTATTTGTTATAGGCAGGATTTCTGAGTGACAACAAAGCTGCTAGCCAGCAACTGAATTCCTTACCAGTATCTCACCATACCTTTTTCAGTAATCTTAAATGTGAAAATCTCATTAAGGACCTGCCAAGCCCTGAAAAAAGAGTTTCATTAAAAATTGTATCAGACAGATACAATTCGAGATATCAGTCTCTTACTCTCTTTCTGCCTCAGAAACACCTGTCAAAATATCAGGTCACTGGGACTTCTTAAAGAAGCTGTACTGCCCAAAGCAGGACAGTTGGCATCTATGCACCACTTGTGGTATTAAAAGAATAATTCCTCATGATAGTTTATTCTTCAATGGATTTTCACAGACTGCCAGCTCAGAATTAAAACACTTTTATTTAGGGCACTGTTAGCATGACTTTCCCCCCAGAATATATGTTCCTTCTGCCTTGCCTTCTGGGAAATGATATTGTATTGTATTACTTTGTTAAGCTATAAGGTGCATATTACCCTCCCTCTGACTTCAAACTAATACAGTTAGCTTCCTTTTTATATATATTTTTTGTGTTTTATACCATGCAACCTACATATAGTTTCACAGATTGCCAAGATTTTTCATTGCCTAATAGTTCTGATTTTTTTTTTTTATCCCAGGGTGATTAAGGGTTTTTGCACTGTTTTAATGGTTAAAGCTGTATAATTACAGGTTGTGTGCATGAAAAACAATATAAGGAAGCCCTTTGATATTAACTGGGAGAAACGCCCTGGTGATCCTTTTAAGATCTCTTGTTTTTCCCCTTCATTGTAGGGGGTGGTAGATATTAATATCTGTTTTCCAGCCTTGAACCATTAGAATAACTTGTCTTTATCAAGTTTTCTTCACAATTTGATCTTTGTTAGAGCGGTAATGGAGACAGAAGATTAAATCTCTAGGGCAGATTCTTTTAGGCTGGGGAAATGCAACATGGTAGATTCTATTGATCTAAACAGAATTACTTTCTTCTTCGCCTAAAAATAAAAATAAATAGTGCTTCGACAGATAACACCTTTCGAGGGGATTCTCTTTATTCTTAAATATTTTTGATTTACCAGATTCCCCAGGTTCTGATCATTATCTTTCAATACTATTCAGCTCATTTTCTCAGTCATCCTTATTTTATCTAAAATGTATACACTAGCAGTGTAATGGAGTCCATCATTATAGGGCTCCATTATGATACCCAGTTTTCAAGTGAGCAATGAAAGACAATTTAAACAACTGAAATACAGGAAGGTCTATATATTTACCCTTGGGGTTCTCCTAGCAGCCTACTAACTTTTCTACTTTATTTTTAAGATCCTTCGACTTTCAGGTTTGGCCATTCTTGTTGACAGTACAAGTCAGTATTTCTTTCATGCCGGGCTTTTTGGAAAGAGGTGAATGTATCTTTTTTCTATGCTAATTCAGTGTTTCTGATCTGTAAACTATCTTGGATATTCCATATCCCTTTGCTTCTTAAGAAATGTTTTTTCTGCAAAAGTAAGTGCATTTCCTTTAATAAAATACATACACCTTTTCTTCCTCTCTTACACCTGATTTTTCTCCTTGTTTTTCCTGCCATCTTTTAGATTGTGAACATACTTTTTAGTTATGAAGATGAGTAGAAAATTGAGATTTTGAAGATACTATGAACTAAGAGCCTCAGGTTTTGGTTATTTCTTTGAAATGTGGGGAGAAGAATTGAATCAACACTAAATGCAAATATTTTTGACAGCTGAGTCCCTGATTTTGGATGCCTTGATTTGGGGGCATGAAATGTATAATACTTTAATTATCAGGGGCCTGATTTTCAGGTGTTTAGGAGATGTTTTTGGCTCTTTAAAAATCATATCTTCAAAAAGGCATTTTAGCCAAAAATTTGAGGCATAGAAAAGTCTTTAAAAAAGTTAATCATCAATGATGAAAAAGCACTAACAAATCTTTATAAAAATCCTATATTATTTTGCATTTGTGAACATATACATATAATTGAATATAATACTTTGTCATTGAGATGAGTCCCTTAAAACTCAGGCAACCATGAAATAAATGTGTTTAAAAAAAACCCACAAGAACTTCCACTTCACCATATAGCAGCATTAGTACTAGTTTATTTACAGTTTTCACCAAAACAATATAATAAAATGAACCATAAAAATAAACATAATACCAGCATTTATATAATTTATAATTTTTGGTAAAAATATACACAATACAGTTATTCTATCTATCAGTTTACACTAACTTAAAACAGAATATAGTATATGATGAAAATTTAAAAGAAAAGAAAAAATTAAACAGTGAACTATAAACCCCCCCCCCCCCGCCCAATAGAAAAATCTATTTTATTTTGGCACACCTAAGAAGTATAGGACAGGCTCTGAAGTGTTAGGAAGAAACCAGACTCTTTGCTTTTTTCTTCTTGAGCCCAGTATTTAAAGTGTTCTGTTAATGGAGAGAACCATTTCTTCTTACTTTTTCAAAGAACAACTGAGAGCACAAATAGTGATTAAGTCATCTATCCCATTCTTCCCACAAAAACATATTATTCTGAATATGGGGCCTGACATCACCTGATCATGACAACCACAGATCTCATTAAAGTAAATCTCAATCTAGTAATGGCCTTTCACTGTTTGTAGTTTTGGACCACATACAAGCAGGTTTCTAAGCCAAAGAAGTGTTTTATTAATCTTAAAAAGGGGAAGTTTGAGACAAACAGTCTCACTGCCAGCATATCTGCCTGCATGCTGACATCTTTAATTCTTAAATGTAGGTTTTGTTTTAGGTACTGGGGAAATACTGGGTCAGTGACTTCATATACATTTCCCAGACCATTTGTCTGAAGGAAAATATGGATGTTAATTAACCATCCAAACAAAGTTTTATTTGGGCAAGGAGAGGTTTCTAAAACATGCTTCACCTGGCAGGTGTAAACAATCTATTTGTCATCCAGTAGTTTTTAATTGAGCTAACTTACTCACATTTATGAGTCTGGTTTCAGAGAGCATGAGCCCACCACCATAGAATTAGGTAACAATAAAAAAACCCTTAATTTTTAGGCAGCTTTTATTTTATTTTATTCATGGACCATAGGGTCATCACCCCAAAAAGTTCTGCTCCATACCATAAAATTGACTCGACCTTGACCCATAGACCTTCAGTGCTTCTAGAACTGCTCTTCTACCCATCTCATTGTAAAAAGATAACACTTTACTCAAAGCTTTTTTTGCTCTAGTACTTACATTTTTAGTGTGCTTTCCCAGCTCATATTTTTGCTAAAATAGATTCCAAGCTATTCAAAAGAAGACACCACTTCTAGTTTCTTTCCCTGTAAAAACCAAACTTATTTCCTCCTTTCATTCCCAAAAAACAATTTTTTTGCTTTTAGCTGTATTGATTTCCTGGCTGTTTGAGGTACAATACTGCTGGAAACCTTTGAAAGTCTATTTGGGATTGTGACATTATTAACATGTCAGCTGCATAAAGCAAGACAGGGATAGAGTCATTCAGGCTAGGGACAGACTACACACAAACCAATTTAAGTGATCCAAAACTGGTTTAATTCTGTAACAGCAGATATTCAGTGCACATAAAACGGTTTGGAAATGGCTGAGATAAGTGGTTTAAGATAAACCTGGTTGAATGTAGTATCATACTTAACTGATTTGGGTCAAACCAGTTTATGCAATGTCTGTTCCAGCCAAGTACTGACTGCATTCCAATTACCCTTTCCACAAATAGCTTTCATTTATATCAACAATAACAGTCTATATTGCCATAGGCACGACCCTGTGTGCCATCATTGATTTCAAAGGGTGCAGGATTCATTCAGAAGAATCACAACACAGCCTTTCATTCAGAAGGATCACAACACTTAAAAGGTATGACAAAAGTCCCCATTCCAGACCATGAACAACTGGTGCCTCCCGAGACTGGGAGGCACCATGGTGGTCAGCAGCAAGCAGGGACCGTCCACAGACGTCGGTGTTGGTGTTGACAGCGGCGAGCAGGGACTGCCCACAGACACTGGTGGCAGTGTCGGTGGCAGGGGGAGGGAGTGGCAAGCAGCAAGTAGGAACAACCTGCAGATGCTGCCAGCTGCATCAGCAGCAAGAGTGGGAGCAGTCAGCAAGTAGTGACTGCCCTCAGAAGCCAGCAACGGCTTTGGAGGTGGTCAATCTCAGGGGGGGCACCTGTGTATGGATGCACTGTTTGTTGCACCCATAACTAAAACACAGCCATCACTTGTGTGAAAATAAGATGCATGGAAAAATTAGCATCTGAAAAAAGGGAAGGATAGAGGGCAAGACAATTAGGGGTGCCATATTTCCAGTGGCAAGAAAAAGGACACCTTTTGGGGAGACCTCACTCCCAGCTCACATCGCACTGGCCCTGCCAGTGCTCCTCACTCCCAACCTGCAGCCCCCCGATCCCTGCTGCTGCTCCTTGCTGCAGACCTGTAGACCTCTGGCCCTGCCAGTGCCCATCACTCCAGACCCACAGTCCCTTGCCCATTCATCATAGAGTTGTCATGCAGTTGTCCCTCACTCCCAACCTGCAGCCCTTTGGTGTGCCCCACACTCCCAGCCCACATGTGATGCTCCTGCCTCCAATTGCCTTCCACCCACTTCTACCAGTGGAGCAAAGCAAAATCCTGAATGTTTGTTCAAGTTTCAAAAAAACATCAGGAGTCGAAAAGAGGACATGTCCAGGAAAACCTGGATGTATGGCAACTGTAACAGGTTGCCCTCCCCAGCAACATTTTTTTCTTTTTTGCCTATGAAGGGCACCCCTGAAGTCCCTTAATGTTTAATTTTTTTTTCCATTCACCTTGTATTCCACCTTCACTCATCTGCCACATCTTGATATAAATATTACTTTAGGTGTTCTTACAAGTGGGAGACTGCCTATCATAATTCTATGTTGGGGTTCTCAGCCAACACAGGTCTTGTCCCCTGTCTTTCTCTAGCTAGGCCTACCAGTCTAAACACAGCAGATAGGGTTTGACTTTGAGGCGCTAACTCCTTAATCTTGGGGCTTGTGGTCCTCCTTCTGCTTCCAACATGGAGCCCAGGCTCTCTGGCCTGGAGGACCATCCACTAGACACAGAGCCAGTATGCCACAAGTTCAAGGCTGGTCAGTGGCCCTGAGCTCCCACTGTCCCAGGACACCCTTTTGTTTAACTCAGGCTACTAGCCAAGGTTCCCCCACTGGGGCCCAGCTTAAAAGTCCTGCACCCAGCTGAGAGGCTGGCCCTATACAACTGCACACACTAGGCCCCTTTGGCCTTTTGTGACTGCACCCAAGACACTAATGAGGTCTCCTCCTGCCCTACAGCCTCATCCCCAAACCACCAGTGTCAATCAACAAATATATATAAACAGTAAGCCAATGGGTTACAACCACAAAAAAAAGAAATTAAAGAAGGCAGCATGCCAGCATACATTTTCTTGGTGCTTCTGTTTCCCCACTGTCTGTGATGTTCCTCCCTGTGGCATAGCCCCCATTTCTCTAAGAGTCATCAGGAGTTCCCTTCTCACAGCAGCTAAGCCACTCTGTGGCACTCTCATGCACAACCTCCTTCCCCTTTGGCCACTACCTCTACTTGCCACCAAGCCCAGGGTTTTTATAGTTCTGCCCTGCCCGCTTCCAACCAACTGGCTAGCTGGCCAAGCTCAGCTTTTAACCCCTACCCTGCCAACCAGCTGTGCCTGGAAAGTTCTGGTCTTAAAGGGACCAGCCTGCTTTCTGGTAACAGGGCTAGGGTTGCCTGTTACAGTAACCCTAAAGACAATGAGACTGACAATGAAAGAATTGAGAGAAGGAAGCTGAAGTTACAGTGGGCATGTCTATGTGAGATACTTTGAGTGCAGTAGATTAACTTTACTGTGCATTAGTGTGGTGGGTAAAATCTGTACTATCACACTAGCCATGTGCAGTAGAATTAGTCTACTGTTCAGTAGCATCGTCAAAAATGCATGCACCAGTGCTACTGTGCAATAACTCTGGTTACTGTGCATTTAGTTAGTAAACTAAATGCAGAATAACCGCTGTGCATTAATGCACATGTAGATGTGCCCAATGATTTAAAAGGGGGAAATTAATGCCCAGAATTTGAATTGTGTAAGGCCAACATCATTTGTGTCCAGTTCTTGTGAAAGTCTGGGACAGACCTCACAAGTCAACCACCTCTATTCCCAAGTCATTGCACCAGTGTTCCCTGATACTGCTGGTGGATACTAGCCCTTATGGCAGTCGGTGCTGTAGTGAACCTGCCGGCCCCTGCATGTCTCTATCAAGTGCCTCAGTTTATCTTTTCACATGAAGTCTCTTTCCTCCAGCTGGCTTTCCTTAGGCATCTTATGCCCACATCTCCTGCAGCCTCTGGGGCAGAAAAGGATCCAAAGCAGTTTAACAACTTATCTTCTTCCCTGGGCTCAGTTTCCGGGTGCACCAGATTTTTATGGCATTGAGACAGGTCTTCACAGTCCTTTGGCCTTCCTCAGACTCAGTCATTTATTAGCAGGGATCTGGGTTTTCCATTTCCCACAGGAAAATGGAGTAAACTGCAGATTTTAACTTTTACTGGAGGCAAACTCAGATTTCTTATTTTACCAGAGAAACCCATGGATTTTCCAGTTTTGCGATGAGCCTTCTGCAAGCTGGCAGAGTTCCAGCCTGCAGAGTGTTGGGACGGAGTGGGAGGAGGGCAGAGAGGCAGTGGGAGCCACGTGCATGTACATGCACATGGCTGCCAGGCTGCCTGCAGACCAGCTCCCCAAAGTAAGCTGGGTGGGCAAGGCATTGAGGCCCCCATAGGGAGGGAGAGAGTTGAGCAGGGCTGGGGCTGGGGCCAAGGGGCCACAATGTGTAGCTGCAGGGCCTGAGCGGGGCCACAGGAAGCTTGTCCCGGGGGTGAGGAGCTTGGGGCCAGCTTCCAGCTGCAGCCTGCACTCCCAGGGGACAGGGAGGACCCATACCTCCCAGATCTGTGTGTGGGGGTCAGGGTCGCACCCTGCTG
Organism: Gavialis gangeticus; assembly: GCF_001723915.1. Classification (NCBI taxonomy): domain Eukaryota; kingdom Metazoa; phylum Chordata; order Crocodylia; family Gavialidae; genus Gavialis; species Gavialis gangeticus. The sequence continues at coordinate 30,328,056 of NW_017729027.1, read as the reverse complement.
TCCTCCCCTGGGGCCTCTGCAGCCCAGCGTGTGTGGCCCAATGCTGCAGTGAACAGTGGAGCCATGGAAAAAGCTGCCCGCTGCTGCGAGCTCCATGCTGCCATGTTCCCTGCATGCAAACCCACACTGCAGCTCCACTTCACTGCAGCAGCTGCCGCCTCCTGCCAGGGGCAGGGGGCCGTGGACTCAGGTCTCTGGCTCTGTAGCCCTGGCAGCTTGGAGCCCCCTCTGGCAAGGCTTGGGCAGCAGGAGCTGTGGGTGGGGGGTGAGAAGCACCAGGAAGGCTGGGGAGGTTGGGGCAGGGGGAGTGAGGGGCAGGAGCAGGGCTGGGGAGCTGTGCGGGGGAGTAATGGGCACCAGCAGGGCCAGGGAGGTTGCGGGGGCTTTAATTTTAGTTATGGATTGGGAGGGTTATCAGTGAATCCATGTTTTTTTATCAGAGAACTTTAAATTTTTTATCAGGGAAAACCAGGATCCCAGTTTATGAGTAGTAATCAGGAACCAGGACCATTTTGCTAGACATTATACAAACAAATGAACAAAGAAATTAGTTTTTGTTTTCCCCAGAGCATTTACAATATCAGTTAAGAGGATATAGATTGATACAGAAATATAGATGGAGGAGTACAACACAAGAATGAAATAGTTGAGAGAGCAAGCGGGCTGCAATTAGTGTACTACCTTTAGTTTTTCCTCACAGTTCTTTATGCTGGGGCTAAGTAAATATTTCATTTAATTAAATTGTCTCCTACCTCATTAACAGCATACTAGACCATCTCTGCATCATACCAGAACTAAGTTGGTCCTTGCTTGCCACATTTCTCATATCTGTTGATGCAACTTAGTGAGAGAAAATATATTACTGTACTGGATCCCTGAATAAACATAGGTGCCTGCACCAGCACTAACTTTACCATTACATTATCTCTCTGCTGCCTCTTACTATCTCCTTCAAATGTTTTTAAACTGTCCTAGGATTTCTTTCTCTGCTCCAGTGTCCTTAGGCCTCCTCTTAAGCTCTTTTCACAACACTCCATCTAAGTTTGACTCCCCAAATGCCTTTCTGGAAATTCACTATTATAGTCCTAACTTTATCTCTAGTCTTTCTCCTTCAGAATGCTTCCTCGCACACTTTCATAGTATTTCTTATAATAGTGTCTGTTTCCCAAAGTCCCTATAAGAGGAAAAAAACCCACACAACTCTCAGATCTTGTATACCAGAGATCAGTAATGTACAGACTGTGGGCCACATTTGGCCTACTAAGCTTTTATAAATGGCCCACCAAGCTCTGGAACCATGCAGATTGGAAAGATCCTACAGAAGCACAGTGTGTTTTAGATGTAACTATGGTGGTGGCATGGTCTATTCTATACCATGCACCAAGCCACAGCACCAGGGACTAGAACAGAAGCACCAACATGTCCCTGACCAGCCCAGGACTATGAAGGAATTGTAGCAACAGCTGAATGGTCCATTCTGCAATGTGTGCTATGCTGGGGCTTGTTAAGGACATCCTTGTACTTTTGTTCCAGTCCCTGCTGATGCTGGGTGCATAGTGGCGTACAGTGCAGAATGAACCATGTTACATATTGAGTGTCTATATATATGTTCTGTATTCCATCAGCAGAGGATGCTGCATGAACTGCATTATCTTGTGTTGGCTATTCTGCTTTAATGTTAAAGGTTGTTAGCTGTTGCTAATAAATATGGCTCCCCTTTCTTCCCTGCATGATTTCTCCAAGACAAGAAGTCAACAAATACACAACAGAACACACAGCTGAGGTTTGGGGGGGGGGGGGGTTGGGGGGGGGGGAGGGGGGCGGCGGGGGTTAAATCGTGTTCTGCCCAAAGGGTGGCGG
>NW_017729027.1:30297543-30321196 GCF_001723915.1 Gavialis gangeticus | reverse complement strand
AATTCAAAAAAAACACAACAGAACACACAGCTGGGGGTTGGGGGGGGGGGGTGTTGTGGGGTGAGGAAGGGGGACACCTGCTTTCAATCAGTGTCTGAGCAAAGGCTGCCTGCCCCCAAGTCCCCTTGGGCATGCAGGGCTATGAAATGTCTCTTCCTAGGTTTTGCAGGGAGATAGGGGTTGCTCTGATAGGTGCTCCATGAACCTTTTCCACTGCTGAGAAACTAGAAACAGCTCAGGTAAGCCCAGTAGTGCTTGTACATGTGCTTTATGAAGGAGCCACCTGCTGTCCCATGGCTGTTGAACATCAGTCCAATAAATTATACGCTCCTAGCCTCCCTGTGACTGAGCTGTGTTGATTTGGCCCCCTGTTACTGAAAAGCTGCTGATCCCTGTTCTATGCTGAACTTGAACTTCATCTCTTCAACTTACAGGCAACCTCCATGCTCTATTATACACAGCTGTTTGTGGAGTCTCAGAGAAAAGGATCCCCTTTACACGCTGTGATTGAAGCCTAGCTAGACCTCTCTTTCCCGCTGCCACTTATTCCTGCTCAAGGAAATGGCTTGGTACTCAGGATAATCCTGTCTTTCTTCCTTGAGCTGAGGTAACAGAGGAATAGAGGGTTGTCCAAAGGTGGTCTATGAACTGCATGTGGCCTGCAACTGTCTAACTCACAGGTCCTTATTCATGAACCACTCTCTCCATTGCTCCTGCTGTTGTTGCTAGCATCTCTGGGCTCCCCTTCTCTCCTCCAGCATCCACTTCCTACCCCTGCCTTTTGAGGATGGTGGGACCCATATAGTAATAGGCCGTGGTCCATGTAGCATAGCTTCCAACTGCTCTGAACCTGGACAGCCCTTGCTTTATACATTCCTTTCATTTGGATAGGTAAGCTAAAATTTTGTCATTCATCCTCACATCCTGTAATTTTGTTATCCTCAGTTAATCCACATTATCCATTATTTACTATTAATCAGGACTCATCAATGTTTTCCTACAGTGAAAATGCAGTACAGCTGAAGTGTCCCAACTTCAAAGGCAAGCTGACATTGGAACCTGGCTGTTGCTGCCCAGCTGTGGCACTGCAAAGCACTTGGAGGCCAGGCCCTGGCACTGCACAAGGCAGTGCTACTGAAGTCCTCTGTTGCTGAATGTCACCAAAGCCCCTGCTCTGTGGGCCAGGTTCAATGGCTCCATGGGCTATAGGTTGCTGCCCCCAACATAAGCTATTAACAGACCTAAAAATACACATAAACATATGACACATTTATATTAAATTACATAGCATACTCTCAATGCTAGAGCCAGACACAATATTAATTATAAATGGAGTGCTTTTAAAATTGCCGATATTATATATCTTACAAAGAATGATTATCTGATCCTTTAAATGTTGTACATTTCTTTGCTGAAATTGAAATACTAGTCTCCTCCTCTCTTTATAGAACTCTCAAATGAACTATAGCAGTCTTTTGCAGGCACACAGATGACTGATATTTAGAAATTTACAGTAGATAAATTTTCCAGAATGTCTTGGAGGAAATATCATTTAAGATCTCCTCCAGCTATAGTTCTTGACTACTTGTTATTGGCATGCTCACAATCTCTTCAAAGTTCTTTCTTCTAGCAGCATTCATACTATAAGCAGATGGAACGTATGCTTTAAAATGCTTCTTGAGTATCACATTAGATGCAGGAATTTTGCTTATCATTTCTAAAAGAAAATATTAAAACTTACTTTTATAAGCTTTTAATACTGGATTCAAAAGCTACATCTTATTCTATTAGTGCTAAGATAGTAGCGAAGTCCTTCGGGAATTTTGGAAGCTTTTTCATATTCTAACTGAGGCATAATAAAGTTTGCTACATTCTGTAATGCTGGAAAGAAAATAGTTGAAGACTATTGGTGCCTACACACATGCTTTGGGGTGGTGAGGGACTGTTTTAATTAGAGTGGCTTCCTGACAACTGCTCCAATTAAAATGGCTCAATATCATGTGTATTAAGCCCCCCATGTTTTAAAATGGCTACAGGAGTGCTTTAACTGAAGCTCATTTGAAGATTTTTAGTTAAAACACCCCAGCTTTAGTTAAAGTGCTCTGGCCTTTTTAAAACACAGGAGGGTTAATAGATGTGACAGTAAGGCAATGCTAGGGCATTTTAATTAGAACATGATGCAGACTTGATTAATCTACAGGTAGCTTATGGCAAGAAAGAATGAAGATATTTCTGTCTTTCTCTGACCAGCTACTTTGTCTGAGTGTTTCCTTATCTGTCCTCAGAGGTGGGTCCCATTCTATCTTTCAAATGCATGTAGCCCAGGTGATCTGCAGCAGTACCCCCTCTCCAACTGAAGGGATGTTAGTGGGTGTGAGCATGCTGTGGGAGTGTGACTGCCAACCTTAGGTCAGTTCACCTTCCTCCCCAACAGAGCAAAGCAGAGACCATGGACACCTGTGATGAACAGAAGCAAAGGGATTAGTGAGCAACTTATAGCAAAAAAAAGATCTGCTTCTTGAAAGTATCTGGTAAAGGCATATAGTTAATATTGGCTAGGACAAAGCTTGCAAAATTGTTTCCCACAGACGTATCCTGTCTGTCAGAAGCATAACTGTAACTGTTTATACCAATCATAAGACTAACATGGGCCCCAAGAAGTGGAACTAGAAAACAAAACTGCCAACTTAGCTGATTTATTAATTTTTGCTTAAAGGTCAGTAAAATTGTGACAAAGGTATAATTAACACATTTCAAAAAATTCCAAGTGGGTTGAACTTAGGCAGGGAAAAATGCTAATCTCAGACCCCAAAGTGATGTGGTGTAATTTGCTTATTGGGTAAACCCAAGTTTAGGCAGTAACCTATTATAATAATTTGTAACACCTTTTAACCGCATAGGGTAACAGCTGTAGGGTAAGATTGTGAGTGGCCCTAAAGCTGACAGATTAGCATAGAACAGGATATAAAGGAACACGAACATCAGGTGACCAGTAGGAAGGATGGAACAGAATGGTCATTGCTGTTCCAAGCCCGGACTCCAGACTCCCAGTGTGAGCAAGGACCAGATCCTGACTGAGGGACCTTCCCCAGTGCTCCCTTTGACAGCATGGATCGGAGACACCTGACTTTGCTGGATCAACTTGAAGTGTACCTGGCTGAGGGACTATCAATAAGTTGCCAACCAAGTGGGAACTCTTTGTCAATTTGTCTGTCTGTTTTTATTATCACTGCCAATTTTAAATTTCATTGTTGTCTGTTTATTAGCTTAACCTTTTTATTAACTGTTATACATGTAAACTATATTTTGTTGCTTAAACATATTTTTGTTGCTATTTTACTGCTATAAGTACAATTTATCTTTACTGTTATAAGTGAAACTTGTCTTTGCTTCACTCCCAACTTTGCCTCCTTGATCTTGAACCAAATAGTCATTTGGCTGATACAGTTGCAGCACCCAGTCAACCTGCAACTTAATTGATGCACTCACAGAACCCAGCTGGCCTATGACAGAAACCCAGTAAGGTTTAACTATTTACAGATTTATTTACAGTGGAATGTCAATAAAGCTTATTGAACATGTACGTATATCAGGAACTATTTACAAATTTATATCTACAACAACAGTGAATCTTATTAAAACATACACACAGGCAATAACAACTGGGTATGGCAGATGAAGGCTCTTTATCAATATAGGCCTTGACCCTGAGTGATCTTCTGTTTAGTGTACAGCCCCTACTCTCAGCAGACGCTCCAGGAAACAGGCAAGGGAACAAGCAACAACAAAACACAGGTTAAACAATATGTCACCAATTGAAACCTGGCAGGGATAAAACCATAGCCTAGGCATACATAAACAAGACTACATCAATAAAATTCAACACATAAAGACAACAAACAAATGAAAATAAAATAATGAAAATAAAATAATGAATAAGGGGTGCCCTAACAGACCTTTAAACAACTGAGAACCACTAGCAGGCAAAACAAGGCAGTTCATGGGTGTTTCATATTAAAGTATGCAAGTTTACAGTAAAATATACAACTTATAAGCTATTGCACAGCATAAGGAATGAGGACAAACTTAAACAGTTACTTGAACCAGACAGTGGTACAGCAATTGTACCAAATGCGAAGGAAAAACATAAAGAAACAAAAAAGTTACCATAAAGAAACACCAATGCCCACGACTTGTCCACTTGACTAGAATGACTTAGTAACCACAAAGCCAGGGGCCCTTCTCCCTTGTGGTAACCCCTGTCTCTTCTCCTCCCAGGGAGTGCAATCCCTTGCCTGAGCAACTCATGACTCTCCAACAGCTCTGGTGAGCTTGGCTTATCTCTCAATCTGTGGGACTGGCTGCTGGGGCTTCCACCCTCACTGGGATGGCTGTTCCATGCCACTGTCATTTGCTGCAGGAAGGCCCAAGCTGCTTCATATAGCTACCTGGGTCTATCAACCCTCTGATGCCCCATGTACCACTCAGTGCACCGTGGGGGCTTCTGTCTCTTGCAGAGATGGGGATCCACATTGCCTTCTGCAGCCACGGGGTCCCTTCAGCTCCCTCCGGGCCCCGTGCACTGCTCTGTGCACCAACGCCACAGCTCCCTCAGTGGTGGGGCTGGAATGTAGCTGCTTGCTGCTTCCCACTCAGTGGAGGCATCTTCAGGGCATTTCTGTGGCAACTGCTCCACCCCGCTGGTTAGCTCCACCAGCCATTCTGCAGACCTTTTTCATCATCCCTCATCAAACCCACCCATGTGCTGGGCATGTGGGCTTTTATCCCTTCCAGAGGCTCTGCTTCTAGATTGAAAATTGACCAATGGGGAAGTCCAAGCAGTTGGTTCCCCCTCTGGTCCTCATTTTCACCTTGCCCTTGTGACACCATGGGACAAACCTGCCTCCTACTTTCTCCTGATTGGTGGGGAAGGGAAATGCCCCCACCAATTGACCTGAGTCATCCAGGCTCACGCCAACAAGCTGGGCTGCCAATGAGCCCACTGGCCAGCCTTCCACATGCAATAACTAACTTACATGTTCTTGTAAATTCAGTAGCTAGCTGAAATATATTTTTAAACTTCTTTGCCAGTTTTGCTTTACAGCTCTGAAACATAATAATTAGAAAAAAGATCTTTAAAATAAATGAATGGCTTTTGGATGAGACATATCATGATCAATGTTACATATATCAGTGTTATGAATATGGTGTTTAAATATTGTTAAGTTAAATTTCATTTTAATTAGTGTTTGGAATTCTGTAACTCAGTTGTAATTACCCAGAAGTTATTTCCCCTGATCTCTTCATCTCCAATGTAATGTTCTTAGATTGTATGGATAAGATTAAATAAAAGATGTAGGCACCTGGCCCCTTGAGTGAAATTTAAATACTGTATTAGGTGCGTAGTGTCCCTATGCAGTGCATGAGGAGAGTTAAAAAAACAACCAGCTTGCAGCAAGAATCTGTATAAAGTCAGAACACTCCCTGTGCAGCTGCCTAGATTTAGCCTATGGGGAAATGCCGAGGACCAGCATGAGTCTTAAAGTCTGCACTTCTGGTGCCTTACTCAACACTGTAGGGAGGCACCTCTGGCCACGTGTGAGCCACAGCTGAAGTTGGGCACCTGTCCCTTTTGAAGAAATGAGCATTGCTAACTTTCTTTTAAAATGCAACCACTGGAACAGTTAAAAGCAGCACCATGACTGCTGGTAGTCAACACCATGACACTTTTTATCTAATAATCTAGTGGAACGTACTTGCCCAGGCTCAGTTCTTTCTTCTACCTGCTGGGTTTCAACCAACATCTCCTACCCCACAAGAGAGTGTCTCACCCATCAAACTACAGGCCTGTCTGGGTAGGGTATTTTCTACCCCATCTGTTAAAGCTGGGGTGGCACTCTCTCTTTCATATAGCATCCGATACAAACTTCCAAATCTATGAGTCACAGTCTGGTATTAGTGCTCAATATGTGGATTCCATCTGCCTCATCTGGGCATTTGTAAAGATTGCAGCTCTTGAAGAAATGTTGTGCTGTTTGTTGAACACCACATTCACACATTAGGGCTCTCCAAGATGTACATCTTGTGAAGTGATATTTTGAAGCGTCCATATCCAGATCTCAATCTATTCGGCTTGACCCTCGCTTTTCTGTAAATGTCATGCCCAATGGAGGATTTGTTTGGTGTTGATATAAAATGCTGTAGGAATAGGTCTGACCTTTGCCAGTGGTTGGCACATTTCATTGCTGCCCATAGGCTTGGGTCAGCAGCCTCAGCCTCTTTCAGGAGCTTGGGGATTTCATGTATAAATGGTTTAAGACTTTTAAGCCTCTTGAGCCTCCATCTATATGTTCAGTTAACAATTGAGGGAGCAGGTGATTCTCTTCATCTCTTGCCTTAGGTCCTTGCTTCTAGAATTATTTCTGTATTTTATGTAATGATTTTTCTAATGTTAAATGTGATAATCATTCTGAAGCCTATGTGAAGAATTCTGTGATGATTCCTAGCTGTCAGAGAGGTGTTCATTTGTGTCAGAGAAGTGCAGAGGCATTTGTGACTTCTACCTTACTTTTGACTCTATATTGTATCTAGACCTGTTCAGAGTAAACGGTCATGTGCAGCCACTTGTAACATCCATCATACAAAGCTCAGACAGACCTAAAGTATGAGATATAGTCAGAATTATATGATTTTTTTTATAAGTGGGGCTAGGCTTCAGCTTTGATGTAAAATAAGAAATGATGTGAAATGTTTTGAAATTAATGTATCCAAAATTATTTCCATTTTAGATTGCTGGTCATGTTTCTGTGTAAAGAATGAGACAGAATCCTGTGGAAGAAAATAGTATGTGGTCATGTAATTATAGACTGTGTCATACAAAGGAGTCAAATTAAGGTAGTACAGTCAATTTAAATCTGGTAGTTCCAAATTTTTGAGTCCGGGAGTTTTCAAACTTATCCTTTTATTACTATCTTTTTGTATGCTTTTATTACACTGTTCAAACAGAAATGTGAGAAAAAATATCCATCATGTGGCATCACCTATGAATCTTTTTTGTATCACTCTTCTCTAAGCACCTTCCACATAAGATCAATCATCTCAGGAAAATCCACAGTAAATTTCATGACATTGCTGGCTTTTATGGGAGGAAAAATTTGCCTGGGGCAAGATATTTTCAGACTGGGGACCAATAGATCTTTAAATCATGAACATCATCTATACTGGTAAGACTCAAAAAGTACGGCTTTTCAAAGTTTCATGAAGATGGTCAGATGGAGCTGAATCCCCTCCTCCTCTATTCTCATATGTTTTGCCTGATTTGATCAATAAGTGATTGCCCAAGAGGGTTGCAGCTCTCATGACTGTTCTCAGATTAAAGTTTTATCTCTAAATTTGGTCTGTATTGTAGCTGAAGCTGAATACATCCTCTGTCTTCTAGGTTGAAGTTGGTCATGGGATGCAAGAGTCATGGCACCAGAAAGAGAATAAGGAAAAAAGGAGCATGGTTCTCTCCATGAAGAGATAGACACACCCAAGGAAAGGAGGTACCCCTGGATTCTGGCCTCTTCTTCTAGTACTGCTTATTTCTTTTTTCTAATGACTGTTTAATGCAAAAATATAAACAGAAATGGGAGCAAAACACAGGGAAAGTGAAGTTTGAGTTCAGAACAACTCAGTTTTTTTTAGGAGGGCCTCAAGAACACAGATATCCTGGACATGTGCACAAGCCACAAATGAATTGGGCAAAAGTCATACACGTTGTGAACTTGGCTGTGTAAAGCTAAAATGTTACCAAAATAAACATATTAATGATTTTTTTAAGGATTTGAACAGCACTAGGGATAGGTCCAGAGTGTGAAATGGCCTCATTTCACACCTGCCCCCGCCCCCCCAATTCCAGACTGCATTGCAGGAGTAGCAAGCAAGGAACTTTTTTAGAGTCCCCAAACCAAGGGACTTCTTGGCAGAGAGTGGCACCCCTTCTTGGCAGCGAGTGGGAACTCTGGAGCTCCCCCTGTCTACAAGGCTGCTAGAAATACAGGGGACAGCAGCAGTGGTGAGTGGGGGAGAGGTTAATGGAATATTAAGGGAGAAGAACTGCCACTGAATGCAAAGGCAAAAAGGAAAGGTATTAAGAGCAAGGGGAGGGGATGGTTCTCACCTGATTAAGGGACTTTAAAGAAGTCCCTTGATGCTTTATCCATGGTGTGATCTGCCCAACCAAAAAGGAGAGGAAGCTGGTATCACAGCACCTTTTACATTATCCTGGATCTGCCCAGGAACAGCACAGAATTGGATCACACTTAGAGCTTGTCTATACGCAGGCTTATCCTTGAAGGGACTGAGGATGTCCTGTACATCCAAATGCTCAAGTATACTGTAGTGATGAAGTAGTCCAGATTTGAGCTGGGGATTTTTGCCTCAATGCACATGCTCAGACATGCACTTTGGTGTGGAGCAAATTGTGCCACTTGGGACAAAATAACCCTGTCTGGCTACTCCCAGATCTGCAGCCAGGGGGAGCTAGAGCCCGGGGCCAGCACCTGTGTTGTCCCCAGAAATATAAAAAGCTGCCCTGTCCTGACCCTAGCAGTACAAAAACCTGCGCTAGCATGCAGATCAGGGCTACTTGCTCTCAGGAGCTTCTGGGGGAGGAGCCTCTGGGAGGAAGTTGGCCATGTCCCTTCCTGTCCCAGGCTGCTGCTACAAACTTGGTTTCAGAAGCTTCTGGGGAGAAGATGGCCAGGACCTTTCCTGCCTCTGGCTACTATTAGCTGTTGGCTTGGTCTCAGAGCTTTTGGAGTAAGTTGGCTGCACACCTTTCTGGCTTGGGCAGCTGTGTTGCTGCTGTTTGCTGCCCCCCCCAGGGGGGTCCTCTGCTGCATGCTGCTGCCCCCCTCAGGGAGGGGCCCACTGCACTGCATCACACCCCAGCACTGTACCCCAGCTTCTGCACCCCTGTTCTGGCCTGCTGCCCAGCTCACTGCCAAGCCGTCTTCAGGGACAGCCTGGGGAGGGAGCCTGAGCTGGGCGTGGGCCTCTCCACCAGCATCACTGCTGGAGCCTAAAGAAACCTTGCCTGCCCCAGCTGCCTTGGCAGGGCATCCCCACCTTCACCTCCACTTTCACCAGAAGCACACCCTGAGTGGCTGAACTTGACAGCTCCTACCATCACTACTATTGCTGGTCCTGTTGTTGCTGCTGCTGCCCCCTCTCAGATGAGAGGGAGATTCCCTGCTGCACCACCTGATACTACACCTGTGCTGGATCACTTCCTAATTCACTGACTGCTCCTACCCTCTCCCACAGCTACCTCACTGCATCTGATCCTGATTTGTCTTCCTGCCTACTGTTCTGCTACTGAGTGACCAGCTGCAGGCCTGAAGGGCTTCTGGACAGATCTTCCACAAATAAAGCCCCACCAAAAACCTTTGTGGGTTTTTTTGCCCTTATGTGATTAAGTTCTGTGGTCCACTCCCCCTGACCTGGTGTTTGTTGTGTGGCTGAGTAAGCCAGAGCGAGTTTGCCCAGCCCTTGTGTGTGTGTCCCCCTCCACTTGTCCCCATTCTCAAAGCAAAGGCCTGTGGGTTATTTGTTTTTGTTTGGTTGGTTGCTTTTTTTCCCCTGTGGGGTTGTGGCTCAGTGAACTTCAGCTTCCTTCCTCCCCATCCCTTTTCTGTCCCACAACCCCAGCCTGCCCCTACTAGATTCACCAGCACAGTGGAATATTTTGTTTTTCTTTGTTGTCTTTTCTGCCTTCATGTGAAACAATGGCAGGGCAGGCCCTTCGGTGGGGAAGATGCTCCCATAGAGCTTCCTGCTCCCCCCACTATGGGGGTGAATCCCAGCCAAGCCCCCAAGGGGATGCATGACCCTGCAGCCTCTACCCTGGAGGCAGAGTCCAACCAACCTTCTACAGGGGTGGAGAAGCCTGCAAACTCCACTGCAGGGGCAGGTAGGACTCCAGTAGAGAGACAACAGGCTAGGGGGTCACCTATGGCCAGATGCCCCCCAGAGGGGTTCCCAAGCCTCCTCTCCCATCATAGGGGACTAAAGGCAAGGGCAGTGGGAAGGGCTCCTCTTCAGCCTCCTCCACAGCTGGGGATGGGAAGGGCAAGGACCCTGTCCCAAAGCATAGACCACCAGCACCTGAGAGGACCAGGTGCACTACACCAGCCAACACACCCACTCAACTTGTCCCTGGCCCTAGACCCAGCCCCAAACAATGCAGCCTCCAGAGGCGGGGAGGAACTGCAGCTATGCACAGGCAGCTGTGACGAGACCCAAAGCCAGGGGACATGGACCCTATACCACCAGCCCTTCCAGCTCGGGCAGCAGGGCCTCCTTTCCAGCACTCACCCGCAGGCATAAGGTGAAGTGCCAACTGCCCAAATAGGAGAACCTGCAGTTCAAAACCTGGGTGCAGGCTATGGTTCAGATAGTAGAGGTCCCCAAGGTCATGGTAGCCTGCAGCTTTCATGGCAAAGGGGTCTTTTTCCTTGCCTTGGATGCCACTGCACAAAAGGCAGTGAAGAGGGGGCTCATGGTGGAGGGGGAGCACATCTCCCTCGAGCCTCCAGAAGAGGTGGGGACTAGGGTCATCCTGACCTCCCTCCCTCCCTATATCGCCAATTGGGCCCTGGTCCCCCAGCTCCAAACTCTGGGGAAAGTTATCTCCCTGGTCGTGGCCCTCTGAATGGGGTGCCGCAACCCTGGCCACCACGTGTGGTCTTTTCATCACCAGGTCATGATGCAGCTGGTGGCAGGAGTGTGGCTGCAGGCTGAGGGGAGCCTGGTAATTCATTACTGGGGGCCCTGGTGAGCATTTTCTATACACTGGGGGACCTACAGTGCTTCTGGTGCCATGCCCCAGGGCACTCGCAAAATGAGTGCCCCATGAGCCAGGTGGGGAGGGCATCTGCAGGTCCCACTGGAAAAAGGGATGTCCCTACCACCACTTCCCCACCCCCATCAGGCCCCCCTACACCACAGCCACAACTATGAGCCCACCTGTGAGCTCAAGGGACCCCATTCCCCAACCAAGTCTAGTTTAGTCCCAGGGAGGGCATTAGCAACCAGGGGGTAGAGAGACAGCAGGGTCCCCTTCCCCTAGTCATACCTCCATTGTGGCTGCCCCCCCACCACCAACTGTCACCTTCTTTTGCTAGAGCCTGTCCACCTGAGGACCACCCCATGGCTGAGTGGGTGTAGGTCCCCTCCTGGTGTAAAGGCAAGAGGAAGGCCTAGGCACAGCTGGAGCCCTCTGGCATGGAGGACTCCTCTCCCCCTCCCAAGATCACCACATGGGGGTGAAGGAGCCACCCAGCCTCCAGGGGCCTCCCCAGCTGTGCCTGACACCCCACCCCCAGGAAAGATCAAATGAGTGATGCCCAGGGAAGAGGATTCAGAGCCAACTGATAGTCCCAAACAGGAGCCCATGGGAGGAGCCCTTTATTCTGCTAACCAGGGCCTACCCCCTGAAACCACAGGGGCTGAGACTGAGGCCTGCCCAAAGAAAGGTCTGGTGGCAGAGCCTGTTCCCTCTGATCTAGGAGATACAGAGGCCCTGGGCCTCACCCTTGTGAGTCCTGAGGGAGGAGGTACCCTTTCCCAAGACCCCAAAGCAGATGCCAGAGCCAACCTGGTGCCTGGTGGGTCTCTTTCCTCCCTCTCCCAGGAAAACCTCACCTGCAGCCTGCACTATAGTCAAGCACCATAGGGGGTCAAAGTAGGTTCCTCTAATCAATGGGCCAATCTCATCAGGGACCCTGCATAGATCCCCCAGGGCTCCATCTCTATCCCACCATAATGTGAAGGAGCCTCACCCTGATCTCTGTCCCAGGGGGCTGTAGAGCTCTCCCAATTACAACTGGAGTCCAGGGTCTTAACGGACCAGGAGGTTAAGATGGTGCAGAAAGAGCCCTCTGAGCTCCAGGACCAGGAGAAGGATGCCCGAGAACCAGCAGGCTACATGGAGCCTGAAGACATCTCAGTCCCAGCGGTCCCCAGGGATGAGCTACTTGCATTTCTTGACTATGACTACACCCACCAGTCACCAGCAAGGTACAGCTAGCCTTGGAACATTGGGGAGATTTTGACATCATCCTCACCACTGCAAGGGTGCTGGTGGGGGAAGGCAAGGGACCTAAAAGCTGCAATGCCCAGATCTATAGGCAGGCCCACAATTTCATACATGCTCTCTATGCATATGGGAGGGTGCTACATGAACTGGCAGGCCCCACATTGGGCAGTGAGATACATGGGGACCCTGCTGAACCGTCTACTCCACCCCCCCACACACACATGAGGTCATTTAAGAAGGTGACCCTCAATGTCCACAGCTGCTGGAAGGGTCTCTGGAGGTGCCAGGTGCTCTCCTTCCTTCAGGAGGGAGGGTACCCCTTGGTATTCTTGCAGGAAACCCTGACAACTCCAGCAAACAAACCAAATTGGTGGCTGGTGTGGGGAGGCAGGGTCTTTTTTTAATCACCTCTCAGCCACCTCATGTGGGGTTGCCACTCTTTTTTCCCCAGGCCTGCAGCCAGAGGTTCTCCAGGATGTTCAGGTAGTGCCAGGCCACCTGCCTCACCTCTGGGTCCAGGTGCGGGGGCTAGTCCTGAACCTTCTGAGCATGTACGCCCCTGTGAAGGACTCAGAGTTGGTGGATTTCTTCCACCAGGTGGCCACATACATTGGCACCCTCAACCCTCGCAAGTGCCTGGTCCTTGAAGGGGACTTTAACATCATCCTAGATGCATGAGACCGGTCAGGCAAGGAGTGGAACCAGACCACCATGGGCATCCTCAGGGAGATCCTGATGGACTACTCCCTGGTGGATATCTGGCTTGCCTGTCACCCCACTGAACCCCCTGCCTTCACTTATGTGAGGGTGGGGAAGGAGCAGGCATGCCACTCCCAGTTAGACTGTGTTTATATCTCTGCCACATTTTGCTCACACCCACTCCTCTGGCATCCGGCAGACCCTTTTCAGTGATCACCACCTTGTCTGGGCCCAGGCCATGCTGGGGCCTGGGCATCTGGGGTTGGCCTACTGGCATTTCAATTCCAGCCTGCTGGAGGATGTAGGTTTCAGAGAGGCTTCCCAGGAGTTCTGGCTGACCTGGCAGGAGCAATGGGCAGCTTTCCCCTTGGCTCAGAGATGGTGGGATGTGGGGAAGGTGCGCATCCAGTTTTTTTCCTCTGGCTATGCTCCAGGGCACACCCAGCAGAAGGAGATGGTCTGGGAGCAGCCTAAGTGGGAAGTCCTAGAGCTGGAGCAACCAACCCATCCCTCTGCAGAGAATGTCTGGAGAGGCTGGAGAAGCTTCATTATCTGGAAGACCACCGCATCCGTGGTGCTTTTGTCCACTTGCTCATCCAGCTCCATCAGGAGATAGACCACAGCTCCCACTTTTTCTATGCCCTTGAGATGAGGCGGGGGGCCAAGAAGTACATCATCTGCCTTCTGGTGGGTGACAGCACCCCCCTCATGGATTCAGGTGAGATGCACCAGCACATGTGGGCCCTCTACAAAGAGCCCTTCTCCCTGGATATGACTGATGCTGAGGCCTGTCAGACCCTGTCGGAGGGATTCCCACAGGTCAGGAAGGTGACTGGGATTGGCTGGAAGCTCTTTTCACTGTGGCTGAGTTTTCAGCTGCCATCCACCTGATGCCTGGCAACAAGGCACTGGGCATTGACAGGCTGACCTCGGAGTTCTACTGGGCTTTCTGGGATGTCCTCATCCAGGACCTTGCTGCAGTCTGGACCAAATCCAAGGGAAGTGGGCATCTCCCCCTGTCATGCCGGAGGGCCATGCTGACCCTCCTTTCGAAGAAGGGAGATCCCCACAACCTAAGGAATTGGCGTCCGGTGTCCCTCCTTTGCATGAACTACAAGGTGGTAGTGAAGGCCATCTCACTGCACCTGTGATCTGTGCTGACAGATGTGATCCATCCTGAACAGATGCACATGGTGCCCGGATGTTCTATTTTCAACAACCTGTACCTGGCTCAGGACCTGCTGGAGCTAGCATGCCAGGATGGCCTGTGTTGTGCCCTCCTATCCCTGGACCAGGAGAAGGCATCTGACAGAGTGGATCACAGGTGCCTCATAGGCACGCTGCGTGCCTTTGGCTTTGGGCACCGCTTCACGTGGGCTCTCCAGGTGCTGTACACTTCTGCAGAATATTTGATCAAGCTCAACTGGACCCTAACAGAGCCCATCCCATTCAGGAGAGGGGTGCATCAAGCCTGCCTGCTCTCAGGCCAGCTGTACACCTTGGCCCTGGAGCCCTTCATCATTCTCCTGTGGAAGCGGGTGGCAGGGTTGATGCTCCAGGAGCCGGCAGTGCAGCTGGTCCTGTCAGCATATGCTGATGACTTACTTCTCATGGTCCAGGAATCAGGTGATGTGGCGCAGGTGGAGGCTTGCCAGGCATTGTACTCAGTGGCCTCCTCTGCCTAGGTCAACTGGGTCAAAAGCTTTGGCCTGGCGGTAGGTGACAGGTGGGGTCACTCACACCCACGCTTCATGGGATCTGCTGGAGCATGGGCTCACTGCTCTACTTGGGAGTCTACCTGTCCCCCATAGACCCCTCCCTGCCATAGAACTGGCACCAGCTGGGGGTAAGTTTGGTGGAGTGGTTCCGGGCATAGGCAGGGTTCCTGCGATGTCTCTCCCTGTGCGGGAGAGTGCTGGTGCTGAACTAGCTGGTCCTGTTCATGCTCTCGCACCATTTACACAAACTACCTGTGCCCCCTGAGGTCCTGGCAGGACTCCAGTGATAGGCGGTGCAGTTTTTATGGCTGGGATGGCACTGGGTTGCTGCAGAGGTCCTGAGCCTCCCTGTGTGGGAGGGCAACCAGTGCCTGGTTTATCTATGCAAGCAGGTCTGGGTATTCCACCTTCAGGCCCTGCAGTGACTACTATACATTGTTGGCAGCCATGTAGCATGGGACTACCTGGGGCGCACTTTCCTCCTCCAGTTCCAGGGGCTCCAATATGTCTGGCAGCTCCTCAGCCTGCAGGGCTTCTCCCTGCAGGATCTGCAAGGGCTGGCAGATTTCTGCCAGGGGCTTCTCCAAGCCTGGAGGCTGGTCTCTGCCTCTAGGACCCCCGCAACAGTCACCCAGGGTGCTGACCTGCTCATTGAGCCCCTCCTCTGGAATCCTTAGCTGGAGGTGCCAATGGCAGAGGTGCCCCGGTTGTGACAGAGGTTGATTCTGGCTGGTGTCACCCATATTGGAAACCTCCTGGACTATGATAGGCAGGCGTGGGTGGACCCTTCTCTGCTGGCCTGGCGCATGGGTCTATGCACAACACGTGCAACCTGCTATCTGGTTTGGATGTGAAATCTGCCCTACCTCCCAATGCCCTTATCTTTATTGACCAAGTCCCATGTGGATGCGGTCCCAACCCCTCCCCCCACAAGTCCTCCAGCCCACCAGAATTTATCATAGAGCTAGTGCCTCACGTGGCTTCACGGCAATCCCTGCTCCACCACCAGAGCCAGCTGGAGGACACCAGACTGGTCTGCTTTTCCACCATTCATTGCCATCACCTCTACATGATCATGCATCACACTGTCCATCATACTGCCCTCACATCCCACCCAGACACCAAGTGGTGGGAACTGCTCAGCGAGGGCATGGCTGGGGCACCCCTGTGGCTGAGTCTGTACTCCACCTTCATCCCATGAGCCACTAGGGATTTCAGCTGGTGGCTCCTCCATGGAGGATGTATGTATGTATGGGCATGTATGTGGTGAACTTCATGGACACCCCAGTCTCCTGCCCTTTCTACAGGCAGAAGGACACCGTGGCGCACATGACACTTAAGTGCAGCTGGCTGCAGCCCATCCACCTCCACCTCCAGAACCTCCTCTTGAGGTTCTGTTTTATTTCACCCCCCACCTTTTTGTTTTTGGCCACCCCATCCACAGCCCCACCAAGTCCTGGGACCTCCTGGTCAACCTCCTCCTGACCCTGGCCAAGTGGGCCCTGTATTTAACCAGGACTGAGGCTCTGGCTGGGAAGGTGCCTGGAGACTGTAGGGCTGCTTTTCTCTCACTTGTCTTTGCACATCTCTGGGTAGAGCACCAGTGGGAGGCATCCACTGGAACCTTGGAGGCCTTTGAGGACCACTGGGTGTATCCCGGGGGTCTCTGCTCTATGTCCCCCTCAGGCACACTTATTTTCATGTTTGACCCTTTGATCCACACAACATTCCTATTCTGTTTTTTGCTTTTTTCCCCAATAATTCTGTTGTATGTTTCACCCATTGACCTCACGCAGTAGGGGCTACTAGTTAACCAGATGGGCCTTAGAGCCTATGACACTTGAAGGATACAAATAGACAGGAGCTTCTGGGGCCTGGCCACTTGATACCTGAGGACACTACCCATTGTGCCAGCTGGACTGCTGCAGCAGCATCCCAAATCCATTTTTAAAAATTATCCCAAAATCCATATTTTTCCACAATTAAAACAAAAGACCACATGCACACAGACACAGAGAGAGAAACAGCAATCAGTTGAGCAATGCTTTATTAGTATATTTGCAATGTTAAAGCAATGTGGAAGCCTACCAGTGTCGCTATCATCATGATAAAATAAATTCTAAATATGTGTTGAGGTGTACTTTTGGTTTTCTTCTCACATGATGGATGTGTGATGTGCAGATATGGTGTTTGTGGGAAGGGGTGTAGAGGAAGGTTGGTGGATGTGGTGTGGAGGGATGTGGGTGTGTGGGTAGTTGTGGAGCAATTACTGGGGGGACTGTGGGTGTGGGGGACATTGTGAGGGGGCTGCTCAGGAGGGGTAGGCCCCTGCCCCCAGCCCCCACCGGGTGCAGCCCCCCCCACACAGCACATGGAATGGCCCCCCACAGCTCTCCCCTAGAGGGCCATGGCCCTTATCCCACACAGGGTCACAGCACCCCATCCTGCACAGGGTCCCACCTTGCCCATGGAGGGCCACAGCCCCCCCATCCCAGGGTTCCAGGTATCCTTGAGGGTGACAGGCCCCCCCAGCCCAGGGTCCCAGACCCCCTACCCAGAACCCATAACTTACCTTTAGCAGCAGCAGTGGGAGTGGGGCACTCTGAGCCATGGTGGCAGGACCCCGTGTGGCACGTGGGGACCATACACCAGGCCCAGCTGGGTCCTGTCAGCCCTGGGGCTTCTCTGCTGCCCAGCTAGACCAAGTCATGGTAGCAGGACCCAGCGCAGCATACGGGCGACTGCGTGCCAGACCCAGCCAAGTCCTGCTGGCCCTGGGGATCATCTGCCACCCAACCAGGCTGGGCCTTTGGTGGCAGGACCCAGTGCAGTACATGGGGACTGCATGCCAGGACCAGCTTTGTCCTGGGGTCTCTCTGCTGCCTGGCTGGGCCAGGCCCTTGGTGGCAGGACCTGCCACCCTCAGGGCCCCTCTGCCCCCCAGCTGGGCCAGGCCCCTGGCAGCAGGACCCAGCACAGCTTGCAGAGACCATGGGCCAGGCCCAGCTGGGTCCTGCCACCCTCAGGGTCTCTCTACCACCTGGCCAGGCTGGGCCCCTGGTGGCAGGACCCGGCACGGCATGCAGGAACTCTGTGCCAGGCCCACCCGGGCAGCAGAGGGGCCCCAAGGGTGGCAGGACCTGGTTGGGCAGTGATCGAGTGAGCTGGTGGGGGGAAAGTCTGGACAGGGCAGGGATCAGGGGGGTGGGGGAACATTTGGGGCTGGTGGGGGTCCCCCCTATGGTCCCCTCCTCCAGCTCCCCTGACCCCTTACTCACCAGCACTGGAGCTCTGGTGCTGAACACCCAGCCTGGTGACCATGGAGATGCTCAGTCAACCAGAGCATCTCCCTGGAGGACCCAGCCTTCAGTTGCCTCATTTGTTTTTGCTCCAGTTATTTTAAACCCTTGGATATCCAGGGATGTAATTTTCTCCCCACACTGCAAACTTGCAGCGCAGGGAACATTTTTTTCATTCCTACACGTGCCTCTTACCCTACCTCAAAGGTGTTTGAGGCAAGGCAAGAGGCACATGCACACTTGTCTGGATGTACCCTATGTCTTCAGCAGGGACACTTGGGTAGGTAAGGCCATGTTTAGTTCTGCTTCCTCTACAATTTGCTGCTGAAGTAATATAGAGAAGTTCTTAGAAAAATAGCTGCCAAAAAGGTGCCTGTATATTATTTATACACCTGATAAGTAGAATAAGGTTTTACCCAAAATGTCCTAGCAAGCTAAAAATGAAAGAAGTTATTGGCCAATTTGGATTTTTTTCATAGGAAAAAGTCATTCTGTGACTGCAGGGTTCCTCTCTAGTCTAATTTAGTATCCTTTTTCCAAAGCATAGAAGGACAGAGCTTAACAACAATTCATGGCTTCATGAGTAAAACAATGTTTTTCCCCCTAATCTCATCCCTAGAAATGGTTAAATCATTTTTGCACAAGTTCTACATGTGTTACTACCAGGATGGGTCACATAATCATTACATTACAGAGTTTCAAAGCCAGGGGGCTCTGCTCTCTGAGGTTAGTTCTATTTTTACATCAAAGCTGAAACCTAGTCCTACTTACAGACCTATGAACCAGAAAGTTAGCTCATAGAAGCATGAAATAATTGAACTTAACCTGTGCATTTGCAATGAGATAGTCAGTGAGACTCTGGTCTTCCAGCAAGACCTGTAAATTACTAATTCTAAGCAAAAAGTCATTGATCTCTTTTAAGCCAAACTTGGAAGGGTTGGTAGGTATCATATTGGACTATGACATTATGCTTATAGGTTTTTTAAAGTACTTTCACATTATCATTTTTATTGTTAAGCAAATAAAGGTGGAGAAAAATGTTTACTTGGAACAATGTTGTACTCTGACATCTATAATTCAACTGAAGGCATATAAAATTAATTGCTACATCACAGATTTCATCAAATGCAGATTGCATGTTTTTGTGCTGTTTATAATTATCAGGTTTAAGTTTTCTCTTTTATGTTCCTTTAAAGTAGCGTGTTTGCTAGCTTTAGAGTTAAATCTGTTCAGCACTGATTTTACTATCATTTTCTGTGAAAAACTGACAGATGCCTTAATAAAGAATGGCCAGCTGGTTTATAGACAAAGAGGCACAATCAATTTAGGCTACAGTTTAAAAGTACATAAAACATCTGTACCTTACTAATGAGTTTTAACAATTTTGCATCTTGAGCATCATGCCATTCAAAATATTTATAATTAAATGCACATTTTGATAATGAATCTTCCCCCTGCACCACTAAAAGAAATAAGTCTGACATTTTCTACAGACTTATATGGCCATAGATTTATTTTTTTTATTATTATTTCAGCTTTCAAAATATAATTATTCTGTATTGATTTGCTTGACATAGAAAATGACTTTTTTTTCCAGGGCTGTCACAATGTAGTAGTTGTTAGTTCTTTTCCATTGTAATGCTGCCTTTGATTTCCAGGCAAGCAATAAGCTGAATCACAAAAGGGTAACATTACTATTGAAGTATATGGTACATATACTGGGGAGAAAAGAGAGATTTATCCTGACTTTATGTTTTTTTAAATGTGGAGGAATGCCAGAATTTTTGAGGAAATCAAAAGCAAAATTCAAACACAAACTTTTTAGAAAAAGGAGTCACCATACTCTCCATAAAAGACAATGCTCAATACTGGTGCATTGTGGATTCAGATCCCAATCATTCATGACAGATATAGAACTCCAATCTCCTATCCATGCCTTATTTTTACATGCATGAATACAAGCTACAAAAGAAACAAAAAAACTTTTAAAATTATCTGAGGAGGGGATTAGATTGTATGTCTGAGGCTGCCTGCACTACATTTGGGCACTGTGATTGCAGTAACTCCAGGCATAAACTACATAGTTCATGTATTAGTAGCTGTGAAACCACAGCAGCATGGCTAACAACTCTGGCTGTTGAGTTGTTAATCCAGGATGAGCTACCCAGGATGCTGTGTTTACTCAGGGATGGAACCTGATCCTCCACAGCTACATTATTAGTTGCCACAAACACTAAAGGTATCTCAAATGTGTCTACATGGACCATAGTCACATGCACAGGGTTGAGACACTGTACCTAAAGGTGGACACAAAGGTCAGAGAGGTTCTATGTAGACACCAGCCTTGGTCATGTGCATCTGACCACAGACTTGGAAACTTTAAGCTAAAATCTCTCAAGATCTTTTGTAAATTTGACCTTTTACCTTTTGTTTTTAAGATTTTTACAATAAAGTTTTAAAAAGTCAAATCATCTCTCTCTCTCTCTGTAAGATTACATTTTCCAATTAGACCATGTTAAGAGCACTTAAATGTGAACTATTGCACAATTACACAATAAGTCTTTATCAGGATGAGGATGTGGAGAGCACTCTGTCCAAATTCATGAATGACACAAAATTATGGAGTAAACATACTAGTGGGAAGGGATAGAATCCAGGCAGACCTGGACAGGTTGGAAAAGTGGGCAGAAAAGAACAGGATGCAATTCAACAAAGACAAATGCAAAGTGCTGCATCTAGGAAGAAGGAATCACCAATACACCTATAAGCTAAGGGATGACCTTTTCAGCACCAGAAAGGGACCTCGGAGTCATAGTTGACTCCAAAATGAATATGAGCCATTAATGTGATAAAGAAATCAGTAAAGCTAACCACACTCTACAGTGCATTAGCAGGTGCATCATGAGCAGGTCCACAGGGGTGATACTTCCCCTCTTTGCAGCATTGGTCAGGCTGCAGTTGGAGTACTGCATCCAGTTCTGGGTGGCACACCAAGAGGGATGTGGATAACCTTGAGAGGGTCCAGAGGAGGGCCACTCAAATGGTTAGTAGCCTGCGGGTACAAGGCTATGAGGAGACATTGAGGGACCTGGATCTTTTCAGCCTCCACAAGAGAAGGTTGAGAGGGGTTCTTGTAGCTGTCTACAAATTCACTGGGGGGAGGGGCAGCAAGGAATAGGAGATGCTCTGTTTACCAGGGCACCCCTTGGAATAACCAGGAACAATGGCCACAAACTGACAGAGAACAGATTTATGTTCGACATTAGGAAGAACTTCTTTATGGGAAGGGTTGCCAGAATCTGGAATGGGTTCCAAGGGAGGTGGTGCTCTCCCCTACCTTGGGGGTCTTTAAGAGAAGGCTCGTAGACATCTGGCTGGGGTTGTATGACCCCAAAGCTCAGTGGCGATGCATGGGAGGTGCATGTGCACTACCTGAGAGTGCTGGTGTACCCCCTGACAGCCAGTGTTCCCCAATTAAGCAATGGGCAGGGGGGCAGGCAGGATCACTGGTGCCAACCCTGGCAGCACCGGCTGGTGAGTGGAAGGCACCAGGAGAAGCAATCCTTGTGATCCCCCCATGGCTGATTGTGCCACGGGAGAGAGCTTCCCCCCACAGCTGATTGCACCCACCTGGAAGTGCCAGCAGAGCACCTGCAAGTGCTAGCAGTGCACCGCTGGCACTTCCAGGTTGGCGCAATCAGCCCCGAGGTGGTCAGTGTGATAGGCTGCAAGGAACCATGCCCCCCCATCAGCATGATTGGCCATGGGGGATGCCCCCCCGGTTGCTAACTGGCCGCTTGGGGGGACAAGTGCCACCCCCCTGACTCAGGTGCCCATGCCAGCATTCTTTCCTGCCCAGGGCAGGGGGTCAGACTCAATGATCTATTGAGGTCCCTTCTAACCCTAACAACTATGAAACTATAAAACTATGAATAAGGGTTTTGTTACACAGTAATTCTGAGTGGCTCCTGGAGTGATTAACCCCTGGATTGTCTGCACATTAACACCTGAAACTGGTTTTAAGTGCTCCATATGCAGCTCAAAGTTACACCACTCCAAGGCAGAATAATCTCTGATCTGTGCTACCCAGATCATGTTGCACTAAGGTGTAACCACTCTAGGCTACACGTTAGTGTAAACCCTTCATATCCCCACCGGCCTGAATTGGGTCCACTCTCCCTCCCAACCTTCCCAGTACCCCAGATCCCTGTTTTTTGGCCCCCTCTGCCTTCCCTTCATTGCTTACTTGTGACTGGCCATGCTGCCTGTCCCAGGGGAGCAGGCAAGGAAGGGTTAAACTGCCAGCCCAGCTGCTACTGCTGCTGCTACTGCTGATCTCTGAGTCAGAATGCCTCCCAGCAGTGGTGGCTGGGCATTTGGGCTAATCCTTCCCTGCCTGCTCCCCTGGGGCAGACAGCACAGGCAGCCACAAGTATGTAATGCCCCAGAGGTGGGGAGAAAGCAGAAGGCAGGCAAAGAACCCTAAGGGTCAGGTGGGGAGTCCTGGGAGGTGGTGGAGAAGTGGGGACTGCCTGGAATGGGAGGGGGAGGATTCTTATCTTTCAGTCCTCCAGGCTCAGGCCCCTGCTGGTGTGTTTTGTGACTGCTCTAAGCTCAAGCTAGCACTAACACCCATCAACATTTGTGCATCTTACAGCATAAGGCGCAACAAGGCCCTAAAGCACGTTAACAAATGCTAAGTGCTCTCTAGGGGCGCATCCACACATGCAAGCATCTGTGCTTGCAGCAGCTAAAATCGAAGCGGTGCAAATCTGAGCAAGGGCTTTTTTTGTACGTACTTGGACATGCACTTCATTGTAGAGCAAATTGTGCCACTTGTGGCACAAAAACCCTGCCTGGCTCCTCCCAGATCTACAGCCAGGGGGAGCTACAGCCCAGGGCCAGCACTTGTGCAGTCCCCAGCAGTATAAAAAGCTGCCCTGTTCTGGCCCCAGCAGTACAAAAACATGCCCTAGCAAGTAGCTCAGGGCTACTTGCTCTCAGGAGCTTCAGGGAGGAAGTTGGCTACGCCCCTTTCTGTCCCAGGCTGCTGCTGTGGTGGCTGGTTGCTGCAAGCTTGGTCTCAGGAGCTTCTGGGGAGAAGATGGCCAGGACATTTCCTGCCTCTGGCTAATATTAGCTGCTGGCTTGGTCTCAGAGCTTTTGGAGTAAGTTGGCCACACTCCTTCTTGCCTTGGGCTGCAGCTGCTGCTGTTGCTGCCCCCGCCCCAAGGGTTCGGGTCCTCTGCTGCAGGCTGCTGCCCTCCCTCTGGGAGGGGCCCAATGCACTACACCGTGCCCTAGCACTGCACCCCAGCTTCTGCACTTCTGTTCCAGCCTGCTGCCAACATGTGGTCAAGGGACAGCCTGGGGACGGAGTCTGCACTGCCTGTGGGCCCCTCCCCCACCATCACTGCCAGAGCCTAAAGGAACCTTGTCTGCCCCAGCTGCCATGGCTGGCCACCCCCACCTTCACCTCCACTTTCATCAGAAGTACACCCTGAGTGGCTGAACTGGACAGCTCCTACCATCACTGCTGCTGCCATTGTTTCTGCTGTTTCCCCCTCTCAGGAGAGAGAGAAATTCCCTGCTGCACCACCTGATAGCACACCTGTACTAGATTACTTCCTAATTGACTGACTTCTCCTACCCTTCCCCACAGCTACCTCACTACATCTGATCCTGATTTGTCTTCCTGCCTAATGCTCTGCTGCTGAGTAACCAGCTGGAGGCCTGAGGCCTGTGGCTCTCAGCCCCCTTCCTTTTCTCCCTACCCCTTTCTTCCCCACAAACCCAGCCTGCCCCTACTAGATTCACCAGCCCTGTGGGATCTTTTGTTTTTCTTCATTATCTTC
>NW_017729027.1:30296294-30297414 GCF_001723915.1 Gavialis gangeticus | reverse complement strand
CCCCTCCCCCACCATCACTGCCAGAGCCTAAAGGAACCTTGTCTGCCCCAGCTGCCATGGCTGGCCACCCCCACCTTCACCTCCACTTTCATCAGAAGTACACCCTGAGTGGCTGAACTGGACAGCTCCTACCATCACTGCTGCTGCCATTGTTTCTGCTGTTTCCCCCTCTCAGGAGAGAGAGAAATTCCCTGCTGCACCACCTGATAGCACACCTGTACTAGATTACTTCCTAATTGACTGACTTCTCCTACCCTTCCCCACAGCTACCTCACTACATCTGATCCTGATTTGTCTTCCTGCCTAATGCTCTGCTGCTGAGTAACCAGCTGGAGGCCTGAGGCCTGTGGCTCTCAGCCCCCTTCCTTTTCTCCCTACCCCTTTCTTCCCCACAAACCCAGCCTGCCCCTACTAGATTCACCAGCCCTGTGGGATCTTTTGTTTTTCTTCATTATCTTCCCTGCCCGCATGTGAAACAATGGCAGGGCAGAAAACTTCAGGGGGGGCAGATGCCCCCATGGAGCCTCCTCAAGCCCCCACTATGGGGGTGGATCCCAGCCAAGCCCCCAAGGGAATGCATGCTTCTGTAACCTCCACCCTGGAGACAGAGTCCAACCAACTTCCTACAGGTGTGGAGAAGCCTTGAACCTCTGCTGCAGGAGCAGGAGGGACTCTGGTAGGGATCCAACAGGGCCAGAGGGTCTCTCCTGGCCAGCCCCCACCCCCCCAGAGGGGTTCCCAAGCACCCTCTCCTCCCTTCAGGGACCAAGGGCAAGGGCAGTGGGAAGGGCTCCTCTTCAGTCTCGTCCACAGCTGGGGGTGGGAAGGGCAAAGGCCCTACCCCAAAGCCTAGACCACCAGCACCTGAGGGGACCAGGTGCACTACACCAGCCAACACACCCACTCAGCCTGTCCCTGGCCCTCGCACTGGGCCCACCAATGTGGCCCCTGGGGGGGAACTATGCACAGGCAGCTGCAGGGAGACCCAAATCTGGGGGGCCTGGGCCCTCTACCACCATCCCTTATGGCTTGGGCAGCAGGACCCGCTTTACAGCACTCACCCGCAGGCATAGAGTGAGGTGCCAACTGCCCAAGTGGGAGAACTGGCACTTTGAAACCT
>NW_017729027.1:30286927-30291294 GCF_001723915.1 Gavialis gangeticus | reverse complement strand
ACCATCCCTTATGGCTTGGGCAGCAGGACCCGCTTTACAGCACTCACCCGCAGGCATAGAGTGAGGTGCCAACTGCCCAAGTGGGAGAACTGGCACTTTGAAACCTGGGTGCAGGGCCTGGCTTGGGTAGTGGGGGCCCCCAGGATCATGGCTGCCTCCCACTTTCATGGCAATGGGGTCTTTTTCCTTGCCTCAAATGCCACTGCAGAAGAGGTGGTGAAGAGGGGGATTGTGGTGGAGGGCGAGTACATCCTCATTGAGTCTCTAGAAGATCTGGGGACCAGGGTAGTCTTCAGCTCTATCCCTCCCTAAATCCCCAATTGGGCCCTGGTCCCCCAGCTTCAAACCCTGGGGAGAATTATCTCCCCAGTGATGGCCCTCTGACTGGGGTGACAAAACCCTGGCCTCCACCACACGCACACTTTCCATCACCAAGTCACTGTCCAGCTGGCAGTGGGAGCATGGCTGGAGGCTACGGGGTGCCTCATAATTTCTTATCAGGGGGCCCTGGTGAGAATTTTCTATACACTGGGGGTATACACCCAGTGCCTGGTGGATCTCTTCCCTCCCCTTCCCAGGAAAACTTCACCTCCAGCCTGCCCCATAGTCCTGCACCAGAGTGGCTCATGGTGGGGTCCCCTAATCAATGGGCCGATCTCATCGGGAACCCTGCATAGACCCTGCTTCAGCTCTACCCCACCATTTTGTGAAGGAGCCCCACTCCTATCCTTACCCCCACCCCTGTCCCAGGGGTATGCAGAGCTCTCCCATACCAAACAGAGTCTGGTGACTTAGCAGACTAGGGGGTTCAGATGATGCTGGAAGAGCCCTCTTAGCTCCAGGATCAGGAGGAGGATACCCAAGAACCACCAGGCTCCATGGAGCCTGAAGGCTTCTTGGTCCCAGTAATCCCCAGGGATCAGATGCTTGCATTTCTTAACCATGGCTACACCTGTCAGTCTGCCAGCAAGGTACAGGCAGCCTTGGACCACTGCGGAGATTTTGACAGCATCCTCGCCACTGCGAGGATGCTGGCTGGGGAAGGCAAGGGGCCCATAAGCTGCAATATCCAAATCTATAGGTGGGCCTGCAGTTTCATATATGGCCTCTATACTTATGGGATAGTGCTACACAAACCAGCAGGCCCCACAACAGGCATTGAGATGTGCGAGGCCCCTGCTGAACCATCTATTCCACCCCCACACCCATGAGGTCATTTAAGATTGTGACCCTCAATGTCCATGGCTGCAGGAAGGATCTCTGGAGGTGCCAGGTGCTCTCCTTCCTTCAGGAGGGAGGGTAACCCATGGTATTCTTGCAAGAGACCCTGAGGGCTCCAGTCAGTGAGCCAAATTGGTGGCTGGAGTGGGGAGGCAGGGTCTTTCTTTAGTCACCTCTCAGCCACCTCATGTGGGGTAGCCACCCTGTTTTCCCTAGGTCTGCAGCCAGAGGTTCTCCAGGATGTTCAGGTGGTGCCAGGATGCCTGCTGCATCTCTGGGTCCAGGTGCAAGGGTTGGTTCTTAACTTTCTGAACATGTACCCCCCTGTGAAGGACCTGGAGTTGGTGGATTTCTTCTGCCAGGCGGCCACATACATCGGCACCCTCAACCCTCATGAGTGCCTGGTCCTTGGCAGGGCCTTTAACATCACCCTAGATGCGTGAAACTGGTCAGGCAAGGAGCTGAACCAGGCCTCTGTGGGCAACCTTCGGGAGATCCTGAAGGTGGAGGTCTGGTGTGCCTGTCACCCCACTGAACCCCCTGCCTTCATCTATGTGAGAGTGGCGAAGGAGCAGGTATGCCATTCCCAGTTAGACCGGGTTTATATCCCTGCCTCACTTTGCCCAGGCCCACTCCTCTGGCATCTGGCTGACCCCTTTCAGTGATCACCACCTTGTCTGGGCCCAGGCCACGCTGGTTGGCCTACTGGCATTCAGTGCCCAGCTGCTGGAGAATCTGGGCTTCACGGAGGCTTCCCAGGAGTTCTGGCTGGCCTGGCAGGAGCAACGGGCAGCTTACCCTCAGCTCAGAGATGGTGGGATGTGGAGAAGATGCACATCCAGCTTTTTTGCTGAGGCTACATTTGGGAGCACACCCAGCAGAGGGAAGTGGTTTGGGAGCAGCTCAAGTGGGAAGTGCTGTGCTGATCCTGCTGCTGAAGAAGTGAGATCACTGCAACCTAAGAAATTGGCATCCTGTGTCCCTCCTGTGCATGAACTACAAGGTGGTAGTGAAGGCCATCTTGCTGCACCTGTGGTCCCTGCTGATGGACATGATCCATTCTGCCCAGACATGCATGGTCCCTGGACATCCCATCTTCGACAACCTGTGCCTGATTCAGGACCTCCTAGAGCTAGCGTGTCAGGAGAGCCTGTTTTTTGCCCTCCTATCCCTGGACCAGCAGAAGACATTTGATAGAGTGGATCAAGAGCACAGGCATGCTGCAGGGCTTTGGCTTTGGGCCCTGCTTCATGTGGGCTCTCCAGGTGCTGTACGCCTCTGCATAATGTTTGGTCCAGCTCAACTGGACCGTGACGGAGTCCATCCCATTCAGGAGAGGGGTGCATTAAGGCTGCCCACTATCAGGCCAGCTGTACACCTTGGCCCTGGAGCCCTTCCTCATTCTCCTGTGGAAGCAGGTGGTGGGGTTGATGCTCTGGGAGCTGGCAGTGCAGCTGGTCCTGTCAGCATATGCTGAAGATGTACTCCTCATGCTCCAGGACTTGGGCAACCTGGTGCAGAAGGAGGCCTGCCAGGCATTGTACTTGGAGGCCTCCTCTGCCTGGGTCAATTGGGTCAAGAGCTTTGGCCTGGCAGTGGGTGACGGGTGGTAGGTGGGGTCACTCCCACACATGGTCCATGTGATCTGCTGCAGTATAGCCTCACTGCTCTACTTGGGGATCTACCTATCCCCCACAGGCCTCTCCCTGCCAGAGAACTGGCACAAGCCGGAGGCAACGGTGGTGGAGTGGCTCCACGCATGGGCAGGGCTCCTTCGATGTCTCTCCCTGTGTGGAAGAGTGCTGGTGCTGAACCAGCTGGTCCTGTTCATGCTCTGGCACCACTTACACATCCTGCCTGTGCCGCCTGAGGTCCTGGAGGGACTCCAGAGATGGGCACTGGAGTGTTTCTGGCTGGGACAGCATTGATTTGTTGCAGCAGTCCTGAGCCTCCCCTTGTGGGAGGGTGGCCAGGGCCTGGTTTGCCTGCACAGCCAGGTCTGGGCATTCTGCCTTCAGGCCCTGCAATGACTTCTAGATACTGTCAGCAGCCACATGACATGGGGTCACCTGGGACCCTTTTTCCTCCAGCACTTCAGGGGGCACCAATATGCTTGGCAACTCCTCAGCCTGCAGGGCTTCTCCCTGCAGGACCTGCAAGGGATGACAGATTTCTAGCAGGACCTCCTCCAATCCTGGAGGCTGGTGTCTGCCTCTAGATCCCCCACAACAGTTGCCCAGGGTACCGACCTGCTTATCGAGCCTCTCCTATGGAACCCCCAGCTAGAGGTGCCGACAGCAGAGGCAACCCAGTTGTGACAGAGGTTGATCCTGGCTGGTGTCACCAATATTGGAGACCTCCTGGACTATGATAGGCAGGAGTGGGTGGACCCCACTGTGCTCGCCTGGCACATGTGTCTTCCTATGACACATGCAACCTGCCATCTGGTCTAGGATGTGAAATCTGCCCTACCTCCCCACACCCTAGCCTTGTTGACCAGGCCCTGTGCAATGGCAGTTCCCACCCTGCCAAGTCCTCCAGCCCACTGGAATTTGTCTTGGGGTGGGGAGGTCTTTGCCCAGCTTCACAGCGCTCCCCGTTCCACCACCTGAGCTGGCTGGAGGACACCAGACCGATCTGCTTTTCCACCGTTCATAGTTTCATAGTTTCATAGTTTCTAGGGTCAGAAGGGACCTGAGTAGATCATCTAGTCCGACCCCCTGCCATGGCAGGAAAGATTACTGGGGTCAAATGACTCCAGCAAGGTGTTCATTTAACCTCCTCTTAAAACCCCCCAAGGTAGAAGCCAGCACCACTTCTCTTGGAAGTTGGTTCCAGATCCTAGCCACCCTGACAGTGAAGTAGCGTCTCCTGATATCTAGCCTAAAACTACCCTCTGCCAGCTTGTGACCATTATTCCAGGTCACTCCTGGCAGTGCTGGGGGAACAGGGACTTCCCCAGTGCCTGCTGATCCCCCCTGACTAGTTTGTAACAGGCCACTAGATCCCCCCTCAGCCTTCTCTTCTGGAGGCTGAACAGGTTCAGGTCTCGTAGCCTCTCCTCATAAGGCCTGCCCTGCTGCCCCCTTATCATATGAGTGGCCCTCCTCTGGACCCTCTCCATGTTGTCCACATCCCTCTTGAAG
>NW_017729027.1:30284111-30286008 GCF_001723915.1 Gavialis gangeticus | reverse complement strand
TGGTCTGGCAGTCTGATGATTCCTCCACCCTCGTCTTCCCTTTCCCCTGACAAGCGTAGTTTAAAGCCCACCGGAGGAAGTCCACCAACCTAGAAGAAAACACACGCTTACCTTTTGGGGAAAGGTGGATCCCATCCCATCCAAGCATGTCTTTCATCGTGATGTGCCGGTCATGGTTGAGGAAGCCAAAGCCCACCTCAAGACACCATTCCTGAAGCCGCCAGTTGGTCTGCATGATGCACGTTGCATGCCGTCTTCCACGTCCACTCACTGGTAGGATAGAAGAGAAAACCACCTATGCGCCCATCTCCTTTACATGCACCCCACCTTGCCACCACCTCTACACACTCGTGTGCTGCACTGTCCATCATGCCGCCCTCGTATCCCACCCAGTCACCAAGTGGTGGGACCTACTCAACAAGAGCATTCTTGGGGAACCCCAGTGGCTGAGTCTGTACTCCACACTCACCCCCTGAGCTACTGGAGACCTTAGTTGGTGGCTCCTCCATGGAGCCGTCACCATGGATGTGTATTTGGCAAGCTTCTCAGACACCTCAGTCTCCTGCCCCTTCTGTGGGCAGGGGGAGACCCTGGTGTACATGACCCTTGAGTGTGGCAGGCTGCAGCCCCTCCACCTCCAGAGACTCCTCTTGAGGTTCTAGTTGAATTTCAGCTGCACCTTTTTGGTTTTGGCGACCCCATCCATGGCCCCACCAAGTCCTGAGACCTCCTGGTCAACCTCCTCCTGGCCCTGGTCAAGTGGGCCCTGTATTTGACCAGGAAGGAGGCTTTGGCTGGGAAGGTGCCCAGAGACTGTGGGGACACTTTCCTCTTACTTCTCCGTGCTCATCTCTGGGTGCAGCACCCGTGGGCAGCATCCACCGGCTCCTTGGATGCCTTTGAGTACCAGTGGATGCAGATCAGGGGACTCTGCTTGGTGTCCCCCTGAGGAGCATTTATTTTCCTGTTGACCATTTGACCCACATGACACTTGTATCTTTGTTTTTTTCGTTAGTTGTCCCAAGTATTTTGTTGTGTCATCCATCCATTGGCCCTATACGTTAGGAGCTATTAGTTAGCTGCGTGTGCCTCAAAGCCCACAATAATTAAGTGATACAAATAGTCAGGAGCTTCTGGGGCCCAGCCAATTGGTACTTGGGGACACTGCCTGTTGTGCCAGCTGGGCTGCTGAAGCCCTGAGAGTTCCCTGCACTTGTTACTCACTGCAGCAGCCTGGCAGTGGAGGGTGCTGCCTGATTGTGACCTGCTGTGTACCTGCCAGACCCAGATGGGGACTGCACAGTGGACTGTGGCTGTAGAGTTGGCCTTTGTGCGGCACTACTGTCATGTGTGCCCCCTGCCCGGCCATCTGGGTAGCTATCACCTGGAAGATATTCTGGGTGTGCTGGCCTTCTTTGAACTGTCAAAACATGTCGTCCTGGCCCCATTTGGCCAGGAGGTCAGCCACAGCCAGCTAGGTCCAAGGTGCCACCTCTGAGCAGGCAGGGTCCTGCCATGGACCTCCCTAGCAGGAATTCTGGTGTTCCCTATTGGAAAACTGAAAAATCCCTGATAAAACAAAATCCCAAAGTCACCCTGTAAAATACCCCAAAATCCATGTTCCTCCACAAGTAAAACAAAAGACCACTAGAGATAGACAGAGTGTGAAACAGAGACAGCGATGAGTTGAATAAGTTTTTATTGATATATCTACAGTGTTGAAACAATGCGGAAGCCTACCAGTGTCTCTATCATAATAATAAAGTGAACTCTAAATACATGTATTCATGAAAAAGGAATATATATTTTGCTGCCCCGCCACAAGACTCACATGCCCCATGGCAGCCCCCCAATTGCTGGCCCACCCTCTGCTCTCCCAGACCCCCCAATGGCTGCC
>NW_017729027.1:30270793-30283323 GCF_001723915.1 Gavialis gangeticus | reverse complement strand
TCTGCTCTCCCAGACCCCCCAATGGCTGCCCCACCTGGCCCCATCCCCCACTTACATCCCCAGCCCCCCAACCCCAGGCACCATCACTTTAAAAATTAAAAAAAAAGAAAAAATGGGGAAAAAAAGCTTCTACTTACCTTAGAAGCAGGGGCTCTGGGGGCACTGGGGCCTCCTGGCAGAGTCCCCCAGGTAGCACAGGGCAGTGGGTGGGGGCAGAAGGGCCTGAGCTGGGACAACAGGGGCTGTCACTCTGCCCTTTGCTGTGTGGGCAGGGCCCCAGTGACCCTGATGGCAGCTGGACTGCTGGTAAGTGCTGGGGTCTTTTTTTTGTTTTGTTATGTACCATTGGTATGCTGAGGGGGGCAGGGATTGGGGGCCTCAGGGGGCTGGGGGGACTGGGGCCATGCAATAAAGAGATCAGGGTCCCCGGAGGGGCAGGCAGGGGGTGAGGCTATGCAGGAAAGGGATTGGGGGGGTGGGAGGGATGAGGCCAGGCAGGAAAGGTATCTGGGATTTGGGGGGAAGGCGAGCGATCAGCCAGGGCAAGGCTGGAGGGGGATGGGGTAGTGGGCAGAGCCAGCAGGGGTCCCCCCCATAGTCCCCTCCTCCATCCCCCCAACCCCTTACTTGCCAGCACTGAAGCCCTTGTGGTGCATATCACAGGCCAGCTGGGCACTGTGAGTATATCAATTTAGTTTCAGACTAAGAGGCAAGACTGACAGGCCTACAGTTGCCCAGGTCCTCTCTCTTCCCTTTTTTGAAGATGGGGGCTACGTTAGCTATCTTCCAATCACCTATACCTGTGACAGATCTCTGCTCCAATGCACGCTAATTAGCTCAATTAATCAAATCTGCTGCAAATCTACTGGAGAGTGTGAATTAGCATGCTCCAGCAGCATCTGAATCACATGTATTCAACTTCCCCTCATTTCAAAATGGCAGTGGGGGCACTTTCACTAAATCTTATTGAATGAGCTTTATTTAAAGTGCCATCGCCGCCATTTTGAAGCACAGGCTGAATACATGTGACACTGCGGGAACTTTAATTAGAGATGCTCTAAGAAAAGACAAGGTAGGATGGAGCCTGGAGCTGCTCTAAGAGTCATTCTAATTAATGCGCACCCCCCCACCCCCAAATCAATTGTATAAGTGCCCCTAGT
This sequence comes from Gavialis gangeticus, assembly GCF_001723915.1. Lineage (NCBI taxonomy): Eukaryota > Metazoa > Chordata > Crocodylia > Gavialidae > Gavialis > Gavialis gangeticus. Next base: position 30,282,163 of record NW_017729027.1, on the reverse strand, counting down.
GACAGTTCTGAGCAGTGCATATTAAAAGGGTATTAACCATTAATATGCAATTGCTCACAGCACATGCTCACTTTAGCATAGTCTAAAATTCCTTACTGTTATCACATGCTGCTTGTAAGATGTGCTCTCACCCTCTCTGATAGCTAAGAAGCTCTAACTTTTGTCTTTACTAATTTCAGCTATAGCAATCTGACATGGTGGGAAAAGGACAAGAAACTAAGTAGGAATTTCTTCTTCTTAACTTTTATAAGCTCCAGTCAGAAACTTAGTTTCTCAGTGCAGATCTATATGGCCTCTAGTTTCTGTGTGTGATTTTTAAGGTGTGTCTTAAGAGTATAAGACTTCGCAACACTCTAGAATTAGAGTGAAAAGTATAGGTGATGGTAGCAGAATCTACAACACAAAGAAATAAAACTTCTTAACCAGGCGGCAGTTCAAAGAAAATGTCATTCTGATTCCTGCTGCTATAAGATTGTCTATTAACAGTTGGGTATCCAGTGCTTCCAGATTGCAAACACAAATGGGAAAAGGCACATACAGCCTTAATCTGAGGGGTAGATATAATCTTTTCCATAGCCTCAGGTTGCTACCATCAAGCTGTCATTACCTCTGTCTTCTCTGGATTTCTCTTGTTTTCTCAGCTTCTCACCAAGTTATTAGGCCTTGCAATGAACCCAGATGCCAACTGTCCCCCCTCATCAACACAGGTCTCATCATCATTGGATGAAATAACACAGATTATAACACCTGCTTCTCTATCAACATCATATATGTCATCACTTTTTGAAGTGCACTCGTGTTTATATTGGACAGACAGACAATCCCTATGTGACAGAATGAATGGACATCACTCAGACATCAATTCCAGAAGGAACAAAAAGCCTCCGGCAGAACATTTTAACCTCCCTACACATTCAATCGCTGACCTCAGAGTAGCTGTTCTTAAGACAACAAAACTTTACAATATAACTTAAAAACAAAAGTTTAAAAATGTGAAATTGCAGAACAAATCACCCACAGACTAGATTTTGTTAAGCATGGCATAAGCAGACTATGGATTCTTATTCTGTCACGTGGGCTAGCTTTTATAACTGCTATGTATCTGTGGTTTTATCACTTTGTTTACTGCCCTGCCTTCCTCAGTGGTGCCCCCTTTCATTTCCCTTTCCCTATTCTTTGTATTTAAATGACTGCTTTCTATGTAGAATCCCTGCTCCTTGCAGGTCCATTCAGACCACCTGACAAGGCAAGCTGTTGCTTAGGAAAGCTTGTGACTGTCTAAAATAATTTGTTTATAAGGAGCCATTTTACCTTGCCTTCTACCTTACCAGTATTTCCTGTTCTGGATAAGATTAAATGGAGCTCTTCCTGGGCTACAGCACTGGAGATGTAGGGAGAAAATGTGGCCTTGCTGAAGTCAAGACCAAATATCCATTGATTCTAATGGAGCTGTGATTTCATTCAGAGTCATTTCTTTGCAGTTCAAAACATTACCATTTAGCTACACATCAGTGTCTCTTAACATAATCTCTCAGAGTTATGGGACTGCCAGTATTGACCATTGTACATCTGGACTGAATAAAACCCTCTGTATCAGGGAACAAGACCTAGTATATGTTGGGAAGAGTAGTGTATTACAAGAGAGATGCAGTAGATGAAGTAATATGTCTTTTTCACATATGGTTCTATTAATTTAAATGCCTTTTTCTTTTTTGAACAATTAAGCATTCTGAAAGAGTAACAGTAAAAACAGGCTATTCATACCCAATAGTACATATTGAGAAAATTATAAGCAAAAATTTCTGATAATTACTGCCTGCAGCTTATTGGAATGCAGAGAGAAATCAGAATGCTTTTATACCCTTAGGATTTAGCCAAAAAAATAAATTCAATTTTATTTATGTTGACAGTTTCATTAATTTTTTGGTATTGAAGTTGCATTTTGATTGAAGTTTCTACTGTAGTAGAAATTTTAATTTGTCTATATTGACCTTTCCTATTAGCAGAAAAGCTTCAAGAATAAAATCACTTCTTTCTTGTGTCCCAGCTCCCTAATGGGGTTTGTTGAGGATAAAATGGATACCTATATTATTAGCATAAAAGTGGAAAAATCTCAAGTGAATCAATACTCTTCTTTTATCTTTCTTTGTTTCCTTTTTCATTTCTTTAGAACAAAAAGAAAATCTGCTTGGTTATCTTTAAAAAAATGGCTCTATATTTCATTTTCACCATATCCTCAGTAGCAATTGGACATCAAACCTGATTCAAGTTCACACAGTTTATTGAACATGTATTTTCATTACTCTTTATACATGTATAATAAAACAACAAAGAATATAGTATTTGCACGTAGAACACTCAAAGGGGAATAGAACGAGGCATAAAAATCAATCAGGTTTAACTTTGAAATTTTCCACTGATTTTCATTCACATTGCTGGATATTTGATATTGCCGTGAACGCTGACAGTTCTATTGGAATATTTGTGAATGTTGAAGTTTAAAGTTTTAGCTATTAAAAAAGGAAGACAAGAACAAGAATAAGGAAAAGGTAATGTCAAAATTATTCACCAGTTACCATTGTTTTATAAGATGCTATGGTTCAGCTTCATCATCTAGCAACTTCAGTTGGGAAGTATGGGGGTTCAAAAGTGAATGAAAAATAGTATCCCTGTTAGAACAGACTTAAAAGATTTTTTGTTGTGGTTTTAGTTTTATTAACTATAGATTTTACCTGAAAACAGTTCTGAAGTTGCCTGAGTGTGGTATCTAATGGAACCAACATTTTCTCACTCCTAGTCTGCCTGAGGCTGGGAAGTGCAATTCCCTATCAATAAGATGACAGCTCCACTGAGAGAAACAACATCTTCATTCCTTGAACTGAAATACTTTTACACTGACAGGCACTGCTAAAATACCTTTTCAAAATTTATTTTCTTTCAATATTTAGCAACCTATCCAGTAACTTTTATTCACAGTTTAATTGACTGGAATTTGCCTTATAAGAGATAAGGATACAGGACTGCATCCGATGGGTCTAACTCTTCCTTGCCCTGGTGCAAGTGATAAGGAAGGAAGTAGAGCCACTGAGGAAGTACCCTGGACTTCAGAAAAGCAGATTTTGACTCACTCAGGGAACTGATGGGCAGGAACCCAAGGGTGGCCAGTCTGAGGGGGAAAGTAGTCCAGGAGAGCTGGTTGTATTGTAAAGAAACCTTATTAAGAGCACAGGAATGAACCATCCCATTGTGCAGGAAGTATGGCAGAAGACCAGCTTGGTATAGCAGAGAGCACTTCAGTGAGGTAAAACAAAAAAAGGAAGCTTATAGGAAGTGGAAACTTGGACAAACAACTAGGGTGGAGTATAAGAGTATTGCTTGGGCATGTGGGGATGAAATCAGGAAGTCCAAAATGCAACTGAAGCTGCAGCTAGCATGAAGGGTAACAATAAAGGCTTCTACAAGTCTGTCAACAAGAGGAAGATCAGGGAAAATGGGTCCTTTACTGAATGGGGGAGGCAACCTAGTGGCAGAGAATGCAGAAAAGGGTGAAGTGCTCAGTGCCTTTTTCACCTGTCTTCACAGACAAGGTCAGCTCTCAGACTACTGCACCAGGCAGCACAGTTTGGAGAAGTGAGCAGCCAACTGTGGCAGAATAATAAGTTCAGAACTCTTTAGAAAAGCTAGATGTGTACAAATCCATTGGCCCAGATGTGATGCACCCAAGGGTGCTGAGGTAGTTGGTCAATGTGACTGCAGAGCCTCTGGCCATTGTCTTTGAAAACTCACAGTGATGGGAGAGGTCCCAGATGATTGGGAAAGGGCAAATATGTGCCCATCTTTAAGGAACGGAAGAAGGAGGATCCAGCAAACTACAGACCAGTCAGTCTCACCTCTGTCAATGGAAAAATCATGGAGCATGCCATCAAGAAATGCATTTCTAAGCACTTGGAGGAGAAAAAGATGATTAGGAACAGTCAGCATGGATTCACCAAGGGCAAGCTGTGCCTGACCAACCTGATTGCCTTCTGTGATGAGATGACTGGCTCTGTGGATTCAGGAAAAGTAGTAGATGTGCTATATCTTGATTTTACCAAGGCTTTTGATACAGACTCCCAGAACATTCTTGCAAGCTAAGGAAGTACAGGTTGAAAAAATGGACTATAAGGTGCATAGAAAACTGGCTGGATCATCAGGCTCACAGGATAGTAATCAATGGCACAATGTCTAGAGGGAAGCCCAAATGGAGTGCCCCAGGGATTGGTCCTGGGGCCAGGTTTGTTCAATATTTTCATCAATGACCTGGAAGATAGGATGGTGTGCTCCCTCAGCAAGCTTGCAGATGACATCAAGCTGTGGGGAGTAGTAGATACACTGGAAAGTAGGACTAGGATTCAGAGAGACCTAGGGAGATAGGAGGATTGGACCATAAGAAATCTCATGAGGTTCAATATAAGCTTAATGTGAGCCAACAGTGTACCCTTGTTGTGAAGAAGCAGCCTTCAACTACAGCATACTGGTCTGCATCAGTAGAAGTGTTACCAGAAGATTAAAGGAAGTGCGTATTCCCTTCTATTCAACACTAGTAAGGCCACATATGGAGTATTGTGTCCAGTTTTGGGCCCTGCACTACAGAAAGGATGTGGACAAATTGGAAGGAGTCCAGCACAGGGCAACAAAAATGCTGGGGCACGTGACTTATGAGGAGAGGCTGAGGGAACTGGTCTTATTTAGTCTGGAATCCTGTGTACAGTTTTCTGCCCTCCCCTACCCTCCCCGCCCCCAAATACACACACACACACTACAAAAAGGATGTGGACAAATTGGAGAGAATCGAGTGGAGAGCAATGAAAATGGTGAAGGGACTGGACTACATGACTTGCAAGGAGAGACTGAGGGAACTTGTCTTATTTAGTCTAGAGAAGAGAAGACTGAGGGGGAATTTAATAGCAGCCTTCAACTATCTGAAGCATGTTTCTAAAGAGGATAGAGCTAGACTGTTGTCAGTGGTGGTAGATGACAGAACAAGGAGCAGTGGTCTTAAGCTTCAGCAAGGGTAGTTTAAGTTAGAAAAAGTTACTCAGAGAGGTTGTGGAAGCTCCATCCTTGGAGGTTTTTAATGCCCAGGTAGACAAAGTCTTAATTGGAATTATCTAGTTGGGGATGGTTCTGCTTTGAGCATGGGGTTGGACTAATGACTTCCTATGGTCCCTTCAAACCCTAATTTTCTATGATTCTATAAAACCTACAGCACCAACTGAACCAATCTAGTGAAAGTTAAAGGTGAATCAGCACCTATGATTCTTATTTCTCAAATATTTGGGTAGCTTTTAGTTTGCCTAAGGTGGTATTGTAATTATCTTGATTCTGAAGAAATACCAAATTTTAATGTCAAAGTAATATACAGTGAACAGCATACAATGGGATGCCAGAGCATTCCCTATCTACCTCGAAAGATGTCTTATTCACACTTGTGCACCTACACCCAATTCACAATCAGAAAGTAGAATAAGGATTTTTTTTTCAATTAATAGTGTTGTCCTAGAATTTTAAATTAAGATAGCTATCATGGGAGTTTTGCAATCACATAGTGGATAGAAGACCACAGCATTGCAAACATGGAGTAACAATAGGTAAACTACTGATAGTTTAGAATGGAAAATTCTTTTGGCCACAAAATGCTTCCTGTCCTTGAAGAGTAGGGTTAAATGAAATCTTCCCCTCACCCCCTTTCTTATTCTTCTTCTGTGTTTTAGCTCTTCTAGATTCTAAAAAAAGGAAATAACATAGAATTGTAGAGTACTGCTTTATTTTATTATGCATTATTTGTACAGGCATAAATCAAGGACATGGCCCCATTGTTCTTGGCACTGTAAAGCACATGGTCCAAAGCAGGTCCATATTATTGTATGCTTTAATTGATTCTTGGACAGAACAAAGAACATTATCCCAAGAGCAGCAAGGCTGCCAGTAATGAAATACCATGCTTTACAACCAATTGACTTTGCCCAAGATGTTCATAAGGCATAATGCATTTGCCATTGGATAGTGGGGAAAATCAGTCTGAGAAAAAGAAAAAAATCATTTTTATTGTGCAACATGCCAGGAACTAAACTGGACAATAGAGATAACCAAGAAGGCTCCCAGGTTCCATTTGCTGGAGTTCCATGCGGGCTCAGGTGGACTAGGAATGAGCTTTTTTTTAATTGGAAATGAAGAATGATCCTGTGTAATACTTAATGACATCCATATCGGGCATGTCTACATGTGACTATTAATGTTACACAATAAACACCAGTACAGTTTGCACCAGAATTTATTCCATTTGGGTGCCACATTTATATGGAGCCTGAGACCACAGGCCATTGAGCTGGACTAGGACAGCCCAGGTTGGCAGGGGGATGGGGTGGTCAGTCTGCCAGCCCAGGGATGCTCCTACCTGGCTCAATGTGCTGTGGAGGAGCTGGCTGGGTCATGAGAGTGCTACAGTGTGGACCTAGCCAGTAGACCTGTGTGAAGCAGCAAATATTCAATTAGGATTCAGATTCAGCTGATTTGGAAGGACAGTGATTTGAGTCACTGTCCTGATTTGATTTGGCTGATTCAGATTCAGAGATTCAGTGCCATTTCAGAGATTCAGCCATAGACTATAATGGGAAATCACTAAAATACCTATAACTTTGTCATTTTTGTTTAGACTTGGATGAAAACACCAGGGACGGCAGCCCCTTCTGATGGCAGGAATTCTGTCAAGTTTCAAGGAGATAGGTGCAGGGGTTTCGGTGAAAATGCACCTCAAACTTTTGAGCAAAACTCGTATCAGTTGTGTGTGTTAAGGGTTGTAGGCTGTAGCCATGTTGTTCTAAAGACATAAGCAGACAAGGTTCTTTGGGTCAATTTGATATATTTTATTAGACCAACTGAATAGTTGGAGAAATATATCTTAACAAGCTTTTGAATTTAAAAACGTTCGTCAGGCTGAGGAAGCATCTGCAGTTGGTGTGTGTGCTCTTCCTGGATGGAATGAATAGTAAAGAAGCCAGAGGCTGGTATGCATGCAAGGAAGTCAGTCAGTGAAAATGTAAATTGAGGTATCGGGGGTGAGAGACAGGTGGGGGGAGGGGGAGGAAGGGGGATGTAGCATGTAAAAGTGGAGAGGTAGTTGGGGAGTCAGATGTCAGGCAGGTTATCGACCGTCATAAATCCAATGTCTATACTGAGCCCATGAGTTTTTGTATTTAGTAGGTTGATGAAGTGAAGTTCATAGGCTCTTCTGTGAAAAGTGTTTTGTAAATTTCCCTTGAGGATCAGGGCTGAGATATTGGAGAGAGAGTGGTTTTCTTGTGAGAAATGTACCCCCGCTGGTCTTTAACAGATTTCTGATGAGCATTCATTCTGGTGCACAGTTGTTGTTTGGTCTCTCCTACATATTTCCATCAGGGAATTTGGTGTACTGGATGAGATGTATAACATTTCTGAAGGTGCAGCTGTAAGTGCCTTCCAAGAGAGACCTGCCTCTAGAGGAACTTTGAGAGAGCACAAACTCAGATTCCCCCTCCTTCCCTAGAGTTTCCTTAGCTATGGGACTCAGCTACTCTGCTTCCAGATCCAGTTCCTCTTCTGACACTGGAAGGCTCATGCTGGGAACTGAAATTGGGATGGAGACTGTCATGCTGGTGCTGGTAGTTATACTGGTGTTAGTGGAGGTGGTGCAGGTGCAGACACTGCTCCCACCTTCTTGGTCCCACTAGCAGCAAAAGACTCATCACTACCAAGAGAGAGGTTGCATCTATGTTTAGGGTGAGGGGAACTTGCAGCTCTCCCTCTTCCCCCTCTCCCTACCCTGCCAGAAGACCTGGCACCTGCCTTTCCAGCACACGTTATAATGTTTGGTGTGCTGCAAACTGTGTGTGTGTCTGTAATATATGTTGTGCTTTCCTGCACAGTGATGACACACTGTCAGGGAAAACACAGAAGAAGAGAGACTAGCTACCAAGAGACTAGATAGCACGTCAGAGTCTTTCAGGCACTGCTGGTCCAAGAGAAACAAATCTCAAAAAAGGCACAGATCACTTCATACACAGCCTTATGTGTTGTTTCTACGTCCCTCCCCCAGAGCACTATAATTTGAAGAGAACTCAGGGAAAGATCACAGTCACTGGCCAGCTACAGATGTCAATATCAAAGCACTTCCCCCCCCCCTTTCCCCTCCCTCTTCTCAGTTTCTGTTTCCTGCAAGCCTACCTTCCGAATCTCCAAATCTTTCTGAATCTTTTCTGAATCTTTCCGAATCTTTTCCAAATCAATTTGGATGATCCCAATTCGATTTGGAGATTTTAATGGGTCTCTCAATTAGATTTAGATTTGGAGATTTGGCCGCCAAATCTCCTTCAAATCAAATTGGTTACCAAAGTTTTACACAGCCCTACTAGCCAGCAGGCAGCTCCTGCATTGTAACACCCTCATGTCCCAGCCAGTCCCAGTTGCCATCTACATGTGCATTCCAGCAGAGCAAATAACACTGCCATAGAATAGTACAGTAAAAGCTGTGTGAACTGGCATTTTGCTAACTGGAATACTCTATTAACCAGAATTTCCAATGTCACCCAATACAAATCCTCACTTTAGCAACTGGAATCTTTGCCGAGTCTATCCAATATGCACATAAAGTTTTTCTGTGGTTTACTTTACTTAGTTACACTTCTGATAGAGAAGCTGCGGGGATGGGGTAGGGGGAGGGGAAAGGGATCTGTGTAGGGCAGGGTGGGCTGCCACTGCAGGCTGGGTCTGGTATAACTCTCAGATAACTGGAATTTTTAGATAACTGGCACCCCCCTTACGTTACTCATGCCGGATAAGAAAGCTTTTACTGTACTTGCGTTGGGCAGTACTAAACTATAGCAGATTTAATTAGTTTATACCCACCTAATAGCACTGTTCATGTAGACAGATGATGTTATACTGTGGAGCTAATTAGGCAACTCCACAGTAAACACCTCATTTAGATGCACCCACTGAGTAATAAGGGCAAAAATCATATATATATATAAAGTTAGTGATAAATGTGAGATACATACCTACATATCTACATCTGGCTTAACTTATTAAAACACTACATTGCACTTTGTACAGTTATCACTCTCATCACATAACCACATAACACATTTTAATAACTATAATAAATTGGTACCTTTTTGTAATAAAAGCATATCTTATTTCATAGATATGTTCTCGTAATACACTAATTTGAGAGAACTTGCATGAAATATATTTTAGTTCATAGCACTGAAGATGTTTATTTATGCTGTATCTTTTTTCCTTTTTCAGATGAGCTCTCATTATCCTCTGGAGTCTTCTGGAAGCTTTTATTACTTTAACAAGTGTATTCCTTTAGGCATTGGATTAAACAGACTCCCATCATCCTGCTATATGACACTTTTTTGTACTTTATGGATTCTAAAGTTTTCATTTGCATTTAATCACTAATTTATCAATAATGGTGACATGGACTGACAAGTGTATTATGCATCTTATTCATATAAAAAGAAAAAAATATTAATAATTGTTTGTTTGATTCTGAATATTTTGTCCTTCTCTTGTCATAGGTGATGGCTCAAAGAGGTGATATGTTTTAGTTAGTTAGCTGCTATAAGACTATATTCTATGGCTAGCATTATGCACTCCCCACACACATCCACACACATTAAACTTACTTTGCCTTTGCCTGCTGTGCCTATAAGTAAATACAAGTATTATCAAGATAAAAGTGTTATCCTTTAAAGGGAAAATAGTTAAAACAGTGTAGATACAAACTAAACAGTTACACCATTGAAAAAATGAAGGTAAGAACTGAAAATTTGCTAGCTTATTAATTGTAAGAGACCCCAAACCCAAAAAATTATTGTAAGAGGACATTCATTTGATTTAGGGTAAATAAGATAAATAGGGTTGAGTTTGTCCCTGTAAAATGGGTTTCAGTTACATTCCTGTGCAGAGTTTGGAGGACATGAGCAGTTAATCTAGAGTTAATTAAATGATGTAGAGAACTGGGTACAGAAACAGGTCTGGTTGACACTACAGAAGATCAAGCAGATAAGTATTTCTAACAGGTAGGTTGGTTTTAAACTACACAGTGAATTTGTAAGTTACACACAAGAGTCAATTGCTTAGTAAATATCCTCAAAACCATTTTTGATGCGACTGTCTTGAGTGAAATACACAAGAAAAACATTTGTTCCTGAATGTGTTGTAAATATTATCTCCTGGTAAAATGTTTTATTGTTACTGTTTCCTCAGTTTAGAGGGGGTAAAAGAATCTCTGCCTAAAGGTAAATTAGGAAGGGTCTGTATTCATGGTGTCACCATCAGATAGAACAAGAAAAATAGAATGGAAACACAACAATGAAATATTATCTTTTACTTGTCTTTCACCTACTTGTCACTAAGTAGGTTTCTCTACATAAACTTTTTTAGCAGAAGATCAGCAGCATCTATCTTTGTTTTCCTGCAGTCTCATTATTTAAGGCAATCTTAGTTATTCCCATTCTTAATGCTGTTTATCTCCAGCAGTATCACAAGGAGTCTGCAATCATCCTGGAGTTGGGCAGCTATTTGGTGGCAAATTCTGGCATTATTTTTGTTCCACTATAGGGCAAAAAACTTTTTCAAAATCTCAGAATGTTGCTTGTAACAGAAGGCCCTAATCATCCATTACCACCGCATTCATAATTTTGCTAATGATTTCACTCCTTTTTTCATAAAATAACACTATTTTTAATTTCTAAAACACATAAATAAGTTCTACTTTTTACAGCCTAGAATGAAAACAATTACTTACTCCCTCTAGTTATTTAAGCACTTTCAGTTCTTACCATTCCCAGTTTTAGACATATTGGGCACGCTTAATGCACAGTAAACTAATTCTGCTGCTCATTAACACCGTATGACAAAAACTGTGCTAATTTTCTAATGAGCAGTAGAATTAGCCAGTGAGCATTAAGCCTCACAAAAAGACCATGCACGTCTCTACTGGTATTAGCGCTGTCTTCTGCGCATTTATGTAGTACCTCATATTAGAAGTATTAAACTTAATGCACAGTAGCAATGGTGCATTAACACACATGTAAATATCCCCACTGTGTGCATATAAACATGCAATTAATACAAAGCAATTAACTCCAGCGCAGTTCACACCAGAGGACACAGGACACATCCTGGACACAGGATCCACATGTGCAGCAGCAATTTGAGCTGGGGTAATGCAGGCCCCTGATTGGCTGGGCTGACTGCAATGTATGCCCCTGGTCATTATCTGCACATGCCTTTTGACTCTGAAAAGTACTCGACTGTATGCCCCTGGTCACTATCTACACA
>NW_017729027.1:30264301-30265793 GCF_001723915.1 Gavialis gangeticus | reverse complement strand
CAGCAATCTGAGCTGGGGTAATGCAGGCCCCTGATTGGCTGGGCTGACTGCAATGTATGCCCCTGGTCATTATCTGCACATGCCTTTTGACTCTGAAAAGTACTCGACTGTATGCCCCTGGTCACTATCTACACATGCCTTTTGACTCTGAAAAGTACTCTACTGTAAAATAGTACTGTCCCCAACAGTACTATCCTACAGCAAATTAATTAATTTACTGTACTCTAATACAGTAGACTGCACATGTAGACTGTGATGCTTTACTGCAAAGTTAATTAGTCTACTTACATTAAAGCATGCATGTAGATCCACCCATATCCCTCTTGCACTCATGTATTACTAGTAGTATTTGTACATTTTTCTTTTCAGTTTTTATTCCTTTTTCAATTAGTTTCTATTGTTTTTATTAATTTCATACAGAATATCATATTCTTCCTTCTTGGCTCAAAAGGTTCCCTGAGTGTTTTGCAAATTAAACGCTTATTTCTAATTCTAATGAGAGTAAATGAACAAGCTAAGGTGCCAACAACAGTAGAATTTTCTTTCATCTACTGATTGAAGAGATTACCATATTAAACCAAATCTAAGATAACTTCAAATTTAAAATGACCCTCCAATAAATACATTCTATAGATGAAAAATACATAAATATGTTATACTTTACCATGTATAGAATATAATTATTAGAAGTTTGTCTTAAATTCATCCCTCCCACTGTTGCAATAGAAGAAGCAGCAGCAGGTGGCATGAGGTGGGGGGTAGGTGGTGGGAGAGTTGAGTGGCTTGACCCTTGTCCTGTGTTCCCTCCTTGTGCCTGTGTGCCAGAGCCTCTGCTCCCCTGTGGTGCCTGCAGCTCCAAGAATTGTCCCCTGCCACTTGCCACCCTGCTACCCCCACCACTTGCCCCCAATATCTGTCCCCCTTTCTGCCTCTCCCCTACTTCTGCCACCTCACCTCTGCCCCACCACCACTACTTTGCTCCCTTCCCATCTGCCTCCCCCACACTTCTTCCCCCCTACTTCCACTTACCCTCATAGGTCTGGCTCCATTCTGGCCTAGGGCATGGAGTGCATAGACTCTCTGGCCTCCATCCAGCTTGGCAGCAGCAGTTGCAATAGGCAGGCAGGGGCTGGATGCCATGGGACTCGGTCCAGGTGCTTCACACCCCAAGCCAGAATGGATCCAGAGCTGAAGCCACAAAGGGCAAGTAGTGGTGGCAGGGAGAGGAGGTAGCTTTGGTATAGGCAGCAGCAGGAAGGCAGAGGCAGGGAGACAGAGGCAGCTGCACAGGATGAGTGTAAAAGGAAAACCTTACCGTGTTACTGGAGGACAGATAGGGCTGGAGAGAGCCCTTAAAACTAGAGTCTTTGTGGTTCAGCTGCAAGCAGAGACCATATAGATAGTAGTGACAGGGTTTCCAGGGTCATCAGAGTCCCTGTGGCAAGTGCATCAAACCCAAGTAGGGTGGAACCACCCAATGAAAAAAACCTGC
>NW_017729027.1:30251814-30259301 GCF_001723915.1 Gavialis gangeticus | reverse complement strand
AAGGGCGGGGAGACAGAGGCAGCTGCACAGGATGAGTGTAAAAGGAAAACCTTACCGTGTTACTGGAGGACAGATAGGGCTGGAGAGAGCCCTTAAAACTAGAGTCTTTGTGGTTCAGCTGCAAGCAGAGACCATATAGATAGTAGTGACAGGGTTTCCAGGGTCATCAGAGTCCCTGTGGCAAGTGCATCAAACCCAAGTAGGGTGGAACCACCCAATGAAAAAAACCTGCACGTGTGCAGTGTGATAGGGTGAACTGCCTGGAAGGGGAGGGGCTTAGCAGTATAAGATGACCACTCTCAAGACAGCAAGCAGTCTAACCCTGCCTGAGGAAGGGAGAAGACCTCCTAAGCATGTTGTGTTGGAGCTAAGGAGGAATTAGTAGGAAAGGCTCTAGTAGGCAATTCCTTTTCTTTTGCATTGTCTTAAGGTTGCCCAGGCTGCGGATGATTTTATGTTCCTTTTGATTTCAGTTTTGTGGATGCCCAGAGGCACTGTGGGGTTCAGTTTTGTTTTATTGAGATTTTTCTTTTGTTTGTTTTTTGGTTTTTGGCAATGGTACAGACTAAAACCAGAGGACTAGGAGCACCTAATACGGGTAGTTATGGAGCCCACTGAGTGCCTGAGAGTCACTCCACATATAGGCTCATAGGATCAGGGACCAAAAGAGAGGCTGAGTGGCACACGAATGCCCTTGACTGAGGCAGAGAACCCAGGGGGCTGAGCAGCCCAAGAAAGGCAAAGCCAGGACCAGGGGCCTAGAGCCTGGAAAGAGCATGACTGGGACCAGGGGCTCAGAGCCTGAGAAGGAAAATACCTGAGTCTAGGGGTGCAGAGTCTGAGAAGGACAAGACAGTGCTTGTGGTCCAGAAACTGAGGTACAAGACAGTTAACTTAGGGTAAGGGGACACAGCCAGAGAAAAGGGGCCAAAGACTGAGAAGGCTGAGGCCCCAACAATGGTCTGAGACAAAAAGGGGGCCAAGTATTTCTTTGAGGCCAGGGCCCCGCCAGCTAAAGTAATCATGTACCATCTGTGAAGCATGGTTATGGCTACAGGGGCAGAAAGAGACCACAAATAGCCTAAAAGGCAACAGATACCCTCTGGCACTAATAGGGGCCACAGCTTATCACATGAGAGGTAAAGCAAAACTGGATTGGACTCACTCTGGGGCACTCTCTGGAAATCTCATAAGTAATATCATGGCAGGTGAGGAGAGAGGGGAAGTTATCCTGAGCAGCCAGAGTAGGGCACAGGTTGAACAGCTGCCCTGGGGCACAGTACTGCCACTGGAGGCAGGCAGGGAAGCAGAGGCTCTGGTGGGGTAGAGGCTGCAGGATCAGGTAGCGGCGAAAGCTCTGACTTCAACCCTAGATTGGGGCCAGAATCAGAGCTACAGCATCCACCTGCCCCACCCCATAAACGGAGAAAAAAACCTTTGCCTTGGATTTGAGTAAATACAGCATTTCTGATGTATACATTGCCTCTCTTCCCTTCGCAAACCACCTTGTGTTGTTTCCCTGGGCAATTGTCTGCTTGTGTTCCAAGATTTTTACCATGTTGCCATTCTGTGATCAAGAGATTAGTGCATAAAATATAAACATCTCATTTCTAGGCAGTTATCAATGATGTGTTATGTAAAATTGAGATTAGACTACTGGCTTTGACTACCCATGCAACATTCCATGCAGAAGTCTAAAAGATGTAACTAACCTTGGGGACTGCTATATGTATGCAAAAATCTGACCCTATGACTCTGTGAAGAATACAGCTTTTGATGCTAAAAATCAGGCAGGCCCTAGAGAAAGAAAGAGGACTTAACAGGAATCTGAAGGAAGCAACTTGAGGTTTAGAGAAGAACTAAACACATTTCTCTTCATTGAAGTTAAGCATTTGCATCTCTTTCATAAATATGTTTAAAGTGCACTTTGTTATTTATTTCTGTTAATATGAGCAATAAAAAGAGGCTTAACTTTTTTAACAACAAAACCACCTCACATACTTTTCTTGGCTGTTTGCAAATGTAATGCCCAGCATTAGCTGAGGCTTTGAGGTTTAAATTTATTTATTTTATTTATTGAGGGGAACATATAGAAATATAATGTGGAAAAAGAGGACCTTCCATTTATTTATTTACTTTTGTTTTGGAAAGAATTACATTGCATAATATCTGTGAAACTATTTGTATGCAGAAAGAATAAAGCTTTTTTGAAAGGTAAATAATAACCCCTGTGACTAATTTTCATAGTTTTTGTCAGAGGCCAAAAAACTGTGGGGGAGTTTTAAAAGACCAGCAAAGACTCATTCGGAGATTTAATGATGGTGATTGCTGATCAATTAGCTCAAAGAATATACATATAGCAAAAACACTTGGCCAACTGGTACAACAATGGCAACTCATATTAAAAAAACTGAGATCAGTGACATAAAAGACACTTTCACATTGAGAGAGGGCAGGGATACAAAGAAAGGGACAAATACTAAACAGGTAGCATGTACATGTGCCCCAAACAGTAATGGGCTACATGTGCCTACATACTGATACAGCATGTTACAGTGGCGTGGAAGTCCTCTAGAAGCCCTAGGTCTATCTGGGAGAGGATTTCCCCATCACAGGAATGGCTGAAGACTGTCTTCTGAAACTGCCTTCCAAGGAGCCTCTTGTAAATCTTGGAGTATGGAACAAGGCTAGAGATGAGACAGAATCAAGAGTGAGGCAACAGAATGCAATGCTGCAGATTCCAAGTACTAGTACTGTTCATAAGGCAGGTCTGGGAGTTTACTGTAAAATACTGGACAGTCCTTCAGCATGGCCTGTTGTATGTTGTCAGCCATGGATTATCCCAGAACTGAGAAGGTATAAAAGTAAATGAAAGCAACTATAGTTTCTTTTCTCACTCTTGGATGCAAATTCTGCATTGCACCTTTTATGGATTCAACACAGACTCTCAAAACCCCCTCATGATCGTAATTATCTATAGACCTCATCCTGATTTACACTAGAGTAACTGTAGAACAACTGGGTGTATCTACATATGCAAATGCTCTAGGGTTGGTTTACCCTAGAATAATTTACTCTAGAGTAAACCTATCTTGGGAAGGCATCTACATGTGTGGGGAAATGGGAGCAGATCTGCTACTTACAGCATCAGTCTGTTCCCACCCCTGCTGGCCCTGCATTGGCCCTCTGCAGCAGCCAGAGGGAGCTTTTGGCTCCTACTTGGTGCTAGCCCAGGGGCTTACAGGCAGCATGGAGCCAGGAGACAGCTGTCTCCTGGTGGAGACTAGGAGATTGCTCCCTACCCCCAAAAGCTGCCTGCTGCTGGGAGACAATGTCCTCCTGCCTTGGCATCAAGGAGCTCCCAGCACCCACTCCACGATAGTGGAGTGGGGGCTAGGGGATTCTTATCTCCCAGCCTCTGCTTCACCATCACAGAGTAGGGGCTGGGAACAATCATCTCCCAGCCCTGGCTCCACAATCACAGAACAGGGGCTGGGAGCTCCCTGCTGCTAGGGCAGGGGGACAGTCTCCCTGCTCAGGCTCCAGTGCCAGGGCCCACCCTGGCAGCAGACAGCTCCTGAGGGCAGGGAGCAATCTCCTACCCCCTGTTGCCCAGCTGACCATGAGCACATTTTCTCCCATTCAGCCATCTACACATGCCTAAATGTGTAGTAATTACTCCTGAGTAAATTTACTACTTGCATTTACAGGTAGCAAATTTACATATGATTAGAGCAAATTACTGTGCAGTAAGTATCTGCACATGTAGACAGTGATGCTTACGGCATAATAATTTACTCTAATCTCGAGTAAAGTGTCTTGTGTAGATGTATCCACACAAGACGCTATGTCACTGTAGTGACAAGCTACAGTGACCTAGCTCATTGCTATGGCAATGTAGCATTGGCAGGCATGAACCAATTGGCAGGCATGTTAATGCTACTGCACAGTAGAGTCACAAACAACCCATGTGCTGCCAGGACTGTGCAGTAACCACCATTACTGCACAGTCAGGGGTACATGTAGACACATCTACTGATAATAAAACTGTGACCATAGAGCTTATAGGTAATGTGGGAATGTAAGTCCCCATGGTCACAAATACATAAACTTCCTTTGGGAGGCCATTTTGATCATTATTCTACAGGAAGAATGAGAAGGACAAAACTCTACAGTATGAGGAGGAAGAGGGTTGGATCTTGGCCAACCAGGTGATGCAGGGGGTTCAGTTGTCTGCATCCAGTAAAAGCTTAGCAAAGATTCCTTGTCTCCTGGATCAAGAGAGGGAATCAGGAAATCAGTATTGCTTGGTATCAGTTCTTTCTCTCAGTTGCTTCTTGAATGGTTAACCTACATGCCATTCTCTCAGAGTCAGTGCTTAAATCTCAGCTTTTCCTCTATTGTAGAACTATTAGCATAACTGTGGTAAATGTTCCTTATCAAATTAGTTTTATTTTTTTGAAAATTGAGAGTTAGTACATGTGTCTGTTCTTGACTATCATAGGGTTTATAAAAAACAGAAAATAGTGGTGCCATCACCCTGAAAGTGATGGAATGGTCATAAATCTTATTAGACTTTTCATCAGGGAAGCAGGTTTCAGTCCAGATAACATGCCACGTGGTTGGAATTTTAAAGTATCAGGAATTTCCTACCATTAAATTACCTCTGATAACAAGCCCTTCAACAGGATTTTAAATTTAAATATATAAAGTTATAAAATTTTCTGCTTGACTCAGGCAGGTAGTACATGCCTTATGCACTGCAAGAAAATAATTTTGGCATAAAGCCACTTCTTCAGACCTGAAGTATGCCAAGGTATTGCCTCATTTGTATTTCTTCTATGCAGTGTTCCAAATAGTATCTCCAAAAGCATGAGGTGAAGAGACCACTAAAAAAACTCTTTGTCTGTGACAACCATAAAATGAAACATTGTCTCTCTTGAGTTCAAGAAATTTGAGTCATTTAGTCTAGTTCTTGACCTAAGTACACATAAGGTGGCTCTACTGTAAATCAAAGTCATGAAGGGTAAAGCTGTCACCAGAATTCAAGAAAACCAAGTCAAATAATAACTTCTTTTTTTACACTCTTTTTCCGTCTGCACAGAAGTGATAGTTTTGTGGAAAATATAATTTTCAAAAGTTCTTTTCTTATGAAATCAAAATCAAGACTAGAACTTTGTGAAATATATTGTAAGAGAAGCTCAACAAATTCTCTTTCACCGGGTAAAATTTTACATCTAGTATATGGACTAAAAGAAACTCTGTTTTAACATACAGTTCAAGTTGCTGAAATTATGCTTTTGCTCACTGTCAAATAATCTGTGCCTGGTAAGTAGAAAGAGTAATAACCTTAAAAGGTGGGTTGACATTTTAGTAGTTCTGGCATTAAAAGTCCAAATACTATGCTGGACAGATTTTACTTTTTGGTACTCATATTCAGTCCTGGTGGTCAGTCCTCCAGTGATCTGGATGGAATTAAATACTCTTACAAAATAGGCATATTTTGTTGGTGTGCAAGCCAGGCTAGGGGGGAGTTTTTCTTACCTGTCCCCTTCCAGCGGTGGGAGGGAGGGACCCCCGTAGCTCCCCGAGACTAGCGAGGCACCGGCCAGCCCTTCTGCACATGTGTGCAGTTTAAAAAGGGCCCAGTAATGGTAAAGCCTCATTTCAGTCCCTGGCTCCTGTGTGAGATGTGCAGGCACAAGCCCACTGCACCCCCATGAGCCTAGGGACCCCCAGTGTGACCCCAGGACCCCCAATGAGCCCAGGCCTGCCTGCCTGTAATTAGGGGCCCATGGAGGGAGGGACCTAAACAGCTGGGAGTGGGCTGACTGGGGCCGAGGAGGGTCACACAACCCCTGGCTCCTACTTGGCCCTACCCCTCAAGAAGCTGAGCGACTGGAGCCTCACGAACAGGCCACACAAACAGCCTTGCTCCTGGGCCTGGCATGTGAGTTAGCATGGGAGTTCACGCAGGAGGGTGCACGGGAGGGCCTGAGGCCCTGCCTGTGAGCCCCCCTAGGGAAGCCAGTCCCAGCTGTAGCCATCCCACCAGTGGCATGACACAGAGGGGAACAGGCTGCACCCCAAGGGTCCCCCCTGGGTCTGCGCCCCCCCACCAATGTCTCAGAGGCCTCCACCCAAACAGAGCCCCTGGCTCTCAGCTGTGGGGGCTGCCTGTCACTTTTTCAGACTCTGGGGCCTGGGAGCATGGCCACCTCCCCTTGTGAGGTCTGCTCCCTACTGAGGTCTCTGGTGCACCAGCTGGAGAATCTCCAGGCTTCAGTCCAGAAACTGTGTGCCATCAAGTACTGTGAGCAGGTGATTGACTCCTACTACCAGGCCCTTAGTCCCCAGGAGGTGGAGGGTAGACCATGGTCTCCCTCCAGGACAAGAGAGGATTCAAGGACCTCCCTTACTGTCAGGGCAAGGGGATGGACCAAGGTGGTCAAGGGCCCCAAGGCCCGCTGCTCCAAGGGTCTGTGCCCCACTGGAGCTTTGCAACAGGTACAAACCTCTTGCAGCCCTAGCAGAGCCTGCTGAGTTGCCAGCTCCCGCAGGCAACATGGGCACCCCCGCTCATCCCAAGGCAAAAGGCAGTGTTTGTTGTGGGAGACTCCATCCTGAGGGGGACTGAGGGGGTAATCTGCTGCCCCAACCCCTTAGTCTGGGAAGTTTGCTGCTTCCCAGGAGCCAGAACACGAGCCATTGTGGAGAATATCCCTAAGCTCCTCCAGCCCACAGACCACTACCCTATGCTCCTTATCCATGTGGGCACCAATGACATGGCTCAGAGCACTCCCAGCCGGGTCATGAAGCGGTATAGGGTTTTGGGAGTGGGGCTAAAGGGTCTGGGGGCACAGGTGGTATTTTCTTCAATCCTCCCAGTCTCGGGCTCTGGGCTGGGGGGGGGAGAAGAGGATCCAGGTAGTGAACCAAAGACCGCAGCGCTGGTATCATTGGAAAGGCTTTGGCTTCTATGACCACAGTCCACTCTTTGGTGAGAAAGGCAGTGAGCAGCTGGGAAGGGATGGCCTCCACCTCTCTCCCCTGGGGAGGAGGCTCTTCTCAGCCAGACTGGCTGACCTGCTACACCAGGCTTTAAACTAAGCCCACCAGGGGTTGTGAGGACTACTGCCACTGCTGGCATCCTGAACAACCTTTGCAAAGCCATCAGGCCAAGGCACTTAAGGGATCCCATGCCTGCCTCAGCCCTGGACTGAACTATAGGCAAGGCTAGGGTCCCCACGGGTCACTTGTGTGCCTATACACAAATGCCAGGAGCTTGGGGAATAAACAGGAGGAACTTGTCCTCCTGTTAAATGCAAATAACTGTGATGTCATAGGGATAATAGAGACCTGGTAGGATTCCACCCATGGCTGGACCACAGGTATAGATGGCTATACTCTGTACAGGAGGGATCGAGTGCACAAGGGGGGCAGGGGTGTAGCTCTCCATGTCAAGGAAAGCTATGCATCCCTGCAAG
>NW_017729027.1:30246589-30246814 GCF_001723915.1 Gavialis gangeticus | reverse complement strand
ACTGAGGTCTCTGGTGCACCAGCTGGAGAATCTCCAGGCTTCAGTCCAGAAACTGTGTGCCATCAAGTACTGTGAGCAGGTGATTGACTCCTACTACCAGGCCCTTAGTCCCCAGGAGGTGGAGGGTAGACCATGGTCTCCCTCCAGGACAAGAGAGGATTCAAGGACCTCCCTTACTGTCAGGGCAAGGGGATGGACCAAGGTGGTCAAGGGCCCCAAGGCCCG
>NW_017729027.1:30238050-30241589 GCF_001723915.1 Gavialis gangeticus | reverse complement strand
TAGTGGACGACTTTAGACCCTCTGGGTTAAAATCCATGAGTAACAAGGCACAGAGGATACTATGGTAGGAGACTACTATAGACCCCCTCCCCAGAGTCAAGACCTTGACCAAGAGTTTGCTAGGGAATTGGCTGAGGCCACATGCTCCTGGTGTATGGTTGTCATGGGAGACTTTAACTACCCATACATTTCATGGGAGGAGCTCTCAGCCAAATCTGAGCGGTCGCAAAACTTTCTCTCATGCCTGGATAACCTCTATCTGATGCAGGAAGTCTAAGGGCTGATGAGAGGTAAAGTGCTGCTTGATCTGGTTCTGGCAACTGGGGATGACCTAATCAGTGACCTAAAGATCTAAGCAAAGCTGTGTGACAGTGACCACGAGCTGATCACCTTCACCATCTGCCATAAATTTGGCAAGTCAGTCAGTAATACAGAAGTCCTCAACTTCAGAAAAGCTGACTTTGACAAGCACAGGGAGCTTGTCAGTGAGGCTGTAAAGGGCCACAACCCAAAAGGGAAGGCAGTTCAGGTTGAGTGGCTGCTTCTCAAGGGAGCAATCCTAGATGTGCAAGTAAAGTCTATCCAATCTTGAAGGAAAGGCAGCAAAAGGGCACAGCAGCCCACTTGGCTCTCCAGGGAACTAGCAGACCTCCTGCGTCTTAAAAGGAAGACCTACAAAGGACGGAGGACTGGAACCACCACTAAGGAGGAATACTCTGCTCTGGTCCGGACCTGCAGAGAGCAAACCAGGAAAGTCAAGGCTGCGATGGAACTCCAGCTAGCTACAAATATCAAGGACAAAAAAAGGCCTTTTTTAGATATGTGGGGAGCCAGAGGAAAAGCAAGAGCAACATTGGCCCCCTTCTAAACCAGATGGGACAACTGACAACCAATGCTCATTTAGCAAGTTTTTGTGAGCATTGGTTGTCAGTTGTCCCATCTGGTTTAGCAGAGGTCCAATGTTGCTCTTGAAACCTTGACCAATCTCATTTATTTTTATGACCAGGTGATCTATCAGCTGGACAAGGGGGAAGAGATTGGTGTCATATATCTTGACTTTAAAAAAGCCTTCAATCTGGTATCCCATGATCACCTCTTGGCAAAACTGGCTAACTGTGGCCTCAACCTCACCATGATCCACTGGCTGGGGAATTGGCTCTCAGAGGGTGGTGGTGGCTGGAAGTCAATCATCGTGGTGCACAGTGACTAGTGGGGTCGCTCAAGGCTCTGTCCTAGGGCCTATACTTTTTAACATCTTCATCAATGATGTAGACATTGGTGTCAGAAGTGGACTGACCAAGTTCGCCTATGACACCAAACTCTGGGATAAGGTGTCCACACCTGAGGACAGGAGGGTCATCCAGGCAGATCTTGATAGGCTAATGAAGTGGGCAGATGAGAACCTGATGGTGTTCAACACTGAAAAATGTAAGGTTCTCCACCTTGGGAGGAACAACCTGCAGGATGCTTATAGGCTCAGCAGTGCTACGTTGGTTAGCAGTACAGATGAAAGGGACTTGGGGATCATGATTGACCACAAGATGAACATGAGCCTGCAATGTGATGCTGCGGCTAGTAAAGCGAGCAAAACACTGGCTTGCATCCATAGATGCTTCTCAAGCAAATCCTGGGATGTCATTCTCCCATTGTACTTGGCCTTGGTGAGGGTGCAGCTGGAGTACTGCATCCAGTTTTGGGCTCCACAATTCAAGAAGGATGTAGAGAAATTTGAGAGAGTCCAGAGGAGAGTCACGTGCATGATCAGAGGTCAGGAAAACAGACCTTATGAGGAGAGGCTGAGAGCCATGGGACTCTTCAGCTTGGAAAAGCACAGGCTCAGGGGTGATCTGGCGGCCACCAATAACTTTATCAGGGGTGCTCACCAGGATCTGGGGGAACTTCTGTTCACCAGAGTGCCCCAAGGGATGACACGATTGAACAGTCATAAACTCCCCTGCGACCGATTCAGGCTGGGCATAAGGAAGAACTTCTTTACTGTCTGAGCCCCCAAGGTTTGGAATAGACTGCCACCAGAGGTGGTTCAAGCACCCACTTTGAACACC
This sequence comes from Gavialis gangeticus, assembly GCF_001723915.1. NCBI lineage: Eukaryota > Metazoa > Chordata > Crocodylia > Gavialidae > Gavialis > Gavialis gangeticus. Next base: position 30,239,526 of record NW_017729027.1, on the reverse strand, counting down.
TTCAAGACACATTTGGATGTTTATCTTGCTGGGATCCTACGATCCCTGCTGACTTCCTGCCCCTGGGGCAGGATGCTGGACTCAATGATCCTTCGGGGTCCCTTCCAGCCCAAATGTCTATGAAATCTATGAATATTTAATGTGTTGATTTTTGTAAGTCATATTGTGTTGCTCTGTGGTCACATGCATGGAATAATAACTATGTAAAGAAACAAATTATTATAATCATAGACAAACTTCCAGATAGATTATTTTCTGCCATTTTATAACTTGAAGAGACATATTTTTCATTCTCAAGGAAGCAAACAGGTGCTCTCACTCATTCACATAAATAGATATTATGCCTGCGTTCATGGCAAAATAAGCTGTTTAGAAATTTTTTGATGCAGAAATTAAATATTTGAAAATTCATATGTGATCCAAGATAAAAGCTTTCACCACTCAAGGAAAGAATCAGGATACAGCCGTACTTGTAGAAATTCATCCCCACGCTGGCAGGACAGTCCCAAGTCCTCAGTATTGTCTCTGAACAGGCTGATACAGAGAGCTGGTGTTGCATAGGGAACAAATAATGTCTTTCTTCCTAAACTGCCAGAAGGTGCTGTCACCTACCTGAATTGATGAGAATGACTGAAATCAGTGGAAGTTTTACTACTGAATCAATGTAGCCAGAATTTTGCCCACTCACAGAAAACTCAGTAAATCCATGTTCCTCAATGCAACATTAAAACCAGTCCTACCAAATGTATATCCTATCCTAAATTATAGCTTGAAAAGAAAGATGACAGGGAAAGATGCCCTGGTTCTTCACTTTGAAAATGTACATACTTTAAAGGTGCTTGGTCTGACAAAGCTTCCCCCACCTTATTACTGATAAAACATGTTCATTACAATCACAATTGGCTTTGGTTGTAATCATACAAAGAATATATACCTTAAAGAGAATATGCAGACACAGTTGGTTGGGAAATATATTTTATATGTTAATGATGTATTAATTATAGAAGAACATACTTTGCATTGTTCATTAAAAAACTAAATGAAAATTTTAAACTAGCTCCACTTGTGTGTATGAACAATTGCATTTCTGCAGTGTAAATCAGAATATTTCCATTGAAGTCAAATTATGTCATCTGCGAATCTGACCCAGACAATATAGCACAGATCTAATTTGATTCAAACAAATAGTTTAACTTCTGTATAACTACATATGAGCAAGATTTAGTCCTGAGAAGTTATGGCTAGGTACAGACATTCAAAAAGCCTGAGCCTGAATTCATTCAATCTTTGCAGGTTAGTTTAATCTGGCTAGGCTAAATCAGTTTGTAACCCAGACAGACACCCCAGAAATGCAGGCATATGCCTGCAGTGGCTCAGGCTAGAAGCTGGGGGTGCTAGAGCAGCCTTCTCTCTGCTTCCACTGGGCAGAGTTGAGGGGGTGTGGCCAGGCCACAGCAAGACATTCTTATTATTCCC
>NW_017729027.1:30235139-30237932 GCF_001723915.1 Gavialis gangeticus | reverse complement strand
AGACATCCCAGAAATACAGGCACACGCCTGTAGTGGCTCAGGCTAGAAGCCGGGGGATGCTAGAGAAGCCCTCCCTTTGCTTTCACAGGGCAGAGCTGAGGGGGCATGGCCAGGCCCCAGTAGGATACACTTATTATCCCCCTTCCCCCACCCCCCCAGCTACCTGGCAGGGAAAGTCTATCACCACTAACTCGGTGTTTATCAACTCATTAAGAAAAAAAAGCCTTTCTCCATTAGCTAATGGAGTTCTTCTTAAACAGCTCTTCCAAGGAAGGACATTAAGCTACCTGTTGATTAGCTCCAAAAAGTCTGTCTGCCTATGTCCTGTACCACAGCACAGACTGTGGCCAGCATGTGATCTGCTAGATAATGCTGAAGTGTGCATAAGGCAGAGGGGAGGAGGGAATAATCCCTGCTTAGCAGGAAAAATCCAAGCAGATGCTCTGTTCTGAGCTCCAACCAAGGAGCAGAGGAGTGGGGCCAGCCCTGCAATGAAGCAGAGAGCCTCATCCAGAGAGCATCCTGGGATGCTGGGGATCCCTGATTTAACTTAAACCAGCAAGGGGTCTGGGACAGACATTGCATAACCCGTTTTGAGCCAAATCAGTTATATCTGATACTACATTGATCCAGGTTTATCTCAAACTGGTTTCAGCCATTTTCAGATTTGTTTATGTGTACTAAACAGCTGTTCTGTTACAGGTTTAAACCAGTTTCTGATCACTTAAACCAGTTGATATGTAATGTCTGCCCCAAACCTATCTCTCTCTCTTCTTTTGAATGGGCTATATATAACTTTAATTTCTACAAATGAAAATGAACTCTTGTTTAAAATTAATCTAACACACAAAAATAAAATTCTATTTGCAAGTATCAGTTACTGAAAGAAATGGAATATCTAGCAATTGGTCTAGAGAATTAAAATAATGTGTTCTTTTATTGGAAAGAGAAACAGAAAATCACAAACATCACAAACACTGATTTCAGAAGAAAAGCTATTGCCTTTATTGTCTGGAGACTGCCCATCAAAGAACAAAACATTCTACTCACACTGATCTCTTGATTCCCATGCCTAAAACCAAATCCAAAAATAGACTTCTTTATTCAGTTATGTTTTTGTCAGCTTTTAAACGTGCTGTTTGTCACACTGTGTAAAAACTGTGACACTAAACTTCCAAACATTCACAGGTACATTTACATACCAATAAGATTGTATTACTTAAGAAACTATCCTGTGTTAAACTGATATTATAAACCTGGTGATTTTTACGTTACCTTTATATAAAGAAACTGGAACTTAACAGTTGTGTTTAGGGAGCTGAACACCTGCCCCCATTTGAAGCTCCACTGACTTGAATGCATCAGAGTTGGATGCTGTTGGCAAATGTCAATATGAAGTGAAACAAATATCAATAATGAAGTGAAACTTGCCCGTATTTTAATTGTTTTTCTAGAATGACCTTCTTTTTTAAGCATACCTGATACTTTGAGTACATTTGCAGTTAAAATACAATTACTCATATGCAAACTACTAAAAGTTCCATGTGTAGAAAGATCATCCTGAACTGTAAAGCTAGGAGCAAAAATTCAGAACCAGGATTCAAGCATTAATACATCTTATATAAAATGGTAAGCCCTAGTTCCCTAAATGGTAGGGAAGCCCCAGTTCCCTAAAAGCCCTAGTTCCCTAACATGGTAAGCTAGCCCTTGTTCCGTATCTGCCTTAGCTTTCCTAACAGCCCCCCTACAGATGCGAGCAATGGAAGTATACTCCTCTTTGGTGATAGCCCCTGCTGTATTATGTTTTCTAATGCTCTGAATATACATCATACTGGCATATAGCTGTTTATGTACACATATTCAGCCCTGAAATAATGAAATTCTGAAAGATTGCAATTGTGTGTTATGATAACTTTATTAAATAACGTTACCAGTTTTTCCCCCCAGTCAGCTACTGTCTTTTTTTCCTTCTTGACCAGTAATTCCTGGTAGGCTGTCTTGAACTCAGATTTAATCAACTTAGCTAGTAGGTAGCTAACTTTACAACCAGTCCATTCTCCTGTTCTAGATTGATAAACTTAACTCCTGCCCTATTTCAAATTTCAGCTTCAGCCGCAACTTGAGCCACAACTCAAACCCGTGGTCCTGAATGGACTTTTCTGTTCTGAATTGCTGGTAACCTATTGATCCAAAAATTCTCAGGCACAGTTCCTAGTTGGTAAGCTGCTTGAAATCTGGGTTTAAATTACCTCCCAGCCAAACCTGGAACCATTGCTGAAAAAAGCCCTGCCTACTCACATCTCCTCCAGCTGTACCCAAACCTGACAATCAGGTAGAGTAAACACTGCAGAAAAATTCTGAACATATGCCTCTGTGCCTTGTCAAACTCAGTTTCAAATTTGACACGGGCATTTGAGGACTAAGTGAACAAGCCTTTTTTTCTTAATAGTGGTCCTGGGTTTGGCAGGGAATATAGCTAAATTTCCATATTAGGTATCAGGCTAACCTAAGTGTCCACTGGTTACTAGGCCACTGCTGTACTGCTCCAGATGTTAAAAAAAGCTAGTTATAACCTCTGGGTTGTACTCAAGTTTGACTGTGGTGGTAGCTCATATTGCCTCACTTCCACCCTTATCTCATTTATTAATACATGCAATAGAAATTATTGTCACATGCAGTACTGTAGGCACTGTTGTACCTGTTCTCTTCCAGGCATTTCATCAAATATGCACATTTAATTTTATAATGTATGTATTGGTACTTAGAGTGCTCAGAGTGCAATGACAGCATTTA
>NW_017729027.1:30227204-30230139 GCF_001723915.1 Gavialis gangeticus | reverse complement strand
TGGTTACTAGGCCATTGCTGTACTGCTCCAGATGTTAAAAAAAGCTAGTTATAACCTCTGGGTTGTACTCAAGTTTGACTGTGGTGGTAGCTCATATTGCCTCACTTCCACCCTTATCTCATTTATTAATACATGCAATAGAAATTATTGTCACATGCAGTACTGTAGGCACTGTTGTACCTGTTCTCTTCCAGGCATTTCATCAAATATGCACATTTAATTTTATAATGTATGTATTGGTACTTAGAGTGCTCAGAGTGCAATGACAGCATTTATAAAATAATAATTTAATTAGTGATTTAATTAGTAATGATTAATGATGTTCTGCAATCTCTAATAGGCCTGATTCTCTAGTGTGACGAACAGAATCTATTTCCTGTGCTCCACAAAAGAAAGATTTTCATATCAGTAAAAAGTTAGATTGGTAAACACAGTTGCTAGAGCATTTCATTTCTCCCTTTGGTCATAGAGTATATACTGAAAAAAGACTGAAATTTATATTTGATAAATGGAGTTGATAAATATAAGTACTTGTTTTAATAAGCAATCAAATTTATATAAAGAAAACTGGGCAGCATTTTTGCTTCCTGTCCTATTTTTTTTACCAAGAATAGTTCAGTTGGGACAGCCTATCAGACTTTGAATGTTTAACTTCTAATTTTAGAGTCACATTGGGCTAAACTACTACTAATAATCCCAAAATGTTTGGGTACAAATCTTGCATGCCAAGTGATAAAGCCATATACTAAAATTTACTAGTTCTACAGTTGTACTACAGTTAATAAGTCGGTGACTAATAAAATAGCAGTCATCTTCAAGTTGTGGCCACTAACCTTGCATGTATCAATAAAACCTGTCTGGACAAGGCTTCAGAGATGGTTTTTACCTATATGGTTGTGGCAAGGTACACAGCGCAGCATCAGATTGGCGGCTGGAGAGGAGGGCAGAGTGGAAGTGATCTTCAAAGAAAATCTGGTCCATAGAAGGTACTGGTTTCCAAACTTATCCAACAGGAAGTGTGTCTACTTCATACTAGAAATTTTGGGTAGAATGGGGATTCTGTTCCTGACCATCCTACTGCAGAGCAGATTCTCTGACTGAACTAATGACTTGGTCTTGGAGGCTATGTTGAGGACTCTGGTTACTTCAACATCCGTGCTGAGGTTGGCTCCTCTGGGATGGAGTGGGACTTCTTTATCTCCATGAATACATGATGCTATCCCATGTAGGAAGCAGACTGACACATGAAACTGGGTATATGTTGCACCTAGTGCTTTGTACCTGCCTGGGTACAGGGACCTCCTTTATTGTGGGAGAGGGGAGGTAGTGGCTTGTTCATGATCTTTGTCATGGTTGAACCATTACCTTCTAAAGACGCAGATCCCAGTCCTCCAATGCCCCATCAGGATGATGGATCAGCTAACCTGGTCCAATCTGGAAACTCATGAAACTAGTAAGATTTCAGAGATCTCTGGAGAACACTGTCACTGACCCTGATGGCTAGTTTGTTGAAGGGCTGGTTGATTTGTATAACAGCACACTTAACTTGGCCATAGATACAGTGGCAGCCAGGCATCTGCTTTCCTCATAGTTAGAGCACAGTTCCCTTGGTATACAGGGGAGTTGAAGCAGGTGAAGTGGGAGGGTAGGAGATTAGAGTGCAGATGACTCTCAACCCATGCCAAAGCCAGCTGTAGGATAGATCCTACTTAAAGGACTATGGTGCTGTAGTGGTTTCAGCAAAGTTTATTTTCTTCTCCACTGGCATTGTATCTGCAAAGTACTGTCTAACAAAATGATTCCACTGAATGTCCTAGTTAATGGCCTGATTAAATTAGGTTCTCTCCATCCAGAAGCCAAGTCTTCTATGGTCTTCTGTGACAAGTTTAACATTGACTTTGCAAACACAATGCACCCTATGTCTTGGGAAGTGCCATTTTTGTTGCAAAGTCAGAGTTCTGGGTTTGTCTTATCTGATGTATATGGGTTGTTTTCAATTGTTGTCACCCACTGACACAGAGGATGTTGTCAGGAGAATCTAGGGAACCAGCCATGAACTGGACCCATACCAACTGTGGCTTGTAAAAGCCAGTTGAGAGAGACTGGGACCACTGACAGCAGGAATTTTCAATGCTTCCGTTTGGGAGGACAGGATGCCGGATGTTCTTAAATCTGTGGTTGTCTGGCTCCTACTCAAAAAGCCATTTCTTGATGCTTACTCCCCATCTAGTTATACCTCTGTCTCAGGCCTTTCTTTCTGGGGAAGCTTGTTGAATGAGTGGGCACCTGACAAGCTGGACATAAGGAAGAACTTCTTTACAGTCTGAGCCCCCAAGGCCTGGAACAGACTGCCGACAGAGGTGGTGCAAACACCTACTCTGGACTTCTTTAAGAGTCAATTGGACATTTATCTTGCTGGGATCCTGTGACCTCAGCTGACTTCCTGTCCTGGGGCAGGGGACTGGACTCGATGATCTTCCAGGGCCCCTTCCAGTCCTAATGTCCATGAATCTATGAATCTGACAGTTCTAAGTGGATCTAGATGTAATCAGGTTTCTTGACTCCTGTCAGCATGTTCATCAGAGCAACAATAACTACAGTCAGACACAAGCACACAGTTAAACAGAATACCTCTGAATCCAGCTGGGCGTCCAGCTGACACCCTCATGGGCCAGCATTCAGTTCATTAGGGCACGTCTGAGCCAAACTGGGTCAATCAGCCTGTACAAGCTGATCCCCTCATGTGTTTCAAACTCAGCATGTCCCAATCTTTTAGCCTCTTGATGAGCAGACCCCACAATATTTCTGGGTTTCACAGGGATCTTTAGCTTAAGTAAAAGGAGCGTTGCTGCAGAGCAAGTGAGGAAAGAGAAGTAAAGAAGGAAAAATATACCCAATTACCACCAGTTTGACTATAAAAGTTATTTATTGCTAA
>NW_017729027.1:30221760-30222204 GCF_001723915.1 Gavialis gangeticus | reverse complement strand
TGAACCCTGTACCATTGTTCAAATGTTGCCCATACCCCACTGACTTGGTCTATTGCCTCAGCATTCCCTAACCCGACAACTGAGTTTTAGCCAATTAAGTTTACATAGGCCTCCCATAGTGGGACCGGGGTATGTACGGCCCGAGATGCCTATTAAACTTACTTTTGCTTAGAGGTGTGGCTGTGCGTTGGTGGGAGGGAAAGTCCTTTGTAAATCTAGAGTAGAACTTGTCTGATAAGTGCTGAACTGGGTGTGAGGGTTGATTAGCATTTGGGACACAGCTTCCCCTATCATGCAGTGCTCCCCTGCTTCGCTGATCCCAGAATTCACTGCAGTTTCTGCTTCAGGCTTTCTGTTCTCCATCTCTTATGTAAATGAATGGTCATCTGTTCCCATCTCCGATGCAAATGAGACCTAGGGCAGTTGTTTCACTTTTGTCACCCT
>NW_017729027.1:30205722-30216760 GCF_001723915.1 Gavialis gangeticus | reverse complement strand
CCGTTTCTGTTTAGGTAGGGGGGTGGGGGGACGATTCTTTGTGAGTCAGACAGTCTGCGTCCTGTGTCAGGGTTCCCCAAGAACATGGAGCTGACAGGTAACAACATCTTTTGGAAGTACTTTAAATCCTTTTTATTTGGGCAGGAGTTTAGCAGGCAAAGCTTAGGTGGGATACTGTGGGAGGTATTTTATAGGTTATTTTACTACTCTATGGAATTTTACAAGTTATTTTGTTTCTTCTGTTTTGTTCTCTTGTTCATTTGTTTTATAGGAAATATTGCTCTCTTCAATAAGCCCCACTGAGCCTTCGTTAGGAAGGGCACCATATCAATCCAATTAATAAATAAATAATCACCTCACCCTAATAATTCAAAATTAGGATGTTTAATTTTGCTACATGATACTATAACTGAGCATGTCAGGTTTTGTGGTAGATAGAAGCAACAAGGACCTAATATATACATTGCTAATGAACAGACATACCCAGAAATTAATATTTAAAAAAATCTATTGATTTTGTCTGCCTACAAGATTTGACACCATTCTAGCATAAGCATCCATAAAGCATATAGGAATAGTCCCTATAAAGCAACACTATCAGAGAATTCCCTACCCAGGACAGAGTTGCTGAAACCACCGTCTCTCAGACTCCTTTCTAAAAGAGGAACTATGCCAGGGAAGGACATGTGCATTACATTCCTTTTATTCATGGCTAACGGGTGGCTCAAAGTTTGAGCTACATGAATTGGTTCTAATCTCTGTGAAGAGCCAGGCACCTCCACAGTACAGCCAAGGTATCAAAGCTATCTTTCCATTGTATTCCTCTTCTCAGTACAGGGATGAAGACGCTGACCTCAAATGTTGCAATACTGTTTCTTATAGTTTCTCCACCCCCCAGAATCTCACTTCCAACTTTAATTCTTCTACTGAATTTAATTTACATTACCCTTGGCTCATGAAAATTACCCAAATTCTGAAAGCATACAGCATCTGTAAAGTGTAGACATGTGTGGAGCCACTTCTGAAAGGGAATATTTCAAAGGGGCAGCAGCTGTTAAGTTTTAATTGCTTGTGTGAATGAGCTGAGAATGATACTGTGAGATATTTGAATGTGCACATGGTAATTTAAGCTGAACTTTTTGTTTCTTGAATCTTTTGCAGCAACTCATTCCTAGACAAATGCACTAGATACAAATAGCAAAACCACTCCAGTGTTAACCCTGGATGAGGCAGTGTTAAAGCTGGAGCAATTTTGCTACATTTGAATTGTTCTCAGATGGTTCACACATAACAATTTGAATGTAACAGCTGTTGCCCTTTTGAAACATTCCATTTTAGAAAGGGCTCCAAAGGTATATCCACAAGCATCAATAGTGAAAATAAGGCCAATTTTCTTCTGGATTTTATTACAGAAAAATAGAAATAGCTGCACTGAAGTCAGTGGATTCAGACCTGATGTAGTTAAACTTCTAGTGTTTCTGTAAAAAGACTTAAAAAATGGCAGGGCAGAGGCTTTTTACTGCTCCCAGTTTTATTACATACGAGTCCTGACAAACCTCCTGAGAGCAAAAGCTGTCTGGTGCTGATCTTTTTTGTCAATTCACCCAGTTAAAACAAATGAACATTATCTTGACATTCTGTGAATTGTTCTAGTTATTTTCAGTTGTTGCTATTGTAACCTGCTTTGAGGCATCGTGCTGAACACAGATTCAATTTCCAAAGCACCTGAAGGTAGTGTCACTATTAAGGAACTATGCCAAAGTTGTATTCAGGTAGCCTAGAGTAGAAGATAGGTGGAAGATAGAGGAGAACTGAACTGTAAATCTAAAATGCTTGACAGTAAGTGAGGCTGTTTGGAATTATTGGGCATGTCTCAACAAGTGCAAACGTGCTTTTCACCATGCTTTGCACATGAACCTGTTCACCATGCTCCTAATTTGCAATTCAGCAGTTTTTTTTGACATGGGAGATCCTAGTATCAAAAAAATAACCACCACTGAAAAAGCAGCACTGTGCACATGGCAGAAGTGTGCACTGCCAGAAGCGGAGCCTTACCAGCCAGAGCCACACTCTGGCTGCTAGCCTGGCTCCAACCACACTCATGGTGCTCTGGCCAGGTGCCAGATGACTGGAAGAGGGCCAATGTGCTCCCCATCTTCAAAAAAGGGAGGAGGAAGGAGCCGGGCAACTATAGGCCCGTTAGTCTTACCTTGATCCCAGGGAAGCTCTTTGAGAAGATTATCAAGGAGCACATCTGTGAAGGGCCAGCAGCAGGGATGATGCTCAAGGACAACCATCATGGTTACATTAGGGGCAGGTCCTGTCAGACCAACCTGATTGCCTTCTACAAGCAGGTCACAAAATCATTGGATGCAGGTGTCGCAGTGGATGTAGTCTTTCTGGACTTCAGCAAGGCCTTTGACACTGTCTCCCACCCCATTCTCATTAAAAAGCTAGGCAACTGTGGCATTGATACCTACACAGATGGATAGCAAATTGGCTGAGGGGCTGCACTCAGAGAGTGGTGGAGGACAGGTCACATTCGACTGAGAGGGATGTGAGCAGTGGAATCCCCCAGGGTTCAGTCCTTGGGACTGCACTGTTCAATTTCTTTATTAGCGACTTGGATGAGAGGGTGAAAAGCACCCTGTTTAAATTCATGGACGACACCAAGATTTGGGGTGAAGTGGGCGTGCCAGAAGGGAGGGACAGGATACAGCTGGACCTGGTCAGGTTACAGGGGTGGGCAAATGAGAATAGGATGGGATTCAATACTGACAAGTACAGGGTGCTGCCCTTGGGCAGTAAGAATCAGCAGCATACATATAGGCAGGGGAACTCTCTTCTTGAAAGCGCAGTGGCAGAAAGACATCTTGGAGTCATTATCAATTCCAAGATGAACATGGGCTGCCAATGCGAGGACACAGTCAGTAGGGATAACAGCACCTTGTTGTGCATCCACAGATGCATCACAAGCAGAGCCAGGGAGGTGATCCTCCCCCTCTATGTGACACTGGTCAGGCCACAGTTGGAGTACTGTATCCAGTTCTGGGTGCTGCACTTTAGAAGGTATGTGGACAGCATTGAAAGGGTCCAAAGGAGAGCCACTCTCATGATCCGGAGACAGCAGGGCAGACCCTATGAGGAGAGGCTACGGGACCTTAACCTGTTCAGCCGTCACAAGAGAAGGCTGAGAGGGGACTTGGTGGCCATCTGTAAACTTACTAGGGGGAACCAGCAAGGAATGGAAGAGACCTTGTTCTCCTGAACACCTCCCAGAGGAACAAGAAATAATGGCCGAAGTTGTTAGAGAGTAGGTTCAGACTAGAATTTAGAAGGCACTACTTCAGTCAGGGTCACTAGGATCTGGAACCAACTTCCAAGAGTAGTAGTGCTGGCTCCTACCTTGCAGGTCTTTAAGAAGAGGTTTGATTACCTAGCTGGGGTCATTTGAGCCCAGTTTTTCTTTCCTGCACAGGCAGGGGGTTGGACTAGAAGATCTGCCAGGTCTCTTCTGACCCTACTTCTATGAATCTATGAGTGGATGGCTTTGTGCTGCTGCTGGCCCAGGAGGACCTTAGGACCCCAGGTAAGGCTGCTAAAGCCAAGACCTGTGCTGACCCTAGTCTATCCAACCCTGGATTTCTGCAGATCATAGAAAATTAGGGTTTGAAGGAAACTTATGAGCCCATCTAATCTAACACCCTGCTCAAAGCAGGACCATGCCAACTAGATCATCCCAAGACAAGACTTTGTTTATTCAGGTCTTAAAATCCCCAAATATGGAGATTCCACAACCTCTCTGGGTAACCTATTCCAGTGTTTCACTATCCAACTAGTGAGAGAATTTTTTCTAATATCTAACCTAAAATCTCCTTGCTGCAACTTGAGACCATTGCTCCTTGTTCTGTCATCTGCCACCACTGAGAATGATCTAGCTCCATCCTCTTTCAAACCCCACTTCAGGTAGTTGAAGGCTGCTATTAAATCCCCTCTCACTCTTCTCTTCTCCAGACTAAATAAGCCCAGTTCCTTCAGCCTCTCCTCATAAGTCAGGTGCCACAGTCCCCTAGCCATTTTCATTGCCCTACACTGCCCTCAATTTTGTTTGCCTCCCCAATTTATCTAGATTCTTTCTGCAGTGGGGGACCCAAAACTGGACACAGTACTCCAAATGTGGCCTCACCAGTGCTGAATAGAGGGCAATAATCACTTTCCTTGATCTACTGGAAACACTCCTACTACTGATGCCCAGTATGCTGGTAGCCTTCTTCACAACAAGACCACACTGTTGGTTCATATTCAGCTTATTGTCCACTGTATCCCCAGGTACATTTCTGCAGAGCTGCTGAAGAGCCAGTCAGTCTCCAGCTTGTACTGGTGCATGGTATTGTTCCGTCCTAAGTGCAGGACTTTGCACTTTTCCTTATTGAACTTCATAAGATTTCTTTTGATCCGATTCTCCAATTTATTTAGGTCACTCTGAATCTGGGATGGAGAGGAGGGTGCTTTAATTAGAGCAGCTCTGAGAGTCACTCTAATTAAAGTATCTGGAGCATCTCATGTATCAGCATCTCCACGCTTAAAAATGGCAGTGGGGGCACTTTAAAACTCATTGAACAGCACCCCCACCACCATTTTTAAGCACGGGGGTACTGATGCATGAGATGCTTGAGTCTGCTGGAATGCAATAATTACCAGCCTTGATTAATCAAGTCTGCTCCGACGTGCTGTAATTACAGCACATTGGCGCAGCCTCACTGCTCGTGTATAGGTGCCCATAGAGACTAATGTATCAGCTCTGTTGTTAGAAGAGCTGGAGAAAAAAACTTCAAAATAAGGGTTTTCATTAAAAGTGTTAACACCAAAGTATTTTAATTTCTTACAAAAAAACACTATTAATAGGTTCCTGGAATTCTTATAAAAATGTGCTATTTGTTTTTTTAATTGAAAACGTTATTAAAAATGCAATGGCAATGGTTTTCAATTAAAAAAACAAAACAAGAGAAGATATGGGCCAGATCCTAATAACTGGCAAGTTAGGAACCTAAAGTCCAATATTGTAGTTTCATAGATTTTTATAACGGCTTGGTAGAGGGGGAAGGGGGAGAACCATTAACTACAAGAAAAATATTCAGTATTAAAACTAAATGTTTGCTAGTAAAGGAAAATAAATATTCATTCATGACTGTTAACTTTTTTGTTGATGATTTCCTCTCAAGTTCTCATACTTAACCTAAATCTGTGGGCACGTATACGCATGCCAGATGCCTGCTCCAACACATGCAAATTAGCATGTATCAGAGCAGACTCCATTAATCAAGGCTACTGGAGCATGCATATTATCACACTCCAGCAGCCTTGGCATCACATGTATTGTGATATCACACCCCTGCACTTCAAAATGGTGGGAAGAGTGCTAAAGCTCATCAAATAAATTTTAGTTAAAGTGCCCCTGCTGCCCTATTGATCTGCGAGATGCTGAATAATCAAGGCGCTTGGGAGCTGCTCTAATTATAGCGCTTCCCCCGCACACCCCCAAAGCATGTGTAAGGAAGACCTATGATGGCAAGCATTCGGGACAGATAGAGAGAACAACAGTTATCAGAGGCAGTTTAGAAGGAGTAATATAACTATAACTCAGTGCTAACTTGGAAATATATTGTCATTTTTAGGTGTCCAGATGATGTACTCCAGTGGAGTAGGTAAGAATAGTTCTCAAATCCATAGTTTTGCCTTAGCTACTGTATTCAGCAGAGCTGAAAAGAAATAGAGGCTTTTTTTTATTGTCCCAGATAGGCTGACAGTTTTTCATCTTGGAGTCATAAAAAGATCTCCCTGAAAGCGGAGAAGAAAGAGCATGTTGGTGTTGGGACTACTTGACAGACTGAAATGTAAGCTTCTTCACTTATCTTGCAACTATTCCTCAGTGAGCTTTGGAAGAATCAAAACTAAAAGCAGATAAGCTCTCAAACTGGCTAGTTCAGGAAAGTAACTACAGAAGGAAACAGTTGCCTCACAATGGATATATTTCTCATTTATATAGAAGATTCATGTCTATGCATCACTTAACTTCTATTTTGAGAGTTGAATCAAGAGGCTTATTGCTGGCCTTCAAAACATTTTTAACATTTGTCATGTTTCAAGCATTTGACTAAAATACTGAATAAGAAAAATATATCTATTACAGAGGGGCTGGCGGAAACATGCACTATTAAGGTAGCCTAACATTCCTTTTATCAACCCCTTTTTTCAGTTTTTTTATAATTTTGCAAAACTTTAACTACTTGGGCAGGCATCTGCCAGAGGCTGAATTTTTTGGGAGAGAAAAAAAATAGATAAAATTTGTTTTCAATGCTTTGGAGTCAATGCTTGAAATTTAAAAGGTGCATGACCCTTTTTGTCAGAAGTGTACCTTTTACTGTCTCCATGAACATTTGGTCAAGTTATAACCTTTAGGAAACTGCAGTTTTCAAATCTACTCTGCCCCGGCTCAATGTGCTGCAGAGGGGCTAGTTGGGGCATGAAGGGGCTATATTACAGGGCTAGCCTTTGAGACAGAGTAATAACTCTGACATAGGATAGTATTTGTGTTGGGCAGTACTATCCTATGGAAGAAGTGATTAGTTACTGCAGCGTAATAGTGTTGCACATGTAGATGGTGATGCTTTACTGCAGTAAAGCACACACATAGATGCCCCCAGTTATGCTCACACAGCCTGTGGTCATACTGCTGCAGATGTTGCTTTGTATTCCCACAAGTCTTCCATTTTCTGACTGATCCAGCCACTAGAGTGCTATAGAGGGAAGGTACCTGACCATTGCCAGTCAGGCAGGTACCTTCCTTCATAAGATGAGGTTGGTGGTCATGTAAGTTAAAACCTGTATGATAATGTGTATGTCCAGGGGGCAGATTAAAGTTACTCCCCCAACATTCATTCTGGCATTTACTGACTTCTGAAATCTTGAATTTACAACATTAATATTTTAATGTAGACTGCTGCATGTTACATATGTATTCAATAGAACTATGCCTATTTAGACCATCTGAGAACATTGCCTACTATTCATTACACAGTTTGATTGCAAGCTGTTTTAAAATGCACTACAAAATAAATGCCTTTCTGTTTTTTATTTCTTAACAACTTTGCATCTTGGATTTTTTTTTTTTGTAGTCTGAAAGGGCATAAATATCCTGAAAATATGAGAAATGTCACCAGAAATCCCATCTATAGCCTCTTGCTATAATTTATTCTTAGAAAAAAGGCTGTATACTCTTTTTGTGGTAAAGAAAAGGCTCTAGACTCAGGCCAATAGGACTTCTAAGTGCCTTGAGAAAAAGGACTGTTGTGAACACTGTATTGATCTTACAAACTATGAAGATATGTAAACAATAATTCAGCGTACTTTTTGTACCAACAAGATTCACTCACACTTGCAACAAATCTAGTCTGCCTTCTGCTGATCTTTGCATTTCTCTCCAGCATTCTAAATGAAAACCATTCCCTCAGTGACCAAAATGACCACTTTGTATACTGCATGAGTGATGTTTTTAATTTCTCTCTGTTACTTCAGACATGTATTGGAAAACAAATGGCTATTACTGTATACTTATGAAAACATAAATAAGCATGCAGTCTCCACTAAGAGCATTGAAGATTTAACATTTAGTAAATTAGGTGGATCTTTGTGACCTTGGAAGTGACTACTGAACCATGTAAGCTCACACATGAGAAATGATGTTAAAACAACATATATTTCCAGCTCAACCAGAAAGCAAAAGCTGATCCTTTGAAAAGTTGCTCATCTTACCCTTTCCTCTGATGTCTCTGAATGCACATGTACAAAATAAATTGTAGTACTTGCCTTCTCTCTTTGATTTAATTTATACATTCTTAGTTGGATACATTTATTTTTACTTCATTATTATTGTTCTTTTTTTTGTTATTGTTATTATTATTAAGCTTGTAGTGCTTCAAAAATCTAACAAAAAGAGGGCTCATTCAAACAAAAGAGACATAATTTGGAGTTAGCAGAGGTTACTATGAAGAGGTTTCTATCATTTGCATGGGAACATTTCATAATGCAACCGTTCATAGGAAAACTTAGACACATTTACACAAATCCTTCTGAAATCTAAGGCCGAGCTGTTCCTTCAGTTACATCTGTAATTTCTTCAAGTCCCCAGAAACAATGATGCTTTGGCTACACTAGTACAATATTACTATCTGCATTGATATTACTGAGGAAGAATTTGGTCTGTATTTAGGATTTTTAAAATGTATCTGATAAGCTGTATTTATTTATATGCATGCAGTCCCTTTCAGTTACACTGGTGTAAATTAGGACACACTTTGGGTCATTATATTGCAAACAGAGTTGCTATGCTTCCTCAAATTCATGTCTTAAAACATCAGAAGATATGGTTACAGCACTGGTGTGCTAAACAAAGGAACCAGGTGATTTAACAGATCACATACATTTTATGCAGGTGGGTATTATTGTTCAAGATATATGTAAAACCTACTTCTGTTGAGATGTAATAAAGTGCTAGCAACCAGATTTCTTTTTTTCCCCAGTAAATACTGTCAGTCCATTTTTGCTGCACATTTTTCCTCTGGTTTTAGGGAAAGCATGTCAGTGACCTATCATGTTCTAGTGCATCCAGCTACATGCGTAATTTAGTGGAGCGGTCAACATGTATTTCTGGAAAACTATACCATCCGTTTCTTCCTTTTCTGGTCTTTTACCAAAGGTGCAAAAACTAATGCTGTCACAACACAAAAATAGGAAGCTAGCAGAGCAGCTTTCTAAATGTAATCATCAGAAAGCAGTGTATCTGACTACTTAATAGCACCACCTTTAAAATGTTTCTCTAACACTGGTCTGTTGTGTGACAGAATGTTACTGCACATAGATTAAATACCACCATGAAAGGAACGTTTTGAGCACATGAAGTGTCTCTGTAATGTATAAACGTGTAATCGAACAATAAAGATTTCCATAGGAGTTATGGTAACAAAGACTTAAATTACAATCATTCTATTTTATCTTATGGTTTTGTATTATTCTACTTCTGCCTACCATTTCTACATTATTTAATTTGTCTTACAATGTCTTGCATTATACTTGAAACCACATGTTCAGTCAGTGATAATGATGCAAGAACATGCTTTGTCATGGCTTCATTCTGCCATTTTACAGATTGACTACACAAAATCAAAATGTCAGGGTGTTTTGCTTGATTTTCATAATCTCTTTATCTTGCTCTGGCTGTTATAATCCACATTTCTGCCTTCTGTTCAGACTTTATTTTGGGTTTAAATCACTAAAGGCCCATTCACTGTATACGGATTTATGTTAACATTTTCATTGGGGGGGTTTAAATCATTGCACTGTAATTGTAGTTACAAACAGAACACTCAGTGTTTTTTTCATCAGACATAATATAGACCAGCATATAAGCTGGCAGGTGCAATATCAAAATCACCAATATTTGTCACTGAGGGAGGATTATCTGTCTGTACAGTTGTTTGGTTTTGAGATAAGCCATGTTCTGTTGCACTGTACATGTGGTTTAAACATCATCCAACAGCTTCTGATTGTATGCAGCATACTAATAGCTTTGAAAGAGTACAATAACTGAGGATTTTGCAATGGAAATGAGCTATCTGATGTGCCTTCAAGCAACATCACAGAAAAATGATGAAAGGCAGTAGTGAATTTCAATGATCACATATACAGAAACATGTATGTCAACATGATTTTACTGAAAATAGTTTTTTGTCAACAAACCCCATTTCACTCTCTTATGAGATTACAGTTATGGCCAAAAATGTTAACTGAATAAATGTAATATACTTGGAATCGTGTAAGGTATTTGAATTAACACCACATGGCAATCTGATTGAAAATGCAATATCAATAAAGAACAAATTGAATTAATTAAGAAATGGCTAATTCATGGATCTAGAAAAGTAGCTGTTAAGGGAAAATAATCAAATGAAATTGATTCCAGTGGAACACCACAAAGACTGAGGCTGGTCAATGGTTTCATAAATGATCTGGAAGTAAAAGCAGTATGTCTGTTGATAATATCTGCGAATGACAAAATGATTGGAAAAATAGTAAATAAGGAGGACAGACCAGCCTTCCCTTCCATCTACTGTTGTGGCCAAGGACCCATCTGTACCATGATCTTCAAACCCAAAAGCAGATTTTTAGTGGGCATATTTACTAGGCCCAAAGCTTGGCATGGTCCCTGATTCGATTTGGTGGAGATTTGTCCCAATTCAGTGGCCAAATCTCCAAAATCTAATTGAATCAGAGGACTCTTTAATTTCTCTGAATTGAACTGGAACCGTCCAAATAGATTTGGAAAGATTCGGTGATTTGGACATAGACGCAGCTTTAAATGTTTTTTCTACGTACCTTTAGGTAGCAGGCGGCTCATGAATGCTGTGGTGCTGCGGCGCATGGAGCATCCCACAAGAGTGCAGGGGGCTACCCAATGCACTCAGCAGCAGACCCAGTAGTGGACCAGAAGCACTTCGGATCCACTTCCTGATCTGCTGGGCTCAGCGACTAGTACCTCCTGGGTCTGAAGGGACACCCAGGGTCCCCCTGTGGCCAATCACCAAGCTGGCACATGCCACCTGGCAGACCCGGAAGTGGACCAGAACCACTCCCGAGTTTGTGGCTGAGCACGGGGCGGGGTGCATACTCCTGTGAGATGCTCCATGTGCTGCAGCATTCACAAGCTATGCTGGTACCTTGAGGTATGTAGAAAAAACATTTAAAGCAGTATCTGTATCCAAATCACTGACTCTCCAAATCAGCATCGAATCTTCAGATTCGAATTTGTCCAAATCGAATCAGGGACAATGATCTGAATCAACAAATCACATCACTGTCCCAATTTGGGCCAAATCCAAATTGAATAGGGTCCACTTCACACATCCCTACTCTGCGGTTAGTTTACTACCTGTGTTAACAGATAGTAGCTAACTGCACAGTAGACTAATTTACTGCACAGTAA
>NW_017729027.1:30200510-30200722 GCF_001723915.1 Gavialis gangeticus | reverse complement strand
AGGTCATTGTTCCAAACCCCTGCTCCAGATGACTGGCCAGGTACCCCACATGCCTCGTGGTTTGCCAATCCCGCTCCAAGTGCCGGACTGCACCCTGAGCTCCCATGAACACTCATCCTAGTGCTCTGCTGCTCCTCAGGAACCCAGTGCCTTGCCTGCTGCTATCCTGTTTCCCCAGGGAAGGTAAGGGGTTTCCTCAACTCACCAGCCCA
>NW_017729027.1:30165446-30195510 GCF_001723915.1 Gavialis gangeticus | reverse complement strand
TGTACACATGTAGACTTAGTCTATTGCACAGTAAAATAAAAATAAAAAGGGCTGTACTGTGCAGGATGAGTTCTGGGAAAGGCTGCTAAGGGTAGAAGTTCTGGGAATTTGGATTACCTTATTTCAGACTAAGGGTGGTTTTCAAAGTTAATTGCTTTGGAATGGCTTCTTGAGTTAAAAGAAGAGCCCTGAAGGGCTTAGGCTACCAAAAGCCAAGGGACACAGGGCAGCTGTAAGAGGTGGTGGGAGGCCAGAGCTGGGAAGTCCAAGGCTGGACTATTTTTCTAGCAGGTGTAACCCTGGTGGTGGCCCAATAGTTGCCACCCCTGCCCAATATCAGGGATGGTGTGGTGAGAGTGGGGCAGGGCTTCCAGCCAGCACCAATTTACTTTCCAGCCAGCCCCTGCTCCCCGCAGAGCAGCCCGCAGTCCCAAGAAGGTCTAACACTTAACTGATTTAACTATTTACACTTTATTTACAAAACAAGAATAATAGGGAAGGTTATTTACAAGTGAACTTAAATGGCAGAACCAGAATCACAAAACAAACCAGAATGCATTAGTCAACCCTTGACTCAAGAACCACAGGTAGGGTAACTGGCAGCTTTTGGCCACTGCTGAGGTGCTACCACAAGGAAGCAAGGTGGTCACTCCCTGCAGCTCCAGCAGGCTTTCCAATAAGCAACAAACTGCAACAGGTTCAGCTTTTCTGGTTTGCAGCAATCAAATTGTATCAAATCCCAACCCCACAAAGGAGCTGAAGGGTGACCCTCTGTGGTAACAAAAAAGGCAAGCAGCAAAGTAGGCTCCTGCAGCAATCAGCATGACCCAAACACAAAGCTCAGGGACTCCATTCAATGACAATCAGCTGCAGAATAAGGGACAGGACTGAGTCGCCTCTGGGGCAGTCAGTGGCAGAGGGTCAGCAGCACAGGCAGCTCCCAGAGGTCATTGTTCCAAACCCCTGCTCCAGATGACTGGCCAGGTACCCCACATGCCTCGTGGTTTGCCAATCCCGCTCCAAGTGCCGGACTGCACCCTGAGCTCCCATGAACACTCATCCTAGTGCTCTGCTGCTCCTCAGGAACCCAGTGCCTTGCCTGCTGCTATCCTGTTTCCCCAGGGAAGGTAAGGGGTTTCCTCAACTCACCAGCCCAGCTCCCTGCTCCGGATAAGGATACCGCCTACACTCCTGGCCACTGTCTCTTCTCCGCAGTGGAGCAGGGGGCCGACTGCCACCCCTAGCCTCCAGGACATCCGGCACATCCAGCACACTGCGATGGGGCACTGGGGTACCAGCTCTCTGTCCCAAGCCCTGGCCACTGCTCCATCTCTGCTGCAGGACTAGAGGCATAGCTGACTGCTGCTGCCTTCTTCCCCCAGGGCCTTCGAAGCTCTTCAGAGGGGTCTCTCTGCTCCCTCTGCTGGGTCAGCTCACCCCAGCTCTTCTTAGGCCTCCTGTGCCATTCCCTGGAGTCACTATCAGCAGCCCCCACACGCCGGTTTGGCTGCTGCTTTTCTCCCCTCTGGCAGTCCCTCCCTGGCTTGCAAACTGGCCAACTGGGGCTCAGGGTGGTGGGCTCCCAACCCCGGCCATCCCCCTTCCATGCAAATGAGGGGACTGAAAACCCCTTCTTTCGATTGGCTTCTCCTTTTCCACAAGGCAGGGCTCCCTTGCTTCACCCTTGGGATCGCTCAGAGTTCACTGGCACGGTTTCTAGCCCAGGAGAAGTATCTCAAGCCAATCTGGTGAGCCCACACTGGCAGTCTGTTACACAGGTAAAAACACTACTAGGGCAGCAGGTTAGAAGTCCCTGTGGGAGGAATTTGTGTACAGCAGACTAGAGGCAATGAACTAGGAACCTAGGACATTTGTACACATGAGGGGGTGTAGTCCTTAGGGTTGCATTCTCAGGAGTTTCTCAGCCTGCAGGCATCTCACCCTCACTCCCCAGCTGCAAGGGAGGTGGGCAGGCTGTGCTGGAAAAAACAAAGGATCAGACCTCTCGCCGTTTCTGCCTTCAGCAGGCATCTTATTGCAAATTCATTTTAAATCCTCCAAACCCCTGCATGTGTACAGTGTGGCACCATTAAACCACATAAAGTGACATTTTTACCACATGCACATGGTAATGATGTCATGTGTATAAGCACCCCTACCCCTAGAGTTGATGTAAAGGTTTATACCAATTATTCTATCACGATGTGACTGGCAACACCCTAGGCATATAGGCAGTGGAAAGGCAAAAAGGTGGTGGTGACCCCTTGGAGACAGGACTGAGTCCAAGGTTCCCACTGCATAAGCTGTCACAGTGGTCAATGTTCTGGACTGTAACAGGAAGAAACAGCAGCAGATAGACTCTCAGATAGGCAAGGCTGTTCATTTTTGCTTGCAGGAGAACAGGTCCTGAGGGATTCAGAGGCTAGGAATGCCTTTTGCAGAGGGAACTGCTCTGCAGCAGTACAATAAGGCAGGGCCTACAAGGGCAACAGAGTGCCTTTTGCAGTGCTAGCCGCTCAGTAATAGTACTACAAGGCAGAACTCTGCATAGGAGACAAGGCACTGCTGTAGCAACTGGATGAACACCAGCAAGATGTTTTGGGTACCATACAGCAAGCCTTACTGGGAAAAACCTGTGGGTAGCTGAGGGAAACCATCTGGCCAGAGGCCAGGGCCTAGAAGGCATCACCTAGGGTCAGAGTAAGGGTCATCAGTCCTGACCCTGAAGGCTAAAAGAGGAAGAGCTCTGCAGTAAAACATCTGCTGCTGGGAGATGGACTGAGATCCTACTATGCCTTAAGATGACAAATAATGGGGCTGGAGGCTAACAGGAGACTAGGTCCCAAGGTTGGGTAGGACTTTGATATATAGCCTGTGGGCTAGTTGTAATTATAGCCAGAGGGCTTATGCTTTCCATCTGAGTTTGTACTGATGGTTTGGGTTTGGGACTATTAGGGACTGGCAAAGGTTCCAATAGTGCCTGAGGTTCACTGACAGTGTCTTCAGAGGTAGGGCTAAGTGGCCCATTCCCAGACAGGGGTGGAGACCAGGCCAGGGGCCCAAATCCCAAGAGAAGCAGAAACTATAGAAGGCTAATCCATCCACAATCCAAGAGGGGCAGAGACTGAACAAGAGCATAGAGGCTTGAGGAAGTCAGATATAGGACGGGCTAAACACCACTGAAATAATTCATGGGTATCATCTGTGAGGTATAGGCACTGCTGTAGGGGAGGTCAGAAGCTGTGAATAGCCCATAAGCCGGATGCCCTGGGGGGCACATATGGGTCCAGAAGGCCCACCTAGGGTGAAAACTAGTTTGAGGACTAGCAGGGTCTGAGAGGGATCCATTGGCAGGAAAACAGCATAGGGCTCACTCTAGGACCCTAGAGCAGCCTCTCTTTCCAAAATGAAAAAAGAACATCAAGGGTGTGGTAGGTGGGATAAAAGTGAGGGTAACCTAGACCCAGAACAAATCAGGAGTCACAAAGCCACCAGTGGAGGAATCACAGTGCTTCTGAAGCACCAATACTGTTACATGACTACATGGACCTATTCTCCTCCCATTCTCCTGTATGTAATTACCACTGTATATTTATCACTTAATGTACATGACTAAAAGTCTACAAAAAAGTGTGGTGTATGAAACTCGGATAAACCCCTCAAGCTAGGAACAGAAATTACGCATAAATCAGTATAAGTGATCACAAACCAGTTCAAATCTGTAACACAACAGAAGTTCAGTTCACACAAACTGCTTTCAAAATGGCCAGAACTGGTTTAAGATAAACCTGGATGGATGTAGTATCAGACCTAAGGTATCCAAACTGTAGCTTTATTGGTCTACAGGCAAAAGCAATAAGAACTTGTAGTAGAGGTGATATTAGACCAACTAGATTTTGCAAGAAAAAAATCTTTAATTGCAAGCTTTCAGGCACAAGCGCCCTTCTTCAGGCATATGAGACAAGATTGTAAAAGTTCTCCTGGGTAGAAATAAAAGTTCATATTTCAAAGGAGAGTTGAAGGTGTGGTAAAATCTCTTGTTCGGAACAGTTCATTTTATATGCAGATTAGTCTTAAAGAAATGTTGGAATAGTCTGTATCCTTCAAAGTTTTATAGTGGTAAGCAGGATGTAGTCATATTTCCTTGGGGTTATGGTGTTGCATATTTCACAGAGGAGTAAAAAGGTGAAATACTCTTCTGGGCAGACTTTCTTATGTGATAAGGTGTCTTTGAGCTTTGTGTTGAGGTCTTGGATGCAGGTGTCGCAGTGGACATAGTCTTTCTGGACTTTAGGAAGGTCTTTGACGCGGTCTCTCACCCCATTCTCATTAATAAACTAGACAACTGTGGCATTGATGCCTACACAGTCAGATGGGTGGCAAATTTGCTAGAGGGCTGCACCCAGAGAATGGTGGTGGATGAGTCATTTTTGACCTGGAGGGATGTGGGCAGTGGAGTCCCCCGGGGCTTGGTCCTTGGGCCAGTACTGTTCAACATCTTTATCAGTGACTTGGATGAGGGGGTGAAAAGCACTTTGTTCAAATTCATGGATGACACTAAGATGTGGGGAGAGGTGGGCATGCTAGAAGGGAGGAACAGGCTACAACTAGATATGGACAGGTTACAGGAGTGGGCGGATAAGAATAGGATGGGATTCAATACTGACAAGTGCAGGGTACTGCTCCTGGAGAGAAAGAATCAGCAGCATATCTATAGGCTGGGGAACCCCCTTCTCATCAGCACAGAGGCAGAAAGGGATCTTGGAGTCATTATTGGTTCCATGATGAACATGGGCCACCAATGTGAGGATGCGATCAGTAAGGCTAACCACTTCTTGTCATGCATCCAGAGATGCATCACGAGCAGGTCCAAGGAGGTGATCCTCCCCCTCTATGCAACATTGACCATTTCTCCAATCTATCCAAGTCATTCTGGGGGGATGGGTGAGAGCCACTTCCATGTAGTGATCCCTGGTAACACCTCTAATGGCCAAGAGCTCCTGAATCAACAAAAATGCTAAAACTCACAAAGATAAAGATATGGATACCATTTTTGTCATATGAAAGAAGTTCATTTAGGATCCAAGCCCTATCCTCTGCAACTCCACTCTTGTTGGTGTTGACTGCAGATTTGCTAAGTGTGCATTCAATCCCATCATCAAAATCATTCATTCAGATATCAAACAATATTGGGCCCAAGACAGACCCCTTATGAACCCCACTTAATGTCTCCTCCCAACTACACATTGAGTCATTGAACATGATGATCATTGAGCATGATTATCCAGCCAGTTATATACATATCCACCTTACAATACTTTGATCTAGTCTGTATTTCTTTAGCTTATTAATGATAATGTTGTGTGTAACAGTGTGAAAAGCCTTGCTAAAGTCAAGGTATCTCACATTAAGGGTGTGAGATACCACTGCTTTTCCCCATCCACAGAGTCTGTCACCTTTATCATAGAAAAAAATCGAATTGTTCAGGCAAACTTGCTTTAGATGAATCCATGATGGCTGTTCCCAATCACGCTGTTCTTCTCTAGGTGCTTCACAATAGACTCCTTGAGGTCTTGTTCTATGACCTTTCCAGGTATTGAGGTCAGACTGACTGCTCTGTAGTTTCCCCAGATCCTCCTCCTTCCCTTTCTTAAACATGGGCTCTATATTTGACCTTTTCTATTCATCCAGGGCCTTACCCACCTTCCATGAACACTTAAAGAGGATAGCCAATGAGATTACCTCAGCCAGTTCCTTCATTAGTCAGGAATATATCCCATCTGGTTCTTTGATTTGAAAGCACATAGCTACTTTAAGAAATTCCTGGTCTGTCCTTTTACTACTTTAGGCTGCTTGTCTCTTTCCCTATGTTTTCTGCTAATTGCATTTGTCATATGATAGTTGCCCCTACCTTCGAAGACTGGCATAAAAAAGGCATTAAATACTTCAGTCTTATTTTAATCATCCATAACTAGATTGCCTTTCACATTGCATTAGGGATCTATAGTTTCTCTGGTCTTCCTCTTATTTTTGACATACTTACAAGATCTCTTTCTAATCGCATTTTATGCCCCTTGCCAGCTGCATCTCAAATTGTGAATTCATAGATGCTAGGGTCAGAAGAGCCCTCAACAGATCATCGAGGCTGACCCCCTGCCGCAGCAGAAAAGAGTGCTGGGTTCAGATGATTGCAGCCAGATGCCTATCCAGCCTTCTTTTAAAGACCCCCAAGGTAGGAAATAGCACCACCTCCCTTGGAAGCCCATGGAAATTTTGGCCATCCTTACCGTGAAGATGTTTTTCCTGATATCTAGCCTAATTCTGCTCTCCTACACACTGTGGTTACCAAGTTGCCTTGATAGGAATCCTGGAAAAAGGATTTCCCAAATATATTCAGAAAGACTTAAATGAATTATCCACTTCTTTATCCATTCTTTTCTTGAGTCTTTTAATGAATTTGAATGGGTTAAGTAGGAAATTAAGCAAGATTTAGCTTTGCAAATTCATGCTGTTTGTTTCCTATGATGTATTTTTCAGGTACTGTGTAATGATATTCATTAATTTCTTTACACTTTTTCCAGATTGTGCTGAAGTTTAGCAGTCCCTAAAATTTGCAGGATTTTTCCTTTCCTTATATTTTATGAAATGGCTATAACATTGGACATGTAACAGTCTTCTAGTATAGTAGAGGTTTTTAATGACATAGTCTACTTTGTTCCTTTGTTTTTCATAGATTCATACATGCTAGCGTCAGAAGGGACCTCAACAGATCATCAAGTCCAACTCCCTGCCTAGGCAGGAAAGACTGCTGGGGTTATATGAGCCCAGCCAGATGCCTACCCAGCCTTCTCTAAAGACCATCAAGGTAAGGGAGAGCACCACCTCCCTTGGAAGCCCATTCCAAAATTTTGCCCACCCTTACCATGAAGAAGTTTTTCCTGATATCTAGCCTAAATCCACTCTCTATCAGTTTATGACCATTGTCCTTGTTACCCCAAGAGGCGCCCTGGTGAACAGAGCATCACTGATCCTGTGCTATGTGGTGGAAGCAGGGGAAAGCTATCAAGGAGGAGTATACCTACTTGGCCCACATTTGCAGGGAGGCAGTTAGAACCAGTCACATCTCAGCATCATTGGGTAGGGTAGGTGCTCAACCACTCCAAACAGCATTCAGCATACTTTCTCACCCACTTGCAGAGTGACCCACACTCAGTCTTGTCTTTGCGCCTCCCCACACAAACATTGAATGATGATGTGGTCCGCCACTTCCCTCTCTCCTCTTGGTAAGATGTCTCTGCACTATCATGTGTGATGAACCAGAATCTAACATAGCCTGGGTTGTCTGTCCCTCAAGCCTAACACCTACAGTCAGTGTGGGCTGTTCCTTTCTTGGCTCCGGGTAAACCCTGGCACCATACCCACAAATGCCCGTGGGGGGAGTTTGGTTTGTCGGTATGTCCCTCACCATCTTCTCTAGCAATGCCTGTTGTCTTTCTGCTTGTTTCTGCAGACCCTGGAACACTTGGCACATGAGTTCCAAACCCAGTTGTTGTGCCTTTACATCCAAGATGTGGGTCTGTCCCATCCTTCTTGTCTTCTTCTTGGGCCTAAAGGTTCTTTCTTTCATTTGGGTCAACCATTGTCTCAGGGTACACATTACCGTGAGAAACTTCCCAGCCAATGCACCAATGTAACAAGTCACCCTCCCCAGTGCCATCTTCGTGGTAATCCGTGCCTTACGTGGGGCACCCTTGGAGCCTTCTTTGGGGTTCTTATGTCCCTCCCTATACTCTCCTGCCATGTCTTGATGGAAATTATTATGATGATGTTCTTATGAGTGGGAGACTGCCTATTGTATTGTGTATGTTGGGGCCTTTCATCTATGCAGGCCTGACCCCTGTTTTTCTCCAACTAGGCCTCCCCATCTAAACCCACTAAGCAGGGTTTAACTCCAAGGCTCTAGCCTTTTCCAGTGTCTGGAGGCTTGTGGCCCCCTTTCCTGCTCCAATCTGGAGCCTGCCCCCCCACCCCCCAGCCCAGAGGCCAGGGAGTCACATGTTCAAAACCAGGGGCAACCCTTAACTTGCACCCTCTCAGTCCAAAAAAAAACAAAATAAAATTGCACCCCAGGTACACCAGACTTCCCTGGCCTTTTTAAAAAAAAAATCGCACCATCAGGTGCCAGGGTGTGCCCCCAAAAGCCGCGCTCTCACTGGCGCTAGGGTCCCCACTGGGTAGTAGGTCCCCAAAATGAGGCCTCCTCCTTCTTGCCGGTCTTATTCAATAACCCCCTAAAAAGAAAAAAAAAATAACCATCACCAACCAATAAGATCACGCAAAGCAGCAGGTCAGCTTACGTTCACTGGGTTCGTGCCTTAGCTCCCTTCCGCTGGCTACAGTCCTTGTTGTGGTGCAGCTGCTGTCTCCCCACAGCTTCTGTTGTTCCTGCCTTTGGACTGCTCACCCAGCTTCTCTGGTGAAGTCTCGGGAGGCACTCTTTCCCCTTCGGCTGCTGTCCCCCTTACTGCCGTTCTGCCCAAGTTTTTTTATAGTCCTGCCCCTTCCCAACTAGCTGGCCAGGCTCAACAGTTAACCCCTTCCTCACCAGTACTCCATGCCCAAAAAGTTCTGGCCTTAAAGGGGCAGACCTGCTTTCTGGTGACAGGGTTAGGGTTCCCTGTTACACCACCCTTCCTAGACTCCCATCTCACCAATACTCTTATCTTGCAGTGCGTCGACTGGACTCCTAAGCACAATGAAGTTAGCCTGCCCAAAGTCAAGCACTTCCACCCTAGTAGTTATCTTACCCACCCTATGCTGTATGGTGAATTGGATTGATTGGTGGTCACTGTCCCCAAGATGATGATGACTCTGCAGCTCCCTTACCAAGTCCTTCCCCATAGTCAACACCAAGTCCAGTAAGGCATTCCTCCTAGTGAGATCATATACTTCTTGTATTAGGTGAATGTCCTGCATCCAGGTTAAGAACCTATATGAATGGTTGGATTTGGCTGACTGCTCCTCCCAGCAGAGGTCAGGGCAGTTTAGGTCCCCCATGACAACCACGTCCCTAGACTGTATGGCCTCTGAGAGCTGCCACAAGAATTCCAAGTCTAGCTTTTCCTCTTGGTGTGGAGGTCTGTAGCAGACTCCCACCACCAGGTCCCTTCCCCCCTCAACCTCCATGCATCCTAACCCACAATGCCTCAACTTTCTCCTCCTCTCATCCCATTTTGATTAGGGTAGATGTATAATGCTCCTTTACATAAAGAGCAACCCCTCCCCCTTTCCTCCCTACTCTGTCCCTTCTGTACAACCTTTAGCCCTCAATGTGTACCACCAGGTTTCTGTTAGCTCCACTAAATCTAAGTTATTACCTGCAAGCAGAAGTGCAAGTTCTTCCTGCTTGTTCCCCATGCTCCTAGCATTAGTAGAGAGGTGCTTGAGCCCTCCAAATGGTGACTTTGGTGACCCCCTGTTCTGATGTCTAAAAGGCCCCTTGATACTTACCTGGGGTGTACTGATGCATCTCTCACAGTTTGTAGGTTGTAGACTCGCTCTATCTCCTGCCTCTCCATCCCCTGTCATACTTAGTTTAAAGCCCAACGTAGGAAGTCAGACAACCTGTAAGAAAAGAGACTTTTACCTTTTGTGGAGAGACGAAGCCCATCACGTCCCAGGAGGTCCCTTGCATGGAAGTACAGATCATGGTCCAGGGAGCCAAAACCGATACGGTGGCAGAAACTCCGGAGCTGTGGGTTGACTTATGTGACCCAGGTGATGTGACACCTACTGCAACCACTGACCAGAAGGATCAGTGAGAAGACCAGCTGTGCCCTCATCTTCCTAAGCCTGCTCCCCAGAGCTGTGTAGTCACTCATGATATGGTCTGGACTATTCCTGGCCGCATAATTTGTTCCCACATGGGTGAGGACCATGGGATAGTTGTCCGAGGGCCAGATGAGGTCAGGTATTCTCACCATGAGGTCCCTGATCCTGGCTATGGGCAGGCAGCAGACCTTGCACGCTGTGGGATCCAGACAACAGATGGGTCCATCTGTTCCTCTCAGCAAGAAGTCTCCCACAACTCTTCTTCTGCTTACCTGGCTGGCCCTCAGCTCATTTGATGATGGCAGCAGGCCCCTCCCCACCACATACTCCTCCAGTGCAGCCAGGGCCTCATATCTGTTCCCCAACTGCACTGGGGGAGCTGTCTCTGTGGCAAGAGTTCTGGTCCCTGAGGTGACTGTCCTCCACTCACCAGCATCTGCTTCAGGGCATTCCTTCACAGTTTCTCCACCAGGTGTCTTGTCCTGCAGAGAATAAAAGTAGCCATCAGTCTCTTCTTCAATTGCCCTGAACCCCCAGAACCTGCTCACTTCTGCCTGGAGTTCCCTCACCTGCCCCTCCAGGGCCTCAATCAGGGCACATGTGGGACAGGCAAGGGACCCCCCTGCCCCCATGCTACCCCCAGGCCTCAGAGGTCCTGCCAGGCAACCCCCACAGACAGGGGGCCAGGGCACTGACAACCCATCCATGTGGCATTTCTGGGTGGAGGCCTCACAGGAGCTCCAGGCCAGAGGCAACAGCAGGTTGGGGCCCTGGCTGCGGTCCATGTCACCACCCTCATAGTAGCCCCTTCGTCATTCACTTACCTGAAGTCTCTGTCAGAAGTTCCTGTGTACTCCTGTCCACGACTGGCTTGCAAACTGCTCCCCTGTTGGCAGTCCCTGGTCACAGGCTCCCTGGTTGCCTGGGGAGTCTCATTTGATACCCTTCTGGGCCTGGATTGACTCAGGCCCAGGCAGTAATCACACAGTCAGGAATCCCACAGCAATCAACAATCAACAGTCACTCAGCACTCATTCCCTGCTTCACAGAGCACACACCCACCAAACAAACAAACAGTCAGCTAAACCAAAGGTGCAGGCAGCTGGATCACTTACCTTTCCTGGGCAGGATTTAGCACATGGCCTGGCTTCTCTCCTCCTTCCTCCAGCAATTGCTTGCAAACTGCTCACCTGTTGGCCTTCCAAATTTTCTCTCTGCATGCCTACATAATACTCTTATACTTTTCTTAGTACTATGAACAAATTTCCACTTTTTTAGACAGGCTAGTTTCCTGTTGTGCTTCCCATTGTTCATTCATATTGCAAAAGCTTGCTTCTGAGCTTTTAAGAAAATCTCCTTAAAGTACAGCAAGCTTTCCTGGACTATTTTTCCTTTTAGACTTTGTTGTCCACCAGTTCCCTGAGTTTGTTAGAGTCTACTTTTCTGAAGCCCAGTTCAATCTTTTAATCAAATCTATGAATTCTCTCCATTTTTGCTAGCCTTTCTGAACTGTACATAGTATTTCAATAGCAATCATAACAGTGCAAAACACAGAGGTAGCATAACCTCTCTCCTCCAACTCAGTATTCCCTTGTTTATATAGCCAAAGATCACATTAGCTCTTTCAGACACAGCATCATGTAAGGAACTTGTATTCAACTGATCATATTCCACAATCCCCAAAAATATTTCAGAGCCACTGGGCACATCTACATGAAACACTTTATTCAAGATAAGAGCTAACTACTGTGTAGTAAGCATCATCATCTACACATGCAGACACTTAATGTGCAGTCATTTGCTCTAATCTTGAGTAAATTTGCTACCTGTAAATACAAGTCGAAAATTTATTCTTGATTACTTACTGCACAGTACAGCATGTGTAGATGGCCAATGGAGAGCAAATGTTCTCCTGGTCAGCTGGACAGCAGAGGGTGGGAGACTGCTTCCTGCCCCAGGGAGCTGCCTGCTGCTGGGGCAGGCCCTACCACCAGAACCTGGGCAGAGACAATGTCCGCCTGCCCTGGTAGCAGGGAGCTCCCAGGCCTTTCTCCATGATTGGGGAGTGGGACCTGGGAGATTCTGATCTCCCAGTCCCAGCTCCATGGTTGTAGGGCCCAGGCTGGAAGATGATTATCTCCCAGCCTGGGTCCCACAACAATGTAACTTCGGCTAGGAGATACGAATCTCCCAGCTTAGTCCTCGTGACAGCAGGGCCAGAGATGGGAGATAAACATCTCTCATCCTGGGACCCATGATCACAATCACAGAGTGGAGGCTGGAAGCTTCCTGCTCTCATGGTGGAGCCTGTCCTGGCAGCACACAGCTCCCACAGCCAGGGAGCAATGCCCCAGCCCCCACCAGGAGACAGCTGTCTCATCAGCCTGTGCTTCCTGCTAGCCCCTGGGCTAGCACCCAAGGGAAGCCTAGAGCTCCCCCTGGCTGCTGTTGGGGCCCAGTGTAGAGCTACAGAGCAGCAGCAGCCTGCTGCTAGGAGCAGCAAATCTGCTTCTGTCTCTCTGCAGGGATAGATGCATGCCTGGGACACAAGTTTACTCTAGAGTAGCTTACTCTGGAGTAAACTGATTCCACATTATTTGCATGTGTAGACATGCCCACTGATTAGAGTACAGTATGGCATTTTTGGTTTGGTATGGTTTTACATTTGGCTATGTTGAAATGTTTATTGTTTGTGCCTCTTTAGCTCTGTGACTTTAATGATTTCCACTCCCTCATTTTTTTGTGTTGTCTACAAACTTCATCATTAGTGGTTTTGTTTTCTTGTGGATTAAAACCTGAAATTTCTTGGGGAATTTGTATGCATGCTTGTGCCACAGTGCCAGGTGCATGCATTTGTATAAATAGCTAAATGTAGCAGCACTGAGAAAATGGCAGGGGGGGACTTTTGAACTAAAATACCTTTGATGTGTTTTAGTTCAAAAGCACACCACTATCATTTTCTCAGCACTGACGCTCATTTCACCATTTATACAAGTGTACACAATGCAGCACCAGGTGCACCAGTTCATGTGCTCCACGGACTCAGTTAATTGAGCCTGCTCTGACATGTCATATCTCCAGTGCATCAGAGCAGACATATGTATGTGTATAAATGCACTTAGAGCTCAGAACTAGACTCTATGAGAATTCTCCTGCAACACGTCCACTCTCTAGTTATTCACTATTTACAATTACATTTTGAGATCTATTTTTCTAGTTGGTTTTAATCCATTTTATATATGCCAAGTTGATTTAGAATCTCTGTAATTTCTTAATCAAAGTATTATGTGGTGCCATGTCTAATTTCTCACAAGAAGCGTAGGGATCTGTTTGTACCATTCAGTGATGGAACCAGGACCCCTGAGACATGCTTTGGGCATTTACCTGCCAAACTGGAAGGAATAGAATTCTGTGCACAGTGCTGCACTATGAAAGCTGTATTTTTTCAAGTCCAGCAAATCATGAACACAAAGCAAGTACACTTTATCTTACCATATTTACTCAAATACAAAATGAGGTCCCATCCCTTCCAATTGGCATGGGGGGAAAAGCTCCTCTTAATTCCTCCCTCCCACTTTTCTCTGCATATTTCTTCCAAAAGTTTTCATACCATTCTCCATCTGAGTAAGTAAATTCCCAAGTCTTTTGGTTTGAGAAAGCAATCAGGCTGGTGGGATGCTCTGCCTGCACCTCCAAAAATCTCAAACAGAATCTTTTCCAGGAAATCACATCTGTCATCATTGATCCCATCTCTCTACAGTCACCTTTATCCTCAGCCTCCACGGCTCTCAAAACTTCTCTTGGTGCCTCTTCTGGCAGCCATGCCACTCCTGATTGGCCAGCCTGCCATTGTGCTCCTACCATTCTCTGTTTCTCACCCTGTTGACCAGAGAGGACAATGTCTCAATCAACTGATTCATATTTTTAATTAGGGTGAGACCCTTAACCAGCAGGCAGCACTACGTCTCTTACAGAAGGGGTGGCAGAATAGAATGTACCCTATGGATACTTGTTGGCCCAAACTGTCTTGCTCTGGGCTTTGGGCTCTTCAGAACAAACTGGAAGCCCAGCTTGGTTTGCTGGTTAAATGATTTGTACACACACAGAAGGATATTAAACAAAACTGGTTATTATTGAGAAGGGAGTTAACAACAACAAAGGAGGTACAAAACAACATAGAATGATAAAATACCAAGAGAGATGTAAGGCAATCATAGTAGTAACCCTTCAGGAATAGAAGTTGAGTCCCACTGCCATGTGGGACTGTGCTACTTCATTGCTAGGCAACCATGCTTACTCACATTCACTCTCTCTAACTCTCAAAGCACTCTGAAAAAAACTTCACAGACTCACACTCTGCACTTTACAGACACAAATTACATACCCACTGATCTACAGACCCACTCCCATAATTCCTCCACCAACATGCATCAACCCACACACACACACAAGAAGGAGAGCAGGAACAGGGAAAGACAGTCACAGAAAGGACCCAGTCTTTGGCAACTTCGACCTTTTATGATCAACCCATAGGTCTGAGCCAATCAGTACCAAATCTGCACTGTCAGTCAATTCATCAGTACATTTCTTTACTCACTAACCAATGACACTATCAGTCACCTCAGGCATCCAGCTAACATCCACACATCAATCATTACACACTTCCTCACCAAAATCCCAATCACACTGTGCATGTTTAGTTTTGGAAATTGGAGCAGAAGGTGAAAAGGCCTTCCAGAACCATCTGACCATGCTATGCATGCCTTAAACAAATTACCTAAATTGCACAGGAATGCAATGCAGGAGCATCAACTATGCAAAATAACAAATAAAATCTGGGGCATCAGCTCGATGTACCTTGTCCTGCTGCTCCCACTCTGTCTCCTTCTCTTCTTTGCTCCTGTCTTCTTTCTGGCATCATCACTCTCATTGTTGCTGCCTCCACTGTTGCTCTTGCTATCACCTTTTTTCTTCCTTTTGTCTCTACCTTTTTCCTCTCTACATCTGTCTCCAGATCTTCATTTACACTCTTCAACTCTTTTTCCACTTCATGCTTACTTGCCACCATTGCCATTGTTTTGAACGCTGGGTCTCTCTCCTCCACTCTTTATACCCTGATGCTCTGTTGAGCCCTTTGTCTTTAAGGCAAAAATCAGCCTTTTAATGCAATGGGAACCTACCACAAGAATAGTTTAATAAAGCCCATCTGAATAAAATGTATGATAGTGCCTATTAAGTACTGTCTCCCTCACCACTGACTCTTTTTCAAGTCATGGTGAGCCATGACACTGCATATAGTTCACTCAGAATCCCTCTGTCAGACCTTATCTCAACCTGACACATATGATTAATGTGGCCCCAACCTGCATGAGGTGAAGCCAGACCAGGTTGCTCTGTGTCTCATCTGCATATAATTTTTTGGAAAATCCCAGGACTTGTGACAAGAACACCCAGTTCTAGTCATGAGTGGGGGTTAATTAACACATGGATACTTTGTGGGGACATATCTGGAGTATACAAACATAGTGAGCAGTGCCAAGCTGTGGGGTCACTGTGGCTTGAAATGCTATTGATTCTTGAACCCAGTCTAATGAATTAAGGGGTAAACCATGAGTCTTTGGCTTTGGAGTAATATCATGCATGGATGATAGTACACATAATTGGGCTTGTCTACACAAGATGTTTACTGGGTTCGGGGTGAGTAATTAGCTCTGCATTAAGCAGCTCAGTGTCTAGACATGTGCCCCTAATAGGGTACAGGAAATTAATAAACTCTGAAGCAGGGTGGTAGTTGTAAATACAAGTACTACCCTGCTGCAAAGTTTTTTTTGTGCACAGCAGTTCACTTGTAGATGCTGACCCAAGTGTCTGGGGCATAATGGTGCTTCAGCGCGGAGGATGCCTGACAATTAGACCTGCACTGAAGCACCCTCATGCCCCAGCCATCCCCTTTGCATCATATTGAACCCAATCAGATTAGCCACGGGCTGGCAGACTGACCCCTGTGCCCCTCCCAGCTGGGGCTGTTCTGCCTGGGCTCCAAGTGCTGTGCATAAATAATCTCCAGAGCTGATTGCTCTGGAGTTAATTGTTCCTGGGCACATATCCAAATGGTGTCCCCAAGAGCAAAAAACTCCAGAGCAATAAACTCCAAAGTTTATTCATGTGCACTAATTGGATGTGTAGATGCATCCAGTAGGTGCCAAAGAGCTGCTCAAACATGCGTTTATGGGGTACCTGTGCTAAAACTTGCAGCAGTTTTTTAAAAAGGTAATGTGTCAGTTCTGGATAAACTAACTGAATGGTACTATATGTCTGTTGCTACAGCCATGTTTAATTTCAAGGTTATTGTTTTCAAATTGACTCCTCACTTCCATGTTCTCAAGAAGATCAGGATGTGAAAGTAATAAGAGGAGAAAAGTTCTGTCAGAGGAAAAACTTGTGAGGAAGCAGAAATCAAAAGGCTACCTCCCCCCATCCTGATTTATTTTCCCTGGTGTAGCAGTGGGAGGGGGAAAAATTCAAGGCAAACCTCTAATAAATTATTCTATACCTAGAAAATTATAACAAGTTTATAAATTGTCCATATATAGAATAAAATTAGTGGGGATTCATCCTATAATCAGGGTTATCATCTCTTCAAATAAATACAGTAGTATAGAGATTGCTGCCACCACAACTGGGAAGTATAGAAGACCCAACATTCATTTATATCAATACTATTGCCTTTTCATCAAACTTGTGATCTTATTAAAAATTATATCAAGTTCATTTCCCATAAACCGATGCTAATTGGCCATTATTACATAAACCTCTTTACTAACACATCCTATCAACCATTCCATTGCTTTTCTGGGTTCAGCTGATGCGGTCATTACAATTAATCAATTAGAGTTGCTATAAAGAGGATGGCAGTTGATTGTTCATGTGTCCACATGGGAACAAGAAATAATCAGTTTAAATTGCAGCAAGGAAGATTTAGGTTAGATATGGGGAAGACCTTTTTAATTTGACTGTGGTTAAGCATTGGAACAAATTACCTAGAAAATTCTGAAATTCTATGCCTGGAATGTTTTACATCTAGTTGGAAACAGATGAACTTGCCTTGAATAGTGGGGAGTAGCCCCTTGAGGTCCCCTCCAGACCTATTTTTTCTATTATTTTGTGATTGAGATGTCCCTTCTTTCAAGCACACTGACTGAAAAATGGCATATATGTTGCATCAAGAGTTACGTGAAATAGCAAAGAGCACCCAAGCAGACAGACAAATGGCTTTCATTAGCTATTCATCAGCAATGATAAAAGGCTGAGAATGTGTGTCAAAGATAAAATTACAGGAGCCATCTCTGACAATATGCTATGGACTAATCCAGGTTGAGTTGTCTTTTTATCAATAATTGTATTTTTTGAGTCATGTCATTAAGGAGGTTAAACACAACCAACTTTTTAGGAAAGGGATAATTTCACAAGATCCAATTTTTATGTGCTATGTTTTTGCTCATAGGAGTGGATTTCATCCACCCAAAGTATCAGTTAAACAAGGCATTTATTATGTGAAGAATTGAGAAGATCAAATTCGCATCACATGTCTTCTGTTCTGGTCACCTAAAATTACCTTGCTATTATTTCTGAATACAGTTAATGTCAAACATCTTAAAGCCTTCTTCACTTTCAGACAAGTTCATTTTTAAAACTCTCCCTTGGTAAGGTTGCTGATTTCTTATCTCAAAAAACTTTTCTTAGGTAAACACATGGGTTCTTAGCTGCTTTGAAATACATTCTGAGAGGATTAGTTTCCACCTCTTGCTGATAAAAGAAATTTGGCTATGTAATTACCAGACTCTCTGTCTTCCTCTTAAAACTGTCATTTTTCAGCAAATACTTAAAGACTTATTGGGCTGAAGAATATGAAACTTAGTAAAGGTTGAAGTTGGGAGTCCTGGGTTCCAGTCCATGTTCCAGAGGCCATTTATATATTTTACAGTAAACGCTGGTGAACAAAATACTTAAATACTCCTTGGTGCAAGGAGTGAAATACAGGATTCTTCTTCCCAACCAATAGTATAGAGAATATCTAAGTATGCCATACAAGGCAGAATAGTTTCAGTCCCAGAATACCTGCTCCTGGTAGTTGGGATTGTTTTTTGGTAGATGGAAGATTAGTTTCAAACAAAAAACAAAAGGAACAAAAAGGAACTTGAGCATCCCATGTCTTAGAAGAGTATTCTACTCACTGAGTGACTAGCTAGATATCGGCTATCCCTCAATATGAGGATGATGTCAGCTGGTGGGATGGGGCATTACTGGTGAGTTTTAAGGTGGCTGAGGAGTCCAATGTGTGCTCTGCAAGTTTTTCTACAGATTTGACAGGTGATGCCTGGGGTGGGGGGCACAATTTGTGGCCAGGATGTGCTTTCCTTTCTCCTCTGCCATTTCTTGGCTTCCTGAGCAAAATGGTTCTCTTTGAAGTGGGCTGTAGCTTCTTGTATGGTACAGGGCCATT
The DNA here is from genome assembly GCF_001723915.1 of Gavialis gangeticus. Taxonomy (NCBI): domain Eukaryota; kingdom Metazoa; phylum Chordata; order Crocodylia; family Gavialidae; genus Gavialis; species Gavialis gangeticus. The sequence goes on along the minus strand of NW_017729027.1, from coordinate 30,177,176 downwards.
GAGACCTGTTACCAGCCACCACTTCCCAGTTTGTAAGGTTGATTGCCACCCCTCTTAAGGTGTACATTCACATTGTCCTTGTAGCACTTCCTCTGTCCTCCTCAAGTCCTCATACCATAACTGAGTTGAGAGAAGAGGAATTGCTTCAGAAGATGAGTGTCAGCCATCCACATACAGTGGCCAGCCCAGCAGAGTTGATGTTTCATGATCTTTTCCTCAATGTTGGTTATGTTAGCTGCAGAGAGGATGCTAGCATTGGTGCAGTGATCTTCCCATCTAATGGAAAGGATCTTCCAGTGGCAACACTGATGGAACCATTCCAGGTGCTTAAGATGGTTTCAATATGTTATCCAGGTCTTACACCCATAGAGGAGTGTGGAGATAACCACTGCATTGTGGACCAGGATCTTAGCTTCCATCTGCAGATCTCAGTCAGCAAAGACACAGCAAAGCAGTTTTCTGAAGGATTCGCAAATCCAGTGTTTGATTTTTACATCAAGACTGACTGACTGGGAGAGGTGGCTGCCAAGGTATAGGAAATGCTCATCATTTTCCAGGGGTTCTCCACCAATGGTAATTTGTGCGGGAAGGGAGGAAGCTTTTGCTGGGGTGGGCTGATGGAGCACCTTGGCCTTTCCAATATTAAGGGAGAGTCTCAGGCTATGATAGGCCCCTGTAGAAAGGTCTAGAGTGGACTACAGATCAGTCTCAGTGTGCACGAGGATAACACGATCATCGGCATACTGAAGGTCAGTGATGTCAATCTTGGAAACTTTCATTTTGCTCTGAAGGCATCACAGGTTGAGAAGCTGACCATCCATTCGATACTCAACCGCAATTCCAGGATAAAGGTGGTCACAGATAAAAATCAAAATCACAGCAAGATAGATGGAGAAAAGGGTTGGGGTGATGATGCAGCCCTGCTTGACAACAGGTAAATGCGGCTTTCTCAAAGGACTGTGAGCAGTCACCCTGCAAAGGACTGTGGCAGTCACCCTGTCATGGAGTAGCCTGAGGATGCTGATGAACTTCAGTGGACAACCAAACTTGCTAGCACCATGACCGAACCAGACTTGGGGGTTATGATTAACCACAAGATGAATATGAGCTACCAATGCAATACTGCAGCTGGCCAAGTGATCAAAAATCTGACTTGCATCTACGGATGCATCTCAAGCAAGACCCAAGATGTCATCCTTCCACTTTATTCAGCCTTGGTGAGGCCACAGCTGAAGTAGTGCATCCAGTTCTGGGCTATACAATTTAGGAAGGATGTTGAAAACTTGAAAAAGTCCAGAGGACATCTATGTGCCTGATCAGAGTGCAAGAGAACAGGTCTTGTGGAGTCTGTGGGACTCTTCAGCCTGGAGAAGCACAGACTCAGGGGTAGCATGGTGGCAGCCTATAAGTACATCAGGGGTGTGCATCAGGATCTGGGGGAATACCTGTTCACCAGATCACCCCAGGGGAAGACACAGTCTAATGGTCACAAACTCCTGCAAGACCATTTTAGGCTGGACATAAGGAAAAACGTATGTACTGTCCAAGCCCCCAAAACCTGGAACAAACTCCCCTAGAGGTGGTGCAAGCACATACTCTGGACACTTTCAAAAAAACCATTTGGATGCTTATGTTACTGGATCCTTTGACCCTAGCTGACTTCCTGCCCCTTGGACAGGGGGATGGACCCAACAATATTTTGCGATCCCTTCCAGCCCTAATGTCTATGAAACCTATGAAAGCTAGTCAAAACCTTCCATAAGGCTTCATGACTGATGGAGTTAAAGCCCTTGGTTAGGTCAATGAATGTAAGCAGCTCCTGCAATAAAAATCATATTGGGGGTAATCTGTCATGGGATTCTGGAAGGATATTTTTGGCAAGGGGGGAGTAGGCAATTCAGAAGGATGCAAGTAAGAATCTTCCTGGCAATGGAGAGGAGGGCAATGTCTCAGTATTTCCCCCACAGACTTGTCCCCTTTCTTGAAGATGGTCACAATGTTGGCATTCTGAAAGTCAGGTGGGTCTTCCTCATTAAACCATATTTTGATGAGAAGTTGGTGACGTTTTTGCACTAGTGTTGTCCCACCAGCTTTGAAGACCTCTGCAGGAATGCCATTTGGTCCTGGTGTGTTATTGTTTTTGGTTTGAGTGACAGCATACCAGACTTCCTTGAAGGATGGGAGATATCAGCAAGAAATTCTATTACTGGGTATTGAGGGATGAACTCGATGGTGGAGCTGAGACCTCAGATTCATGGTTGAGCAGAATCTGGAAGTGCTTCTTCCAGCATTGCTTAATGGATACACTATCAGTGAGAAGGGTGGAGCTTTCCTGGGATTGCAAAGGAGTTGGGCCATTGGAATTTGGCCTGTAGATGGGTGTTATTGCTTGAAAGAAGCTTCTCATGTCATGTTGATCAGCAAAACTCTGGGTCTCTGTGGTCTTCTCTTGCCACCGCTGGTTCTTGATGTCCCATAGCCTCTTCTGAAGTACAGCTTTAATCCAGTGGTCAGTGTCTCATTTTTGCTGGTTGGAGGGTTGATTTTGCCAAATTCAGAATGAGGTTCTCTTTTGATGAATAAAAGCTAGGATTTCCTCATTATTCACATTGAACCAATCTTGGTTACAGTAAGTGGAATAACCAATTGATTCAGCACATGCCTTGTGAATAATGTTCCTAAGCTCCTCCCAATGTGCCTGGAAGTCCTTAATGTCATCAGACAGGTCAAAGAGCCTCTCAGTAAGGTGTTGCTGAGGATTCTTATATGTAGCTTGATCTTGGAGTGCCTTGCAGTTAAATCTCTTCTGCTTTCCTTTCAGTGGTTTATGGTGTTGTGGTACAAGCTGCATGTCCATCATTGATCTGACTAAGTTGTGGTCTATCCAAAAGTCATCTGCATCTCTCAAGACTTAGGTGATATTGACATCGGTATGATCATGGGCTCCAACAATAATAAATTTAAGAAGATACCACTGATTGGAGCTTGGGTGTTTCCAAATGGTCTTATATTTGTCACTCTGTCTGAAGATAGTATTCATGATGAGCAAGTCATGCTCTGCATAGTTGCAGAGGAAGAGGATACCATTGGAATTGACTTTCCCCACCCCCTCTTTCCCAGTGGTGCCACTCCACAGTTCAGAGTGTTGCCCAACTCTTGTGTTGAAGTCACCCATGAGGATAAGTTTATCTTCCTTGGTAGTGGTAGTCAGGACTGTGTCAAGAACACAATAGAACTGTTCCTTGTTGACTTCTTTATTGTCAAGTGTGGATGTGTACACACTGGTGACCATAGCCTACTGGTGTTATTAAACTTGATGCAGAGAATCATAAGACATTCATTAATACCCACAGGGAGTTCTGAAAGTTGACTAACAATCTTGTTCTTAATGGCAAAACCAACCCTGTGAATATGCCTCTCTTCACATGACTTTCCTTTCCAAAAAAATGTGTAGCCACTTCCTTCTTCTTTCAGTTGGCCTTCACCAGCCCAGCAGGTCTCATGTAGGGCAGCGATATCAATGTCATATCTTGAAAGTGTTCTAGGAAGTAGTTCTTTCAGGACACTCACTATTCATGGAGTCCATAAGAGTGTGAATATTCCATGTGGTGAATTTCAGTACTTTATTTTGTTGGTTTCAGCTGCAGGTAGAGTGTTCCAACTGGATGTGGCAATACATTCGGGGGTGGGGAGGGGGCTTGAGACAGCCTATGTTTAGGGCATCTTTATTAACCCCTTCCATGTTCAGGGTAATCAGAAAGGATCCTAAAGAGGACTGCGCAGTCACAGCCACAGCTGAATTGTAATTCTGTCTCAGTAAGTGCAAAATGACCATCACATGAATACATGCATATATTGTGACTAGGGACTCCCAGAGATCACTTTTCCTGTCCCCACCACCAATCATCCATTTTCTAAATCATCCATTTTCTAATCATCCATTGCCACAGGACTTGGTTTGTGGGAGATGTTAACATCCTTGGCAGAAGCTTGTGTGTGACATCTTTTAATGTGGTGTAGTAAGTGTGCAAGTAACAACAACAGGAACTTGACAGGAGGGACCCCTGAACCCAATGACAAGGATGTCCAAGATAACAGTAAACCATATCCTGCTGCAACCCTCTTCCACCTTCACAGCCACAGAGGACCAGCAGGTCCTCAAGTATGCCTGTTCTGCCTCTTCAGGAGTTTGGACCATTCTTAGTCTGGGACCTCGCCTCAAACCGGTTTGCTAGGTGACATCCTACCAGGAGTACAAGACTCCAGTTGACATAGCTCTAAAGGTCTTTGGAACACACAAGCCTCTCTACCATGACAAGGTTACAGTCCAAGGAGAGGGCTAGCTAGAAGGACAGGTGGAGTGGCAACATCACTTTCTCTTCTCTAAAGATACCACCACATTACTTCCAGAAATTCAGTTCTATTACCTGAACAATATTTGCAACTTCACAGCAGTACTTTTTCAGATAAATAAGGGTTAAGATATATATGCCAGTCTTGGTAGCAATGTCCTACAAAAATTATGGTAACTTATTAAAGACCTCTTAGAAAAACGTGTATCTGCAAATACTACACTTAATAAAAATTCCAATGAGCTTCTCCCTGAAAATAGTGTTGTGATTTTTCTTGAAAGAATCTGTAACAAAAAGAATTGAATATTACCAGTAAAAGAGAATTTGAAATTAATCATTCTATCCTAGCCATCCAGCAGCACCAGTTTTCTTGTGCAGACATTTCTAGCCATTGCAAAACGTGACCTTTTCTGTTCTAATTATACCTATAAACCTCATTGTTAAACTTAACTCTTTGCTTTGGTGCATTTTTCATTAAAATGTATATTAAATATCAAAGCAAGATCTTAAGATTTTTTTGTAATTGTTTGAGTTCTACCATCATGTTTATGGATTCTTAGTAGGTAATATTGTTTCTCACTTGAACCTATTTTTTGTTGCTGGGCAGCGTATTAGTGAAAAAAATTCTGAAATAACTCTATTGTATAGTTTAGGGAGAGTGTATTTTATATCTATAGCTCTTATAAGTTGCCTTTCACTTTTTTTATTTTCAGGTTATTATGTTAACAAATGTTTAACTGTTCCAACTGAAATGTTCCATTCTGATGTCTGCCCCAGGCTGAATTTTATTTATTTATTTGCAAGCTTCATTTAACATGGATAAGCTATCTCTAAGAATGTTAGGGTGATCTTGCCCATGTTTAGAAAAAAATCTTACTCTGTATTTAACAAGGTCTAGTACTTCTGTATTTTGGAAGATGAACATGAAGCTTGATAGGTTGGCTTGATAGTTTGGTTGCCCTGATACCAAGGCTAGGTCTTTTGCCATCCCTATGGAAATTTCCTAAATTTGGCCTATTAAGACTCTGAAACATGCAAATTTTGTAGTTCAGTAGAGACTGGCTGGATTTCAGGAGCTAAATTCTCTAAAGATTTCATCTGCATTGGATATGTTCCAGATAAGGGCTGAAGGAAATGAGCAAGAATTTCCCATTTTCATAAGGCTGAGGGATACTGTGGTATTAAACACCATAACTGGTGTCTAGGGAGACAGTTTTTCCTGTGCTCTTGATATCACAGAGCTGATTGCTTAGGAGCAAGATGTAATCTATTCCACATACACAAGAGAAGAGTGAGTTTGGGATAAAAATACAGGGGGTGGGCAAAATGTTTTCAAGAACTCAAGAGAAAAATAGAAACTAGAGTGTATTGGAGTGGTTGATAGGTGTGGGAGGACCACAGGGTTTAGATGCTGAGAGGTAAGAGGAGTTGGAAGGTTGGATAGAAGCAGAGCAGGAGAGAGCCATGCCATAATGTATTTATAACTATAAATGTATTTATAACCAAATATAAGCACCTCCAGACAGAGAAATTGATTCTGAAAATCCTCAAATTCCGTATTTCTCTGCTGTCAGGAAGAGAAACTTCTGTCAGGTGCTAAAATTGCTCATAAAATGAATTTCATGCCCTTTAATGCCTGGTTGACATAGGATAACTGCCTACTAAGACTGCCAATTACTGCATTAGCTCATGTGATAGAGGCCTAGGGCATTTGTAGATGACATAGGGGTTTAAATTGAAGCAATCATTTTTTAAAACCACCGCTTCAATTTAAAGTGAAGTCCCCATGAAGTCCCCATGTCATGTACACCCATGTCCTTACCTGCCTCTGGCAGTAGAGAAGGGAGAGCAAACTGCTGGTAGGCTGAGCAGTCCCCGAGCTGTGGGTGGGAGCTGGTGCTTCCCCCTGCAGCAGCAGCAGCATTCCCCCTGCCCCCCCAGGCAGCACCTGCCTGCATGCACTCAGCTCAGGTGATCCCAAGGGGCACCACAGCAGAGGAGGGAAGCAAAAGGCCCCCACATAGCTCAGGAAGGCAGGAAGGCTCCAGGGAAGAAAAAAAAATAAGGCTTGCCACTTTTTTTTTTCCTTCAGTGCAACCTGCCTTCCTGGGCTCCTGCTGGGCTGCCTGCTGGGGCTGTCTGCACAGCTCCTGAGCTGCCCAGAGGCCGTTGATTCCCTCCATGGCTGTAAGGTAGCAAATTAAATCTCCTTAGAGGTGTTTTAGTTTGCTGCGCCCCAAAGTCATCTAAGGTGCATTACGCCACCAAATTTGCTACAGTGGCTGGAATTAACCTGCAATATGCTGCCGAATTTGCAAACTCATGCAAACAGCAACACCATTAAAGCGTTGCAAAAGGGCATTTAACCTGCTTTTATGTGTCATCTGCAAATGCCCCTAGGCTGTAGATTTGAACCTGGCTTATCACTTGTGGAAAAGGCAACATCATTCTACATTATGGAATTTGGGAGACAGGGAAGGATCAAGGTTTTTTTTTCAACCCAAGAATAGTAGGCATACAAAAAGGAAAAAAAGGTGCAAAGCTGAAAAGTTAGGAAATGCCTCCTTGCGCATAGTTAAAAGTGGGATAATAGCAGGGATACTTTACTACGAGCACCATAAAATATCTATAGGAATTTCTCTGTCCAGTGCAGGTTTTGTGTGGCGTGTGCTAAATAAAGTCAGTGGTCATACCTTGAATTAGGGAGATGAAATGAAACAATATAAAATTACCCCTTCACTGAATAAGGTGGGGTCATATGCACTAAATAGTCTGTGATGTAATTGAAGAATCTCATGCCCTGCAACAGGACTGAAATCATATTGTACAGACAACCTTAGTTCTTTCTCATTTTCACAACCATGTTCACAATTAATCAGATCTTTAACTTCTTACTAGACCAGAACAAGTGCAATGTTAGATGTAAATTTAACAATTAGATAATTAACAATTGCCTCTTGGCAATTTAATTATTAAGAAAAAATACTAGCTGTTTACAGGTTTGAATGTTAAATGCAAACCTGAAGGAGATGATTTATCAAGCAGATGACACATGTAATGATCAAATACTCACATGGTAATGATCAAATGATCACATAGTTTTGATAGTTCTATTATATAAGTACACAAGGACCATAGTGGGTTTGTGTACATTATGTACATTACAGGTTTCCCTTGCCAACTGCAGGGGTTAGGTCCTGGAAAGCTGCTGTGGTTGGCAAACTGCAGTTGGTAAAATTAAAGGCATATGCAAAAAATGGAGTTAGGGACTTGAATACTGCATTCGCCTCTTACTCGGGAAAGGAGGAGAGGGAGGGAGTAGGGAAGGGGAGGGGAGGGGAGGGGAGGGACATGCCGGCTGGCCCCGCGCAGCACACCATGACACTTCCCCGCCCACACCCATCTGAATGGCAAGCAAGGAGATCCCAGTGCAGCTTCTCTGCTCCCTGCCATGCCAGGTCACGAGGGAAGGAAGCAGGGCATTAGGGAACAGCATCCATGGCTGGGTTGGGTCATGGGACAGTCCGAGCCCAGCAGCAGCAGCAGCCACCTGCCCGCACCCCTGGATGAGCCACTGGGCTTGGATTATCCCATTCACCAAGAAGCCATGCAGGGATCTCCTCATCTACCGCTGCTCTCCCTGAGCTGCCCCAGTGATGCGCCTCCTGTGCAGGGGGCTGCTCTGAGGACAGCGGCTATCTCCCAGATGAGCCACCCATGAACTCATCCTCACCCAGCTGGGGCCCCAAGCACCACACCGCCGAACATCAGCCCCAGCCCTGCCCAGCTTCTTCCCTACAGGGGCCTCCATCCCCCTCCTCTCCCACTTACCTGCTGGAGCTGCTCTGCAGGCTGCCTGGGGCCTTGTTTATGTACTGTCCATGCACATGGCACCCCACATCTCACCACCTTCCCTCCGTTCCCTCCAAGCTCCCTTCAGGCTGCAAAATCCACCAGTTTCTCTGGTAAAATGAGAAAGATGTGTGGTTGAGGTTTTTTAAAATTTTTGCCAAATAACAGCTAACTTCATTGGAGTCACAGGTACTATACTTCTCATTTTTCTCCTGATTTCTTCGTGGTTTTTGCATTTTGCCCTTAATCATGACCTCTAGGCAAGTGAGTGGTGAAGGTGAGCAATTTGTGAAGAGGACAAGGAAAGTGATGTCCTTGGAAATAAAATTGGAGTTGTTGGCTCATCTAGCACATTGAGAGAGTGTGGCAAATGTAGGAAGGCATTTTCATGTGAATGAATCCACTGTGAGAGACATTAAGAAAAGTGAGGCTGCTATTAGGGCTAATGTTGTGCATGGTACACTGGGAAGTGCTAAAGTGACCTTTATGCTGTGCGATCATAGCTTAGAAAAAATGGAAAAAGCTCTTAGCATCTGGATTGAAGACCAGACACAGAGGAAAGTGCCTTTGAGCAGCCAAGTGATATGTGAGAAGGCAAAGTGAATTTACGACCACAGCATCCAGACTTCGGGGGGTGAAGGCACAAGTGAACACATAGGTTTTCAAGCCAGCAGGGGGTGACTTCAAAACTTTAAGAGGAGACATAGGCTCCACAACGTGAAGCTTATGGGGGAATTGACTTCAGCAGGCCATGTAGCCACTGCCCAGTACCCACCTGAGCTGAAGAGCAGATTGAGGAAAAGGAAGCTATATGGGGATCTCCTCACCTGCCACTGTTCGCCCTGCATTGCCCTGGCAACATGCCTCCTGCACATGGGGCTGCACTGAGGGCAGCAGCGTGGGGCTGCACACCTCAAAGCAGTGGCAGGCACAGGAGGTGCATTGCTGGGCCAGCATGGGGTGAGCAGCAGCAGGTAAGGAGATCCCCGTACAGCTTCTCTGCTCCCTGCAATGCCGGGTCATGGGGGAGGGAAGCAGGGCAGCAGGGAACAGCAGCAAGTGGGCCTGCTGTTCCCTGCCTCCGCAGGTAGAGCAGCTCAGCGCCACTGAGAACACGTCCAGCAGGGCTGGGAGCCACCTCTGGCTGGGGGAGCAGGGGCTGTGGTGGGGGAGGAGAGGCATGAAAAGGACCAGGAGGTTGGCAGGTTGATGTGCAGCCACAGAAAACTGTGGTTACTGAAAACTGTATACCGTAGTAGCCAAAATGGTATACAGAATATTAACCATGGATACACAAAACCATAGTTGACAAAACCGTGGTTGGCAAGGGAAACCTCTATAATATAACTTATCTACACATTTGTCTATGATCAGTTAGGGAAGTATAATTACAAGCTATCAAAACAGTACTTGCAGAAAGAGCTAATTAGAAATTCAAGTCCAACACTTCAGAGGTTACTTCCTCTAATCTCATCCTTAGGCAATGGAAGCATATCTTTTGTAATTAATTTTGACACTTTTTGACCAATCAGTCCTGGAATAGTTGTCACTCCAGGCTATTTATGTCTCAGTTTCATTGGATATCTTATAGCTAGTTTTCATAAACTGTATTACCTTACCGTAATTTAGCTGCAAGTTTCCATTCTGTTTTTCTTGTACTCTGAATCTATTTTCTTAAACAGATTGAAATGAAACATCATGTATGTATGTATATATATATATATGTATGTATATGTATATATGTATGTACACACACACACACACACACAATATATATATATATATTGGGACTCTTGTCTCCACCAGAGTACATTCACACTAATTGCCCAGCAATCCATGAGGTTACCCCAGTGTACAAGGGGAAAAGGACAAACAGAAGCAGACTTGCTGTTTTTAGGGGTGACACCACTTGCCAAAATCAAGATTGAGCTACTAATTTGTTTATATTGCAGATTCGGAGTCAGCACATTGTCTTACTCATACTCTCAGCAATATCTGGCACGAAGTCAGACCTCCTTAGATGCATGCATCTCTAGTGCATAAATAAAGTCAGTTTGTTAATCAACCATAAAAATACTTTCTAAAACTGTAAATCTTTAATCTCTCCTCCACCCCCCAACTCAAACTAGGAACACTTGAAGTTGCACTGGGACTCTCTCTGACTAAGAAACAACTACCAATACTAGTATGTAGTTCTTACAAACATAACTTCATGCCCAAACTATTAAGTAAATCATGATGTAGTACAAAAAGCTGTCATTTGCACATGGGTTGCTGCTATTGATGTTAAAGGCATATCGAAAGGCAGAACTCAGTACAATAAGAGAGTCTGTCAATCAAATATTAAGAGAACCTGTGCAACTATTCAGCATCATTCAACTTTTATGTTGAAATAAAGCCTTAAGAACTGTAATTTATTCTGTTTTGTTTGGAGGGTATTTGTGCCCAAAACGTTGCAAAGAACTTTTTTCCAACTATTTAGTTGGTCTAATAAAAGATATCACATCTACCCAAAGACCCTTGCCTGATTAAAAATGTGGTATCCAAAGCTGAATGAACTACTCCAAAAGAAATGAGAGGAATGGCAAGTACAGTGGAATCTCCTTCACTGTTTTACAAATGTCCTCAGACCTGACTATGTCCTTGGACCAACATGGCTACAACCAACAACACTGCAATATTTCTAATTAGGCACTAATAAAGAGGAAAAAGTTCAGAAGACAACAACAAAAAAGATTAAAAGCTTGGAAACTTGGACTTACAAGGAAAGGTTAATAGAAAAGGGCAGTCAGACTCACAAAAAGGTGAAGGGAGATATAACTTTCTACAAATGCATAAAATGAACTAGGATCAATTAGCTCTATGGCCACTGTGCAAGGAACAACAGTAATCTGCAACAGGGAAAAATTAAATAAAATAAGACTATTGGGTTTGCCTATGAGGAAGGCTCAGAAAGGAAGTGTGGTATTACAGGCTGTCTTTAAACACCAGTACACTACACAAACACATGTCAATCTGGACAAAAATATTTTGGAAATCAAATTAATAAATGCTGTACATATTTTCTTTTTAAAATGTAATTTGGTATTTTTCTGGTTCCAAGATGGCAAAACCCCTTGCTGAAAGGACTACTTCTGGGAGCAAGGGGAGGGACTTCTTGTGGAAAAAGTCAGAGGTTTCGGGGCAGGACTTCTGGTCACAAGATGGTGACCAGGGCCAGGGCACATGTCAACGAGAGGGGCTACCAATGCAGCCCTCAACAACTTGCCAAAACTCAGTAAACAGCCCTCCACCTGAAATAATTGACCACCCAATCCTAGGGGGTGGCACTGATCCAAAGCCAACACCTACTCTAGCCCATTTAGCACCACAATGCCAGCTCCAAGGACCCCAAAAGACCCATCCGGGCACCTGGGCTGAGGACCAGCCCTTGTGGCGGGTGCAGAGATCCCACCTCAGGAACACAGCTGGGTATCCGTATCCCTCCACTGTTTCCACCACGTGAGGCGGGCCAGTAGGGGGCGCT
>NW_017729027.1:30156968-30165042 GCF_001723915.1 Gavialis gangeticus | reverse complement strand
GGGGTAGGGTAAACTAGGGTACAGGATAGAGCAATATCTAGAAATCCTAAAGAGCAAACAGTCTGGCTGTGGTAGCCTTTTGATTACACATCTGTGTTACTGCCAGCTAAATATCTAATCAGATTGAGTAGCTTACTCACAAGCATCTTCCAAAGGCAGGTGAAGTTTCCCTTTGGAGGCAGGCAGTTCCTAGCTCGTGAGTTTGGGGGCAGAGAGCCAGTTTCAGATGTTAAGGCTTCTCTGTCCCCTGCCTGGCTGCTGCGTCACCTCATGGCCAGAGAGGACAGACCGCCTCCTTCCCCGTCCTAACTTATAGAGCCCCTGTGACCTCATTCACCGAGGTCAGCCCCAGTTGGCTGTCAGCCAACCAATTTGAAATGCATCACCTGTTACCGGGCAGATTCCAGCTCCCCAGGTAGAAACCCCTTACCCAGGTAAGTGATGCAAGTCACGTAAGCAGAGGGAGCAGGTTTCCACCTCCCTCAGGAATGCAGCCAGCTCAAGTTCCCTAAAGAGACAGGCTGAGGGTGTGGTCCCCTGTGTGCTGGGTCCATCCTAACTGAATGGTCACAGCACAGAGATTTAAATCACAGTGTCACAGGGCAGAGATTTTTGGGGAGAAACCAAGGTGACATTCTGCCACAGCCCTCCCCTAAAATAGCTAAGTCTTTGCCCCACATCTGGGTGGCTCTACCCTAACCAGGAGAATTTCAGGTGTGGGGGGAGGGGGATGAAGATTACCTCCCCAGCTTCCTGTGTTCTTAGAGGGTGGAGCTGCCTAGTTCTGGGAGGTATGATTACCCCAGGGTCACTGCAGTTAATGGCTGGCTGCACTACGCTGGAAGCATAGCCACCAGGCAGAGAGAGGTGAAGCCTAGAGAGGCATGCTTCCCCAGATTCCATGCTCTCACTATAGTTAACCTCCCTGTTCCACGCCTAGAGGAGCACCAGAGTCCTGGCCCCTGGCAACACCCCTGCTCACAGAGCCCTCTTGTAGCAAGTCACAGGTGTGCCGGTCTGAGACAGCATTAAGCTGTCAGGCTGTGGTGTTGAAGCCAGGCCCCTGTCCTGCCTGGCACAGCTGCTCATCCTGGTCTGCCACCTCTTCAACAAAAGACCATAGCAGAAGCATATGTCCAGACCCCTCCATCTGGTCCTGGGTTCTGCTGCTACCAGGTCCCTGGAAAACTCTCCAGATACCTGAACTCACTTGCCCATGGACCCCAAATTTGGCCTGACCCTTTGGATACCTGAACTGATTCTGGTTTGATTTCTGGATACCCAGTCCAGCTGGCCTCCTGAACTCATGGTCTATCGGACCCTGTGCTTTAAGGGTCATGATTTAACTTACGAACTTCCTAATATTCTTTAATTTTACATGCAAAAGTTCAACTACCTTTTGGTTTGACATATATACTACTACACATGACCATGTTTCTGATGGGAATGTCATAGCCTAATATTGGTGGGGGGTCAACCTGTGACATGGATGCCACAACTAGCTGAGGCAGCTCTGTGTGTGGCACCTTGCATATGAGAAGACAGGCACCTCAACAGCTGATTGGGCAGAAGAAGGGGAACAGAGTAGCACTGAGGGAGGGAGGCAGGGCTAATTTGTGGCACTCCGACCAAAAAAGCTAGGACTCATTTGTGCAATGTCTCCTCTTGCATCTTCACTATATAATAAATTACCATGTTATAGTTTAACCAATCTGATAAAGCCAAAGATGATTCTGTGTTTCTGTGTTGTATGCAAAGATTTGCATAGCTCAGTAAAACAAGAGACAGGTTTATAATACGAGACTACACCTGTTGTAAAAGGGAAAGAACAAATAGGTGCACGTATGAAAAAGGAACATTTAATAGCTTTGGAAAAATTATTTATACTATTGACACTTGAAAGAGGTGCTTTAATACTTGGTATGAAATGAAAATGTTATAAGATAACATTTTATATCTTAAAATAAGATATAAATGTTACCCACTGCTTATAAGAAGCACATACGTTTTTAAATGGCTCTAACTTTTTTTTGATTAAGTCAGAAAGTTTTTAAAGCCAATTCTTGCATCAATGGGAACTTCTGAAACCAACTGATAAAATACTAAGTGGTGTATAATTCTGAGGCCTCTGCAAGTGTCTGTAATAAAAAGAAAAGACAGTAAATGGATACATGAAAGGGCCATGTTGCTTTGTCTGACATCATTGATACAATGACAGCTTGACATGTTTTTAAAACGTTTGTCATCAGCTATTATAGTTCTAACAATGCTGCTTCGAAAAATGTGTATTAAAAGTATTTAAAAATATTTACAGAATTCATTGCATGCAGCTTTGTATATATTCAACAATGCACCACTCACTTTTTCTTGTATTTTTAGCTGTCATTACTATAATATGCATTAAACCTGTATTTCAAGATAGTAATACACACCATACAGTAATTTCAATTTCTGTGTTTTATCATATTTGGACACATTACTAATAGCCTGTACTAAGGGTGGGGTTAGGTATAACTTTTAGCATATAGGGTATGGTCTAAAGAAATCAAGAAATTGGGATCCTATGATCCCAGCTGACTTCCTGCCCTTTGGGTAGGGGTCTGGACTCGATGATCTTCTGAGGTCCCTTCCAGCCCTAATATCTATGAAATCTACGACATAATAAAAATGCTTTAGATCAGGGGTACTACTAATTCAGAATTTGTGTAAATCTTGTCATAAAATCTGATTTTGAGATTATTAAGTCCCTGTGACAACAGTTATAACTTTCTGGATGCATTAGATTCCCAGGACTCTCTTAAAACTCTCTCCATAATATTTTGGAATATCTGTCAACCTGGAGCTTTTTGGTGTAACAATGAAGATTCATCCATTCAAAAGGTCTACTGCAAAAACAGATAATATATATATAGGACAGATTGATATTAATATGCAAACCACTCAGCTGCCTAAAATGAAGTATCACATTTAACATATTCAGATCAGGCTTCTTAGGCATTCTGGGGATGATAGTCATTACTTGCTGTGCCTGTGCCATATTATGAGCATATTCCAGCAAATCAAAGTGTGTCTGCACACTCCACTTATTTGAAATCTGCACAGCTATTCTGAATAACTAAGATATGTGCCAACCATATTTGTGCAAAAAGGCAATGAATTCTACTATAACTATAATGCAGTCCACTCTTAATTAGCTGTTTGTCTGTAAACCCAATTCTGAAACTTTCCATCTTGCAAGTAATCCTTATTCATACAATTAGTTCTATTGCCTCTTTTAGTCAGCATTTTTGATGAGACCATCAGAATCAATATTGGCTAGTAATATTTTTAAGTGCTTCTACGGTCAGTGTGGTCTATTTGCAAGATATATTTTCTGCTGTTGAAAATAGAATAACTATTATAAGATTGTTGCCTTATAAGAATACATGAATCCTGGTGAACATAAACATGACATTTACATAGGTATGGGCATATAATTAGCAAAGCATATTGATTGGTTGTACCTATAAAAGTCAAACAACAAGAGATCAAGACAATACTTTACTTTCATGTTATTGTCTGAAATGCAGGGAAGTCATGCATGATACTAACTTTACCCTTGCATTACCTGCTCCCCAAGGAAAAGGTTCTGCTGGATTTTTGTCATTTTTATTTCATCTTTCTTAACATATGCTATAAGAGAATAATTCTCAAAATAAGAAAAGGAAAAACATTTCTTATATAATATCTTGAAGACTGAGCTGAATATAGAAGCCATGGATGTAACTGCGTGAAGAGGGCATCTGATTACCTGGGAAAAATCCTGGGGGCTTCTGTGGAGAAACAAAAATGGACAACAAAGATATAAGCAGAAAAAATAACAACTTGTTAAGATATTACTGGCTTCTATGAATGATATACTAACACACAGCTTTGTAGTTAAAAGGAAAGGTAACATGGCATTGAAGCTAGTTTTCAATTTCATTTTCTAAATAGGGCCATTAATCAGGTACACATTAATAATGGTAAAAAGAATTTTGCTTGTCTTATACAAGCATCTCAACATGTGGCATAGGAAGAAACCAAACATCCAGGACAGAAAAATGGAAGATGCTCTACCTTGGGAGATAAAACCCACATCATACTTATAGGCTAAGCAGTGCTACACTCACTAGCACCATCACCGAAAGAGACTTGAGGGTCCTGATTGACCACAAGATGGACATGAGCCACCAATGCAATGCCGCAGCCCGAAAAGCAAATAAAACTATAGCTTGCATCTCCCAACGCATGTCAAGCAAGACACAAAAAGTCATCCTCTCACTTCCCTCAGCCTTGGTAAGGCCGCAGCAGGAGTACTGCATCTAATTCCACACTTTAGAAAGGATGCGGAGAAGCTTGTGAGAGTCCAGAGGAGAGCCACACACATGAATAGAGGTCAAGGGAACAGGCCTTATAAGGAGAAACTGACAGGCATGAGACTCTTCAGCTTGGAGAAGTGAAAGCTCAGGGGTGACTTGGTGGCAGCCTATAAGTATCTAAGGGGTGTGCATCAGGAACTGGGATAACATCTGTTCACCAGGGCACCCCAAGGGAAGACAAGGTCTAACAGTCAAAAACTACTGGAAGACTGTTTTAAACTGGACATAAGGAAAAACTTCCTTACCATCCAAGTTTCCAGAATCTGGAACAGACTGCCCCCAGAAGTGGTGCAAGCACCTACTCTGGATACCTTTAAGAAACACTTGGATGCTTATGTTGCTGGGATGATCTGACCCCAGCTGACTTCCTGCCCCTTGGCTGTATCCAATGATCTCACTTTAGCTTTTATTTTCCCAGAGCAAACTTTACTAACACACCTAAAGTTCTGTACTGAATTTGCTCCAAGGCAGTGCCATCTTGGCTGATGTGAGTGTCTTGGCTGGTGTGGGGAAAATGGCCAATCCAGCTGGCAGCCAGAGTCCGTATCCCAGCAGGCCCTGGTGATCCCAGCCACTGCTGTGCTCAAGGCTGGGGTTGCCATGGAGACCAGCCCCAGCCACACTGGCAGGGAGCACAGCAGAGCAGGACAGGGGGCTGCTCGGGAACTGCTGGGATATTGTGATGGGGGCAGCATGCTCTGGAGCCAGGGCAGAGCCGTGATCTGTAGCCTGCATGCTCTGGGCAGGGGTGCGCAGGCAGGAGATTCTAGTTCTGCCCCTATTCCAGACCAGGCTGTCGCTGTTGCAAGGAGCCAGGGCAAAGCCACGATGCCCTGCCTGCACATGCCTGCCGGGAGCATGCAGGCTACAGTTTGCAAGCTTCCCCCATCACAAGATCCCAGCAGCTCTGGAGCAGCCTCCTTACCTGCTCTGCTGACTGGGACTGGTCTCCATGGCAACCCCAGCCTTGCACTTTCACAGGCAGCTGCAGCTGGGTCTCCATGGAGACAGCCCCCAGCCATGAGCAGGGGTAGTTGGGAAATGGAGTGCACTGCCCCCCAGATCCAGCTCCTGGGCAGGACTCTGCCTGTTCCTGATCATCTTCTCACATCTATGGATGTTTGGGATTAATAAATTTAATAAGTTAATGAAGGGGCTCCGCTTTGGAGTGCCTTCATCTGAATCCTCATGTAAGAAGGGTTCATTTGTCACACAATCGGGCATTTAATGAATCACTCTGCAGCCATGCACTTCTGTGAGTATATGGCTGTAGAGTGCTTGATTGTGCAACATAACATCACTTCTGCCAGTGCCTTCAGTCTATATGTCTGAGTTCCTCGAATGTAAAATGGGGATGAGTACTTCTTTCTCTTACAGGTTGTTTTAAAGATAAATATATTATGGTAGTGGGGCAATATAAGCATGGCAATATAAGAGACACTGCAAGCATATTGTATAAGTTAATGCATTCAGATAAATGACAGGCTTAAACCCTAGGAGAGTGAGAACATTTTGTATATACTTAAACAGAATTGCTATTACGTTCTCTCCCTTCATACCTTCCTGGGAAGGACTTCTGTAGTGAAATACAAAATGTCCTTTGATTCCCTTTTTTTTCCCCAGACAAAAGAATCACAACACAAATCAAAGCAAACAGGACGCAAAACCTGATTAGCCAAAAGAAGTCAAAAGCATCCATCAAACTTTGTATAAATCATTCTAATTTTGTACATTCTTAAAAAAAGTAATTTCCAGTTCAAACTCTAAATTAATTTTAATGCATCCTAATGGGAAAAAATGATAAAGAACATAGATTTGTTCACCCTGTTGGAATGATTTATGATAAGAAGGAAAGGCCACTTTAATTTTTAAATCTGCAACTCATTTCTAAGAAATGTCTTATGAACAAGAATTAAAGGCTCATTAGGGTTAACTAGCTCAAACTGCAAATAGTAATTACACCAATTTCGCTAACCTCTTTTAGTAACTATAATAGCAAGTGGCATGCAGAAAAAAAGAACAAATGAAGAATTCAAGGGGTAATATGATGGAATGAGATGTACAAAGAGAAGAAGAATGGGGAAAGTATTGTGAAGCATATTATCTGACAGACAAGCTGTCAGTCCATGAAGAAGTAACACATTAAATCTAGGTACACTGGTACCTCAGAACTAAGAAATCTTCTGGGCTGGAAACTTGTCATCAAGGCACATGTAACGGGCCCCATAGATTGCAGGGGGGACTGCAAAGCTGTGTCAGGACTATAGTGCTAAAAATCTAGCTTGCTAAACACATCAGACTTATAAGCTTAACCAAGTTTTAATTAAAGTCAATGAGTGGGAAAGAAACTTTGGAAAACTAAGACTACATAGTTGCAGGTTTCTGAAAATGACACAAAATACATCAGAGATGCTTGGATCAAAGATGACTGCAGAGCTGAGCTGGGTCACGTCCTCCTGCTAAATGGCATACAAGAAAAACATTCATTTTCTGGTACCATCACAAGCAAAGCCATGAGACAAACAGTTCCTGCTCCAAGAAGCACCAGGGACTCAGACACTGAAAATACATGAACACACAATCCTTTATTTAGCAGTATTGCTTCATCTGAACAGCTCTAATGTCCTGACTGCAGGACCAGTCTCATCCAAGATGAAAGCCAAGGAGGGTATTGAATAGGGAATCAGTCACTCTAGATATCCGGTTAAGTGCTCTCGCTTGACAGCATCACTTCTTCCACTGTCAGAGACAGGATACTGTGCTAGATGAACCATAGGTCTAACCCAGTATAGAACCTCGTAGGTTCTTATGTCCATTATTAGGGGCTGAATGCACAAACTTTTAGAGTAGATCCATCACAAAAAGATCAATAGAATAGCAACTAAGAAAGACAAGTAAAAAATACCAATGAATTAGATCACTAATTCATCCTTTCACAAAACTAGCAGAATTTGGGCCAGATCAAAACGAGGACTCGGGTGGACTTTAGTCATCTACATCTAAAACATAAATAATAATAATAGTAATAAGCCCTGCTAATTGGTTGCTTTCTCCTGAAGACACTTGGACTTTCTAGGTGCCTCTGCAATGAACAGGCTCCCCAAACACAGTGTATACCTTTTACATTAGACAGATACTAGGGTGGAAAATCAGAAATAATTCTGAGAACAAAAGCTGGAACTCAGGACTTTCCCTCCCCGCTATAGATTTAGGCTTCTTTTCACTCGCTTACCTTCTGGCCCTATGAATATTGCAATTTTTTTGTTGTTCATAGAATCATAGAATCATACAAGTAGGGTCAAAAGGGACCTTGTAGATCTTCAAGTCCAACCCCCTGCCTGGGCAGGAGAAAAACTGGGCTCAAATGACTCCAGCCAGGTAGGCATCAAATCTCTTCTTAAAGACCCCCAGGGTAGGAGCCAGCACCACTTCCCTTGGAAGTTGGTTCCAGATCCTAGCCGCCCTGACTGTGAAGTAGTTCTTATGGATGTCTAATCTAAACCTACTCTCTAAACACTTATGGCTGTTATTCCTTGTTATGCCAGGGGGCGCTAGGAAAAACAAGGTCTCTCCCAAACCTTTCTATAAACCTAGTGAGTTTACAGACGGTCACCAGGTCCCCCCTCGGCCCTCTCTTGTGAAGGCTGAACAGGTTCAGGTCCCACAGTCTCTCA
>NW_017729027.1:30154448-30155364 GCF_001723915.1 Gavialis gangeticus | reverse complement strand
GTCAGGGTTGCCCCTGGCCATGTCATTCGTCCCCACGTGAATGACAACTGTGGGGTACTTGTTGCTGATGCAAGCTGGGCCAAGGTAGGAAGGAATGAGGTTTCACTCAACCATAGACCTGAGAGGTATGGGATGGGAGTTTCAATCTCTTCCCAGTGAAAGGACCTAGAACTGAGGTTTCATCCTCCCACCTGGGTGCTATATGTAGTTATGTAAAAATGGGCAACAAGACCATCCTATTTAAAAACAGTGAGTCCTGCTGCTGCCTGCAGAGATGCATTCCAGGCCATGAATCTCAAGTGGTTGGAGGTACCTCCCTTGCAGGTCTGGCTCAGGCATATAAGGTCCAGGAAGAGGCAGGAAGTCAGATGTAGCGCTCTCCAGTTTGTATTTCTGATGATTAGCCAGCTCTAGATGTCTCCCCATTGAGCATGGGGATTTTTTGGCTTGCTCTTCTCAGGTGCCTCACTTCCCAATATATAGTATTGAGAACCCACATGTCTGGGTTTTGAATTTCATGTCCAGGGAAATTTAATGTTAAGGTGAAATATACATAACTAAACCAGGCTCTTGCCAAACATGGAATCTGGCCACTTGTGAGAAATTGCTAATAGAAAGCATTATCGAAAGAGAGAAGATGTGAAGCCATTGTGGCCAAAAGAAGGTAAGGAGAGAGTGACAAAGACAGCATTGGTCAGTGTGATGTGTAGCTTTGTCACACGAGCAGACTAATGCTCTTTGTACGCAGCATGGCAAAAGGTAGTTTTAAGGAGGCATTTCCAAAGCAATGAATATAAGTTTCCCTCAATTTATGCAGTGCATGCATTCCCAGAGAATGGTGCATAAATCAAATTTGCATAAAGCAAACCCACTTTATAATGTAACAAATAGGGATAGGTTCCAATGGCTGTGAGGG
>NW_017729027.1:30143091-30149448 GCF_001723915.1 Gavialis gangeticus | reverse complement strand
AGGGAGGGACTGAGGCTGGGACTAGGGAAGGGACAGGCCACACTAAATGCCAGGAACCGCCTGGTGCCGCTGCTGTTCTGGGGGCACATGCCCCTTGGGAAGAGCCTGGCACAGCCTCCCAGCCCGCAGCCCTCCCAGGGGGTATGGAGCAGCAAGAGGCACACCCCCCACCCACTGATGGTTCCCTCTGCAGCTGGTGCCAGCTGCTCCCAGGGCCACTGCAGCAGGGACTGGAGTGAGTGGGGCACTAGCCCCATGGCCCTTTCCCCTCCCCCCACAGACTTACCTGCTGGGGGGGGGAGGGGAGCCTTTGCCAATCATATAGGAGCAAATTTACCTCGCATATAATGAATTACGGATCTAAAAATGCTCATCACATAAGAGCAAATTCACATATACAGAACCTGCATAAATCAAGGGAAACCTGAATATTGTGGTTTATGGGGAGCAACTTTGAAGTATAAGGGGCATCACAGAAGAAAACTTGAAGCTGCTTGTTTGACATTTTAACAAGGAGTCTGGCATTTTGGGTCTATCAGAGGGAAAACTTGACCTTCAAGTACTGAATTATGAAATATACACCATTAAAGTATGACTAGAAAAAACTGTTTGAGCTGGGAGAAAGGAAAGTGATACTACCATGCTGTTCAGCAACCTGTCACCAGATCAGCAATGGAAAGTAATGACAAATGTATGTAAAGGATCAATATGCAGTATATTTTTCCTGTTGGGTCAGGCCAGCCCCTGACAGATAGCTGAGGAGTCTTTTTCTTAATCTGGCCACATTTGGAGCTGTTTTGGTCATGAGCAGGTCCCAGCCCCATGCCCCGATCAAGTGATCAAGGAACAGAGCTTGGAAAGAGTAGGAGTAAGTCCCAGCCCCCCACTCTGATCTGCTCACTGCTAGATGCCCCACTAGAAGGTTGGGGCAGGGGGCAGCGGGCTGGGGGCTGGGACTTGCCCCCTCCTTGCCGCAGTTCTTTCCAAGTCCTCTGTCCTTGATGGGAGAGCCAGGGCCAGGAGCTCCCTGCTGCTGGGGCATGGGGACTTTGACCCTGCCCCGGCAGCAGGCAGCCCCTGGGGACAGGGTGTAATGTCCCAGTGACCAGGAGACAGCTGTCTCCTGGCCCGGTAATCCCTGCCAGCCCCTGAGCTAGCACCCAAGGGGAGACTAGAGCTGTACATTCTCACTGCAGGGCCCCAGGAAGTGGGAGCAGTTTGCTGCCATTGGCAGCAAATCTGCTCCTGCTTCCCCACATGTATAGACACCTGTGGCCTGGGAGCATTTACTCATGAGTAGTTTACTGATCCTGGTTCAAATGTATGTACAGATGCGCCCAGTTATACCTTAAATTTGTGAAACAGTAATGCATTTTTTCTTTAATCTGCCCCAAATCAGTTATCTTCATTTCAGAACAAGAAATAGAAGTACCTTTATTCTTTTTCTTTAAAAGAAAATGTGATTTTGTGTTCCAAGCAGCTTCTTCCTTTTTAATCAAAGCTTGTTTCAACACGTTGAGTTCACAGAGCTTTAATTACCTATAATATAAAGATTAGCATACTTACAGACTTAAGTCATAGTCATGGGGTCATAAAATAGTGTCAGAGGTTAGTCTCTTATGTACAGTATGCAGTTTAATCTATCATAGGGTCTAATGAAGTAGACTTGACTGAAAATTTTCAGCAAAACAGATTTTTGTCAGAAAAAGACAAAAAAATTGTTTTCTTGATGTATAACAAACCACAAGCAGGTTTCTATCAGAAACTTCCATAGTTTACTGCTGTTTTGGCTCATGGTTAGGTCAGAAGCCAGACTTCCATCCTCTGTAGCTACAGTCATCCATAGGCACTAGACCTTGATGTGGTATCACAGAAGTTGTAAAATCCAAGGCTCCTGCTAAGGAACTGTGAGACTCAAAGCCTTATTAGCCCAAGCTCTTGCCTTGGCTGGACTCCAGATCCATAGCTAAGAGTGTGGAAGCCCTAAGAACTCTAGCCCAAGCACCCTAGCTTGTGCCAGGGCTTTCAAGGCTTTCAGACTCTCTGCCATGGATCTGGAAGCTTGGAAGCCTTAGGGAATCTCAAAGCTTTTTGTTGCAGGTCTGGGTGGCTCTAGATGCCAGCTCTACTCTGACTCCCAGGCCTTCTAGCCTCTCAGCTGCCCATCAGTTCACTCCGACTGACTGGGATGTAGGAGCCTAGATGCTCTGGGAACCATGGTTGAGCCAATACCTTAGGGCTTGAATTCCCCAGCTGTTTAATTTCAGCATTTTCTAAAATAAAACACTCTAATCATTTCAAAATGGTTTCCCCCCCCGTGGGAATTTTGGAAGGTCTACTTCTATTCTGAGATGGAACAAAAATTATAGTTTTAGAATTTTAGAATTTCCCACAGAATGAAATTTCTGACTTCCAGTCAGCTCTACTCCGTACTACCCCATAATGCTCTCTGACTGTGATTTGATGCTCCTCAGTAAAGGATGAACGTGGGATTTTGAATCCAAAGCATAAAGGAATTATTTCAGCACTGTTTCATATTGCTTCAGCCTTGAATAATTAGCCTGTGGTCCGTTTTCTTCCAACTACTTGCCATAATCTTTGGTAGACAATCATCAACATCCACTGAATTTTTATCAGGCTGAATTTATTTGTTGTCCCAGGCAGAACATGAAGTAGATACAGTAATATATCATGGGAAAGAATGTATTTGATAAAACAATCTTTTGCTAGGGAGTAAACCCACATAAATGTAGTAAGGAACTATACACAGAATGTCATACTTCAAATCAGTGGGTGTGTCTACATGAGATGCTACATCACCATAGTGATGAGCTACAGCAATAAAGCTCATTGCTATGGCGACATAGCAACTGCAGGCACAAACTGTAATGCGCCTCATTGCTACTGTGCAGTAGGGTCGGAAACAACCTGTGTGCTGCTGGGACTGTGCAGTAGCAACAGTTATTGGACAGTCATTTAGTACCTACTTTAGTGACAACTGCGCAGTAGGGCACGTGTGTAGATGCACCCAGTATTTCCTAAATATGGAGGCCTGGAGGTCTGATTTTTTAAAAAACCTATGGTTGCTTTGCCTTTCTCCAAGAGAGTGAAGGGGACTTAAAATGTACCAAAACCTTTCTGTTTAACATTTTAGTTAATGATACATATATTACTTAATAACAGACTGTTAGTTAGCTTTACTGAGCTATTCTATAATGTATTGTTACTGTTTTGGAAAGAAAATATTCATGAGTGATGTTTTTACTCATAAAGCACAGTCTGACAAATCAATCAAAAAGGCCTATAAGAGCTTCATAAGCTAAAACTTTTATCTACTTAATGTTTCTCTAATACATCATGCAATTGCATCTGTAATACCTTTTGCCATTTTTCCATTAAGAGTATTTGAATGTCTTATTTTTCCCATGATTTTAGTTAACAATAGTTAATACACATTGTAAATTCCTTTTTCAAAAATGTTCTCGTTTTTGGGGCTGCTCCACAGATAGGACTTCAATGATGTCCAATCATGTATGCATAGTGCTCTCTTCTATCATAAAATACATGAGATCTATAATTTCAGCTTTGATGCATGGCTGTAGAAGTGCTGAGATTAAAAAGCCTTGAGGTGATGTTGAGTTCATTATAGGAAACTGGCAGTGCTTCTTCCACCAGATAAAAGAAATTTAATTACTGGCATCTACAGGAGACAGTTGTGTCTACTTTGAATGTTATGATTTCTTTTATAACCTAGCTGGTTATAATTTCCGAGCTGTGCAGTCTTCCCAAATGGATAGGGTACTTCAGTCTAGCTTTTCAGCAAGAAATCATCATAACAGAAATGTCTTTCCTTTATTTCCTTATCACAAAAATAAATATGAATCTGCTGCTTGAAAGGTTTTTGAAGCCTGATGGCAGAATTTCAAAGGCCTTATTTATTTGAGATTTTGAACAAAATTCTCATTGTTTATTGCCTCTGTTCATTGACTCTTTGTCTAACATAGAAGAGAACAGAATCAAAATCTCTGTGGGAATTTGTTTATTTTATTTATAATGTTTAAAGTGTTCTTTATCATCATAATTCTACAGCTTTATAAATGGATTTCATTTTGCTCTAAAAGAAACAGCAAGGCACAATCAGAGTCAGCAGATAAACGTCATGCCCGATAAATTAAATGTAAAGAAAAATGTAATCTGATGATCATGTTTTCCTAAAGAAATCAGACTTTTACATTTAGAGCTCTCTCTTCAAAAAATAAACAGAATCAATGGAAGTCCTGTCAAGAATAAAATGAAGGACTCATAGTCAGAAATTAACTATAAAACAGTTTCCTTACAAACTATAGTGCAGGGTGAAATAAATGGCAATGTTTTGTTACAAGATGCATGCATATGTAGTGGTATATATTCTTTGCTTTTCCTGGGATTCTAAAAATCATTTTCCAAATCACTCTCAAAAGAACCTAAGTTCTTTGAATGAGGATGGACTTAAGCATCTGTTTACATTTTAGGCACTGATCTTTGCTGTGTTGTAGGTGTAGTGGCAGAATGATTAAGCCTTTCACTGGTGCAATATATGTGTGATTTTGAAGCCTGTTCTGAAATCAATCCAAAAGCTGTTTGTGGTTGACCCAGCTATGAAAGGCTACTAGCCAAATCCTTTTCCCCTTTTCACTTGCCTAAATGGTGATTATGTAGCTGCATAATTAAGTTTTAATACATCTGCATACTTTGAGATTTAGTGTAGCTATGCTGTCCTCATACTATGCATATTCAATAGGCTTCATTATCTCCCAGGGGGGATGGAACTGCCAAGGTCCACATGTAATGCCAGGCAAGTCTTGTAACTTTAGTTATAGAAAAAACTTAAATACTATAGTTGGTGTTAGATGCTTATTGTTTGGGGCACTTGCCCCAGAAGTAGGAGATAGGTAGTAGGCTAACTAGGGGTTTAAACCTGTATTTCTTGCTTCCCAGTAAAATACTCTAACCAGAACACAGGTTAGGCATTACCCAGAGTACCCCCAATAGAGGTCAGATGCAGGCCTGCAGGTGTTATTTCCCCCATGAACCAAAAGGCAAGGTATTAACAGATACCACTTGTATTTTATTGTGCTTATACATTTTATTGTTTTATAGACAATAATCTTACATTTTCCCAGGCTTGTCAACCCAGACCAAACTGACTAAGCTATGACTTTGGACAAGTAGCCCCTCAAACACTACTCAAATACAAAAGATTACTGAATGTTTACATCAGGGTCATTTACAATGCCTTAAGAAGGCAGGGTGAATTTGCTCCTTACAGAGTAACAAAAGTATGTGTGTATATATGTGATGGGCTAGCTGGTAGTGATTTAGCCCAGGGGTTTTGAAAGGGTAAAAGATGATTCAAGGGCTTGGGATTCCCTTTCCTCACCGATCAGGCCCCAGAGACTCACCTTCTGTGTCCCCTGATTGGTCCCTTGGGTCACCTGGAGTGGGATAAAAGGGGCAGTGCAGCTTACTCAAGAGAGACCAGCGAGAGACCACAAGGAAGGAGTTTCAAAGAGCTGGCAAGAGCTGGGCCAGTGGGGTGGGAGCAGTTGCCCCAGAACAGCCTGAAGGAGCAGGACCTGCAGGCAGCAGCTGTACCCTCAGCAGCGCGGCATGCAGCTGGCAGGAGAGGCTCCCCACTGGCCTCCAGGATCTCCTATGAGAAGCTGTGGCCAGCAGGAGAGGCTTCCCAGCTCCAGCAAGGATCTGAGCAGTGACTTGAAAGGTTCTCAGCTTTGCTTCCAGCTCCTCCAATAAGAGGCCAGGCAGCTTGATATGAGACCAGGGCTCCTGGAAGGTCAAGACTCCTTGAAGCTTGGAGCAGTGCCAGCACTGGTGGCTGTGTGGTAGTTTCTGCACACCCTATGGGAGATCTGAGTTCGTCTCAGCTGGTGCGAGTGAAGTGACAGGGAGAAATTCTTGTTGCAGTGGAAAGGGGTCATTGTGCTTTCCCCCCCTCTAGGTACTTTGGCCCTCTTTTCCTTCTTATTTGATGTTTTGTATTTTGTGCCTTTTATATTTCGCCAACCAGTATTGTTTGTTCTGCTGTTTGTGTTTTATATTTTGTTAACCCTGTCTTTTGTAAACTGGATGAATATGTCTATGATTGTAAGTGTCTAACCCTTGTTGAATCCTGCCCCCTCAGGGCATTGTAGTGTCCCCTATACCGCCTGGTTTACACTGGTTATGTTCCCAGTACTGTTCTCTCATTAAAAGGTATATGGTTAAGTCCCCATTAGTGATCTGGCTCTGCTCTATATCAGGAGGAGAGTCCCTACACCTCCCACAGCACTTGTGCACCTGCTCTGATCCCTTCATATA
>NW_017729027.1:30127881-30142909 GCF_001723915.1 Gavialis gangeticus | reverse complement strand
TATATATATATATATATATAAAACCTGGGTGGTGCTCCAAGAGGTATCCCCTCTCCAACTGAAGGGATCAGAGCAGGTGCACACATGGCCCACTGTAGCCATGAAAAGGAAATGCAATCATATCTTCCTTTGGCATCATTTCAGTGCTGAAAAAGTCTTTACAGAATGAAACAATGCACAATTGAGAACACATCACAGGAAGGAAGAAGTACAAATATCAGTAGAGTTCAATGAATTCAAGTTGGACAGTCCTAAAGTGAATAAACTGCTGAGAAAGACAAAGTTGTACAAGAAGGTATAATTAGGTTTTCAGGAAGATTAGATGAAAGAGCAGACATCACCTCCACCAGCAGCTGATACTGAATTTTTATGTTAGTATTATTTGTTACTTTCCTATTAATATGATGTGTCTGAGCAGTGTCTTTAAAATAATTTCAGTCATGCCTATGCATGTGAAATGGGCTTCTGGTGCTAGTGCTAGTGTCCCAAGAGATTGTTTAAATTCTTTAAGCACTTTAGCCTGTAAAGGGAATTTAGAGGTTATGCAGATGAGATTGGAATCCATGTGCACTAGACAGACTTTGAGGTATACCGCTCTGAATGCATGGGCTGACAAAAAAGGAACGTGGTACCTAGCTGATTTTAGGTGGTGATAGCAACACATTTTACCAGTTGGTTCCCATTGAGGATCCTGGATCTTGCAGCTGTTGAATTGTTTGCTTAACTGTTAGGAGGTGCTCATACAGGAGCAGGTTAACACCTTTGAAATACTGGATAGAATGGCAAGCCAAGAGGCAGCAAAAAAAAGAATCTCTCCATCATTATTCATGTCCACTGGGGAGACTACCAAGATATAGTTCAAGTGAGACAGAACCTGCTTGCACTAGATCTGGAACTGGCAATGTAGGCAGAGGTCCATGCTCAGTGGCAAGCCGTGAGAAAATCCTGTTTGCAAAGACAATTTAACAGGTGAATTCAAACAGGTGAAGGGAGATAACATACTATATAAATTTAAGCCAGTTTACACATAGAATTACAAGTCTAGAAGCATAAATTAAGGTTTCCTTGAAGATACTGGATATTAATTCCCAGATTCAAAATAAATCCTTTGTAGAAAATTCAAATGTTTGCAAGTAAAGTAGGCAAAAAATGGATAATATCCAAATGCAAGCTATTAATAGTCATGTCAGAGGTCAGTAAGAAAGGGCTATTTCCTTAGGATTCCAGGCCAGATGACATTTGCAAACAATGGGGAAGCAAAGGCTGCTAGAGGTGGAAATGCATATGCAATATAGCCACCATCAGCAAGTATTATAAATTCCTTGGGAACAGCTGCTATTATTTGTCTGGAGACAGCAATGGATGAAAAACCATGATGTTGGACTCAGGATCTGACATAGGTTTGATCCATGAAAAGCTCCCGGTTATTAAGGGAAGAAAAGTTTGTTCTTCAGGAATTAAATTGATGCCTACTAATCATAAACCGCTTCAGAGGATAAGATAAATGCTGTTTCCATTGAACTTGGGCTCTCTTGATGAAACTGATGTTTGCTGGAAGGGACCAATAATTCTAGTGCTGTTGTATTGGGAATGTATTTAATCCAAGGCTTCACAAAAACTCTTGCTGAATATAGGTACAAAGAAATGTGGATGCTGGAGGCAAATCTTGCAGCTTCAGGGATGTCTTTGTTAGGCCTACCAGCTGAATAAATTGTTTCCTGTGGTGGCTCAGGCTAAAGTTATGGTGAAACCAAACTAATATGCATTAAAAATGGAAGACTGTTATAATGAACTTGTAGGAGTGTTTTAAGCTACAAATATCCAGCAAGGATCTCTGTTTATCAGAGCTCTGTTTAATCAGGCCAGAGGATAAATTCTTTATAAAAGTAACACATATGATTTACCAAGAGGTACAACTAGTGAAAAATTAACACCAGAGAGAGAGTATAGTGCAGCTAGTGTTTCAGATGGCCAAAGGCCAAGAGCTGTAAAAAAAGATTATTCAGAAAAAGAGGTAAGGGTTGACTTGATGAAAGCATTCATAGAATACAATAAAAGATGGCAAATAGATCAGATGCATTTAAAGTAAGCTAATGTATTCAAAAATAATGAAGAGCTTGGAAGATATGATATAATTCATTAAGGAATAAGTAACCACACAAACAAAAGTTGGAGAACAACCAAATCAGTAGCAGTTCTTCAGAGAAGGATCCAGGGGTTACAAACTGTATATGATCAGTAATGTCACAGTGTTATGTGACACACATGGCCATGGCCCATGCAGTTTTCAGCCCGCTGTGCCTTAAGATGCACAGGGTGATCTATGTCACAAGTTTTTCCTGTCAGCAGCTTGAGGTACAGTTCACCCCACACCTCTGATCTTATCTTCTTGAAACTTGGCAGGCTTTGTGGCCTCACCAGGGGCTACCACTCCAGCAGTTTTCACCTCGCTGTGTTATAACAAATAGACATGATTTGAGTTTTGCTTTCAGGAATTTGGGGTGCAATTGCACCAATCTTCTTGAAAATTGGCAGGTATCATGCTGTCAGCAGAAACTACCGTCTCTGCAAATTTCATCCAAAGCAGACAACAAAGATCAAAGTTATAGCTATTTCATTGATTCCCTATTATACCCAATTATACCCTATGGCCAGATCTCCAAAGTGGCTCTGAAGCTTTTCCAAAGTGCTTTGGAGGCTCCAAACCACTTCGGGAAGCCTAACAAAGCCAGTGCTTTAATCTACACATGCTGCTTCAGATGATGAAGCATCCGAAGCTTCTCCAGATCCGAAGCATGGTCTGAAGCCTTGCACAGTCCTAACAGAACCAAAACACATGGTTTTTACCTCAATGGAGTAAAGTTATCCTGATCAGTGCAGGTGGCACCTCCAACACTAGGTAGATGTGTGTGAAGTAATTATGTTTTGTTTTATGTTATCTTTGATCAGGGAAGGCTAGAAGGAAGTTCAATCCTGCCTGTACATGCTGGAGGTATTATCTTCAGGCCCCCTCTACCCATGCGCCCCCTGCCACATGTGCATAACAGGAGGCATGATTGTAGGATTGTGCATTCGATCATATTGTACCTTTTTGCTGGTGCATGGAGAGCCTGATCATGGACTCCTCCTGCACCAGCAAAAACTGAGCTAAAAGCCCCACTCACACCAGTTGAGTGACTCCCTGTTGTGAGGGCCCCTCACCACACATCCTCAGGGATGGATGATCCCCACAGCAGTGATCTCCCTGCTGTGGTGATGCATGAAACTCCCAGAGCCAGAGGATCACCACAGAGAAAATCCCTCAGCCCCAGGATTGTGCAAAACCTCCAGGACTGGAGAATCACAATGATCCTCTGGCTCCAGGAGTTTCTTACATGCCTGGGGCGGGCAATTACCTAGTAGCAATCCGCTGGCCACAGGAGTTTTCTTGCACCTCTGGAGAAGTGGGATCACCCTTACAGTGAACCACCAGCCCAAGGGGTTACCCACACTTTTTGGAGCCCTAGGGATCACAGCTGTTGCAATCCCTAAGGCTCAAGGGTTCATGAAACCCCTGGACTCAAGATTGTGGCTGGCATGATTTTTAGAGCTCAGGGGTGAGTGAAAACCATGAACCCTAGAGATAGTGGCTGCTGTGACCCCTAGGGCTCAGAGGTTTTACGCTGTGCATGGTACACCCTGCTACACATGCAAATTAAAGCTTGATAGCAACCAGCTGTAAAGTTAGTACACATTTTCAAGGTCTAACATTATAGTTGGTTAGAGCATTTAATTGTGTGATAGATACTTTGCACATGTAGCTGGTCTCTAGGTAATTGAACAATTAACCAGTTAATTGTGCAATATCTGTAATATTTAGAGGGGGCCTCAGTGTTCAGATAAATCATTTCATTTCTACAGCTAAAATTATAGAAGACAATCTGGAGACTGGTGTTAGATGGTAGAAACAACCAAGAAGATTCTTACACCAGTCTTTGATAATAAGATTTTAGGAAAGGGAAGAGACTTGCATTAAACAAGCCCCATCAGAGAGACAAGATAACCTGAGATGTCTGTTTTGGACAAGACCTTGAAATAAATTAATAGCCTTTTGGGGTAATTTCTGAGAAGTATGATGTAATTAAGAAACATGTCAAAACATCTAGAACTGACACTTGTAGATGCCCCAAAATATAACTGTGTCCTGAAAGCTAGGACAAAACAAAAATGATGATAGTAGCTATAACAAGCAACATACGGATATTAGGCAGAACAGATGCAAGACAAGGGAGATTGATGTTGGGGTTAGGGACAGTGGAGCTGAATACAAGGGCTGAGTTGGGAAGAATGGTAACTGTAATGAAGTTGTGGGTGGAGAGAGAAGGCCATTCAAAAGGATTGGGGAAGTCAGTTAAAAGCAGACGTATCCATTTTAACGAACTACATAAAATATTAGGACGTTCCAGAGGAGGCCAGGTATAAGAAAGAACTCAGGACAGGGTGTAAAGAAAATGTTTGGTATAACTAGGAATTGAGGTTATCTTATAATGAAAGAGAGATGAAAATTACAATATCAAGCAAGAGTTAGAGAATAAAGGCAAGTAAAACATGAATGATCCTGAAGTGAAATGGTTTTGCCAGAACTTTAAAAAATGGGAGGAGGGAGTGTATGGGGGGAGGGTGTAATTAAAAATTAGAATATACCTTTCTGGCAGTCTTTTTATGCCAGAAAAATAATTCCTAAAGACTTTCTTATAAGTTCCATGTACATTATAATTCAGCCTTTTATCTCTTGTTGCATTGTTTTTTATAATTGTTTTTCCTCTGCTATTCTGCTGCTTCTTTTATCTGTCAGTCTTTTTATTTCACATTCAGTCTCCATTTTTCTTATCTCCTCATCACACTATATCTCTTTTCCTTCCTCATTTAAATATCATGATTCCTTCTTTCATCTCATCAAATGTATGTATTAAGTGTGACCATGATTTAATATATGGCCTTAAATATTTATTTCCACATCAGCTTACATAGTCACCTTTACATTGTTAGTCAATGCATATTAGTCAACATTCTTGACTTCAGTTGGAACAAAGTTAGGCTGATTCTAAAATGTTCTAAAAATCCAATAACAAAACACTTAGATTTTGTTAAATTTCAAAACCCATTTCAATTGGATGATTACCTAAATTGGATTTTAACTCAAAATTAACATTTTGTCTTGTTTTGCTTTTCTGGTTATATATTTATTTAATTGCTTATTTGGTAAAGGATTATGATGATGCAAAGAGGTGCTCAGCTCACAGCTCAGTTTGAGAACCAGCTCACATAGCTAGCAGTTAAGAGTCTGCCTGGCTGGAAGACTGACCGTAGCTGAAACTGCTAAGTGAATTAGGGTAGAGAAACAAAGGCATAAAAGTTCCAGGAGGAGAATGTGAAAGAGAGAAGGCTGGTGTGTTTGAGCCTAACTTGCTCCTGTCTAGGTTTGAAAAACACCACAGCTTTTGGTTTTATTTGATATTTGCTTTGTTTGATGTGGGGCAAGGGTATCCCAGCTAAAATTAACTAACTGACAACCTAAACTCAAAACTGACTGGCCTTGATAAGAAAGCAGGGTGAGTGACCTATTTATGGATGGTTTCACCCAGTGATTAGAGAATATGTTTAGAAGATGTGGGTGGGCTATGCTAGTGACTCTTGATGCTTTCATAATAAGTGATATGATATAGGTGATGTGAGGTGAATGTATCAGTAGCATTTGAGTACCATGAACTTTATTCTGTCTTTTCTTCTTGCAAATTGCTGCCACAGGGAGGATGCATTCATTCTAACTAGGAGATTAATTTGATTTACATAAATTCAGCATCTGTGAAAAAATAAGTGTAAGATAGACAAACAATGCAAAGTCAGCAAAATGTATATTCAGTAGTGTCCCAGGCGGCGAAGTAACGCACAGCACTCACCGGCAGCTCGGGATGAGACACATGTGGGGCAGAAAGAGGAACCCATGTGGCTCGTTAGCCACTTCTTTGTACAATTACGGCCAGCCGGTGACATCAGCATCAGACGCCAGCCAGCGGAAATAAAAATGGCGGCCACAGCAGCGTAGGGGGCAGATAGCCGAGAGATGGAGCTATGGCTGACACTGGCGGCAGGGAGGACTCCACGTGCGGATCCTGGGGAGCTTGATGAGCAGGAGTTGATACTGGCTGGGGAGAGCGGAGCACCCTGACAAAGGCCCCCAGACAACAAAGGAGTGACAGGTGGGCCAATCAGAGGGAGAGCGGAAGTAGCACTGGGAAGCACAATGGGACCCAGGTGGGAGTGCCAGAACGATGAGGCATGGAGGACAGCATACCAGGGGGCGAAGACCTGGGAACAGCCTGAAGGGGTTGTGATCGGGGCAGGTATCGCTGCCGGAGCCCAGTGTGTTGAGTGATGAACAGGAGTTAGTCTGGGAAGTGACGAGCAGAGAGGAGAGCTATCTCTGTCTGTAAGGTTCCAGGGAAGGAGAATAGGTTACGGGTCGGTTTTTGTTTACTTGTTTTGGTTCTGTTACCCAGAGCGAAGGGGCATAGGAGACAAGGATAAGCATCCCTGTGGCCTGGCTGCAGGGAAGCCTCAGCAGGGGGGCCCCAGTGGGGTGAATACCCTCGAAGGAAGGGACCAAGGTGTGAAGGGCTATAGGGGCAGGCCCACATGGGCAAGCAGGGTCTCTAGCCGCTGGCTCCTAGACATGGCGCGGAGAACGTGACCCACGGGAGAGGCCACAGATAACAGCTGGGCGGCACATCGAAGGTGGCGTGAGGCCGGGATACAGGGGTGGTGAAGCCCCATGAGCAACCGCAGGGAAAAGCCCGGGTCACCGAGGAACCCATTAACTGACCCCACCTACTGAGGAACACCAAGTCGTGGCAGATGAGAACGGGGTTGGCGACACAGGGAGGAGAGAACTTCTTCGGTGACAAACAAGCCTGGAAGGGGCATGACATCTGCCAGTAGATCAAAAGCCACCCAAGTGTGGCTAGTCGAAGCCCGGCGGTCACAAGTAGGTATGAGGGAAAGGATGTCCTTGCCATCGCAGCTCTAGATTAGAGCTAGACAACCAATTTGCAACAACACTATTTATTCAGTAAACCAGTTCTCTTCAGATAGACCATTATGGTTATGAACTAGATTATAGCTAGATAAATACTAGGGCTGTGTGAAGTTTCAGTCACTGGTTCAATTTGGCAGAGATTCGGCCTGATTCGGCAACCGAATCTCCAAATCCAAATTGAACCAGGATGCCCTGTAATCTTTCCGAATTGAATTGGAACCCTCTGAATGGATTCAGAGAGATTCAGTAAGATTTGATGAATTGGACATAGACACAGCTTTAAATGTTTTTTCTACGTACCTCTAGGTACCAGGTAGCTCATGAATGCTGAGATGGTGCATGAATGGAGCGTCCCATGGAAATGTTGGGGGGGGTCCCCAGTACACTCAGCGGTGGACCCAGAAGTGGACCAGAAGCAATTATAGTCCACTTCTGGGTCGTCCTCGGGGCACATGGGGGATCCCCACCCTGCCCCCTGGCTTGGTGTCTGATGCCTCCTTGGTCAGGGGGCTATCTGGGGTCCCCTGTGGACAATCACTGGGGGGAATGGAAGGGGTCCCCTGCATGCTCTGCAGCAGACCTGGTAGGACTTCTGGTCTACTTCTGGGTCTGCCTCTGAGCAAGTGGGGGGCATCCCACGCTCCTGTGGGATGCTCCATCCACCCCACCATCTCGACATTCATGAGTCATGCCTGGTACCTTAAGGTATGTATAAAAAAATTTTAGGCTGTGTCTATGGTCAAATCACTGATTCTCCAACTCAGCATCAAATCTTCAGATTTGGATTTGGCTGAATCAGATCGGGACAGTGATCCAAGTTAACAAGTCAAATCACTGTCCCTGAATCAGGCTAAATCCAAATCTGAATCAAATATGGCCTGTTTTGCACACCCCTAATAAATACTGCTAAATATTCACATCTCAAAATGATTAATAAAGCAGTGATTCAAAACCAGATCTGCTTTTCTCAGGATTGATCTTGATATACAATAGAAATAATGTCCAGCATGACCAACCTAGGGTGAACTTTAAAAAGACAAGAGAAATGAAAAACTGAGCATTTATCCATTGCAAGAAAGGAAAATAAACTGGAAACTTGGAACCATTGTGAAAAAGTTGGTTCTGTTAATGGTTCAAAATGGCTCTATAATATGCAGAATAAATATCTACTATCAATTGTAATTTCACTGTTTAAAAAAATCATCACAAGAATAACTTAAAGCAGTGTTTTCAACCCACAGGTTGCAGCCCATGTGACATCCTGCATTACTGTCAGATAACAGGTGGACATTTTTTAATGGATAAACAAGAAGTAAGTCGTGTGGGTGTGGCCCACATAACACACTGAGAGCTGCACATGTGGCCCACTATGGCAAATAGGTTGAGAACCACTGGTTTAAAGAATGGATAGTACTATTGTATTGTTTTAGTAAATTGTTGAAATGTCTTGCTTGCAGTGAAACTTAGCTTCATGTGTCACAAAAGCAGATCATAACAACAAAGGTTGGAAACACATTGCCTAATGTCTCATTTGTGCCACCATGAAAAATTTTATGGTGGCACAAAAGCTGAGCAAATTAACATTGGCACCTTGTGTTATGCCACACAAAAGGAAAAGCATCAGTGCAACAAAAGGTGGTAGCAGATTGCCATTGCGTTGTGGCAGATGTCTATTATCTTCATGGTGGAAAAGTACAAGCACCCTGAGCTGGTTGAAATCTTGTGACAGCCTAGGCCCTCAAGCCCTTGAAGCACCTGCCCTCTTTCCCTGATTACAGAGAAACACCCTGGGGAATCTTGGGGTGCCTGTCTGTAAATGGGGAAATTGAGACTCCCTACTAAGCCGGACCCACTACCCACTTGTGGATAAGCAGGTCTGGCTGAGCTGGGAAGAGCTTTTCCTTGCCTAGCCAGACCCAGAACATGAGAGAGAAAAGCTCTTCGCAACTCAGCCAGGCCCAGACCTGGGGCATGGCTGGGTAGAGAAAAGACCTGTTTCTTCCTTGCTCAGTTAGACCCACGGATGGGTCTGGCTGGTGGGGAAAGTGGTAAGATGGCATTATCCCTTATCCAACTCCATGAAGGGTGGAATAAGGGGCAATGTGTGTTTTGCGCAGTGAAGCAGATCAGCTGTGCTGCATCACAGTGACACAGGTGATCTGCTTCATTCTGAAATGTCTATTTTTAGCCATAGTGCTTTATCCCCCTATGAGCTAAGCTGTACTAAGAAAGGAGGTAGGGATGATGCTTCTATATAAATCTGAAAGTCAGACTCATACTGAGAACAGAAACCAGAACAAGGAATGAGCTCACGCAGAGGAAGTAGCTAACAAATACAAACTTGCAAGTTTCTCATGGGAATAGGCATAAAATAGTTTAGTTGACATATACCTTTGTCATGGAAAATAATGATCACTTGCATCAGTTCAGAAGGCCAGCATCCATGGTTAAAGTTTGTTTATCCTGTCAAGTGTGTATGCTCGGGGTGGTTCAGTAACACTCGGGTCCTAATTAGGAATCAGTTCCTACTATGTCAGGTACTGCACACAGATGCTATGCCCCAACAGGTGCATGTACATAGATATGGACTGCTGATTAAAGCTGACACAGCATGCTGTTCTTTTGGTTGCCCCAGAGGTTGTATGTGAAATCTAATTGCTGCCATGTGGAATGTGTGGAAGCTGTGTATATTATTCCAACAAATAGTTCAGTTAAACCAAAGGGCTAAGTAAAGACAGTCAGAAACCTGAGGCTGAATTGATTCAGTCATCACAGATTAGTCTAAGCCGTGTAGATTGAACCAATAAGCAAGTGAACAGACATTCACTTTTGATTCTGGAAATACAGCCACATGCCTGCAGTGGCCCAGGCCAGAAGCTGGGGGTCACTAGAGCACACCTCTCTACATGGCTGGAACAGATAGCTTGGACCAAGGAGCCCCCACCACCCTATGGTGGGGGGAGGGTTTCAGGGGAGGTACAAAGTATCCTGGGATGCTGGGGGACTGGAGTTACCTTGGATCTGGAGAGGATATGGGACAGAAGTTCAATAATCTGATTTAACCTAAATCAGTTAAGTCTGATACTACATCCCTCCAGGTTTATCTTAAACTACTTTTGGCCATTTTGAAAGTGGTTCACACACACTGAACTTCTGTTGTGTTACAGATTTGCACCAGTTTCCAAGTACTTATATTGGTTTATGTGTCATTTCTGTCCCTAGCCAAGAAAACTAAGAAATAATGATGGCAGAGGTAAGGGACTGACACAAAAATGTTCAAGATGCTTCAGGAAAGAGTTGGGGAGCTATTTATTGGGAAATTCCTCCAGCCTGATACCTATACATAGGGCAAAGTTTACTTTTCCTAGGTGGAACCCTGAATAAAAGGGACACTAGGGTTTAGACTCTGTTACATTAATAAGCATGTAAGTGGCCCTTTTTTTATTTAATTTTCCTTCTTAAATCCCTGAAAATCTATTAGACAATAAGTGGGTGGATCCCTCCTCCTCTTCCTCATCCTTCTTTTTGATGCTTTTTGTGACTCAATCTTGTAAGGTGACAACTGTTGCAAAAGTAGATACAAAAGTGGATTCTCAGGGACTCAAGGAAGGAGGAATAGATCCCACTTTGGCACCCAAGTCCATTTAGATGCTCAAGAGGTAGAAAAAAATTAGCCCTAAATCTTTAAGTATGCTGAGCTAGGCAGGACTTGGGGCAATGTGCTGTATATCAGAAGTTGTTTCAGGGAAATCTCTACTACACAGGCAGCATGATGGGGAAGTAAGTCTGCCTTTCC
Source organism: Gavialis gangeticus (assembly GCF_001723915.1). Taxonomy (NCBI): domain Eukaryota; kingdom Metazoa; phylum Chordata; order Crocodylia; family Gavialidae; genus Gavialis; species Gavialis gangeticus. The sequence goes on along the minus strand of NW_017729027.1, from coordinate 30,132,038 downwards.
CAGTTTAATATGGGGTCAACTGGCAGGCAGAGAACTATCAAAAAGCTGTCAAGGAAGGATTAGGGGAATCATATTCACAGGCTTTAATTGCTTGAGTGGGGGAAAAATTTTTCTATTGAAGAAGCTGTTCTTGAATCACTTGAATCACTCCCTGTCACAGATTTTTAGGGTAAAAGGAAATACAGGTGCTAGGTTGAGCTTGTATTGTGAAGAGGTTACAAAAGAGACTGGCTGTTGCCTGAGATCCAAACAGAGGTTGATCTACTTAGTTTTGTCCTTGACAAGTGAAAGAGGCTAGACGGATCCCCTAAGGGATGAACTTATGAGGGATGAGAAGAGGTTTAGTTTACATTGTAACCATGGCAACACCTATTTCTCCTTCTGACCCAAGTCTGATTTTCCCAAGGATTAGTTCTTGATTGTATTTTGGGAGCCCTGAGCCATTTTGTTTGGGGGGGGGGGTTGCTACAACAGTGCAGGCTTAATGAGCAAGTAGGGTGTGAAAAAGCAATTTGAGAAAAAAATCTATAATGGAAAGAACAAGTTTATTCAGAGAAGATAAATAACCAATGTTTTGAACTCAGAAGTGTGAAGAATTGTCTGTTATTTCTAAGAATGGTTGAGATCCCTGGGAATCCCTTGAGTTAAAAGATTTTTTCTTTTCCTGAATCAGTTTTCACATCACTAGTTATAAAACTAGAAATCATATTATCAACTGTGAAACTATATATAATTAGTTTCTTTATAGTCCTGCAATTTCTGCTGGATAAAATAAAAACTGTCACCAAATGCAGATGCCATTATGAATATGACAGGTCATTTATGGGAAAAAAGGTTGTGTAGAAGTAACATCTGATAATCTGTTGGAAACATTAGCATATAGATGGCTGTGGGATGTGTGAAATATTATCAAAAGATTTCTAATCTAAATAGCTTCAATGTCCAAATAGGATTTAGTATTTTGTTACTATAATGCTTATAGCAGTTCAGACTTAAAGAATTTACAGACATAGCACTCATTTGTGAATAGAACCATGCATGCCTCCTCCTTGTTAAAATATCAAGAGCTGTTGAATTGAGAACATAGATTACTGTTATTACCCAAAGATATGTAACCAAGTGTTCAAAGGTGACTAATAATGCTGGACCAAAAAAAAAAAAAGGGGAGAGAGGATTTTTGCTCTGCATCTTTTTACAGCAGTTGTGACTAATATATATATTAGCCCAATCTTAGCCAATGGAATATATATATCCCATTTTTTATACGTGTGTGTGTGTGTGTGTGCGCGCGCACGCGTGCGTGTGTGTACACACACATATATATGTGTGTATAATAAATATATACAATGGGATATATATAGTCCATTGGCTAAAATTAGTAGAACTGAATTGTCAGAAGCAGATCCATATTAGGTGACTTTCTCTAAATGGAGGAGAAGTATTATTTTCCAATAAATATTACATTAGGGGAGAGAAGTAGGAATTTTCTCTCTCCTCGATTTTATTCTATAACTTTCATTATTGAAGTATCTAGTTATTCAGATGAAGAAAAGTAAAGGATGAAAGGTAAGTCAATAACAAGAACAAGGAACTAATCAAAATGACACATTGTGTCAAGGATGACTTAAAGAAAGATCCTCAGATCTGTCAATCCCACCTGTTAGCTAGATGCAGGTTCACTGATCTAGACCTTGGATTCAACTGAGGGTCCACCATCTGTTGAGAGTCTACCATCTATGTTAGCAGAGCAAAGAGCTAAGAGTGTCTTTGCAGTATAAGTGTGTGAGCATGGTTATTGCTTACACTCCTAAAAAGCAGTTTTTGATTGCCTTGGATCTGGGTCCTTTTTAGCTTCAAGTATTTTTGTTCACAATAGAGGACAAATTAGCTAAATCCAGATAATGAGTAGTATCAAAAAGAGGTGATTTTTTGCAAATACAAAATGTCCTTTTCATCCATTAGAAAGAGCATCCTGTGAGGGTGGAACCCCTTTTGGCATAAATGGAACTTTTAAAACAAGGTAGTGAATGTGATAAATTTTGATCTAACACAAGGATGATTTCTGATTCCTTAGCACTCTGTGACCCCACAGTTTGTGAACTGGTGGGTCTAATCTAATCAATGACACAATTAGAGAATGAGATATGAATTTGGAGTCTGATTTTGATCCTTCTGTATGTTTAGTGCTTTAGCTTCCAGCTCTTATTTACTACATAGCCCTGTTGTCCATCAGTTGTACAATTGACTATGGAATATGTCAGTGATGGAGATTTTACACCCAAGGAGCAGGACCTACCTTTTCATTTTGTTTGCATGCAGGTCTTCACTGGGGCTTCCACATGCTACCAAATGCACTTCCTGCCATCCACATACTAAATAAGCTAAAATGTTTATAGTAGGCTTATACATCTTTTCAGTTGGAAGCATTTTACCATTTGGAAGCAGTACTAAGATATTTTGTCAGAAATTAAGCAACACTTGTTTTTCTCCTGCCCCCCACAAAGATGGTCCAACATATGGGTAAAATGCTCACTAAGAAATACCTTGAGAGCATTTAGAGAAAAAAAACCAAGAGTCTAAAAGCAAAGCAGATTGTTCATTATACGTGTATAATTACTTACTTGAGCATGGAGGTGTGGACCCCGTTGAATTGTCAGTGTGGGTATCCACTGCTCTTGATGAGGTTTAAAGAAAATTTCTTGCCCATGAATCAGTTTCTGTTTAAAAGCAGTAAATTCAGATTCCCATAATGTAGAATATAGTGAATGGGCTAAGGAGCTGTCTTACAAGATTGTTGAATGATATGGTCCTTGCTCCACCTCTCTCAGGAGAATGCCTTTTAATTGGGATATATCTGTATACATCTTGGATGAACCATATATTACTGCAGTTCTATTTTGCAAGTTTTCTCAAGCAAAAGTAGCTATAAAGAAAACAATCTGTGGTGTGTATGCTTGCTATAGCTTCTGTTCGTGATTTTTATATGCAAACTTATAGGGCCTCCAGATTGTTCTTCTCCAGCCCATCATACTTCATAAAATCTGCAGAAGAAGTCACGATTTCTCTTTACTGATTTAGGCAGCATTTCCTCCATATCTATTTTATATGCAATGGAAACAAAAAGGGCAAATGTTATAGGAACCTAAATAGTTGGGATATATGTAGCTCAGGGTGATGGGTATAACTTACATGTGATATAATGTTCCCAAATACACCTTAAGTCAGAGCCTGTTTAAAATACAGGTGGAATTTAGGGTGCTGTTATAGGTTACCTTTGAAACATCTTAAATCTGTGGAATGTTATACTGTCATAAAATTAGAATAGTTTCAAAGCAGTCACAGGTTAAGGCTTAATGACATCTCAGACCTGCACAACTGACTTGTCACTAGAGGGCCTGGCAAGTTGGGGTGTGGGCAGGAATCAGAACTGCCCCCCCCCCCTTTGTGGGGCAGGGTAGCAAGATGCTCAGAGGCAGGAAAACCAGCCTGGGGTCTGTGGCTGCCCTCTTTCCACAGCAGCAGAAGCCAAGCCAGAACTGAGGGTTAGAGGGGAGAAATCTTGAAAAACTCAGTGCAGTGAAGAGGGGTGGGGAGGAAAGAGAAAGAAACTAAAAAAAAATTAAAACAAATGTTAAACGACCAAAATCTTGCATATGTCTCATTGAATTGGGATTGGGCTGGGGGTTGGTTTGTGGACAAAAGGGGTCATGCTGACTGGGATGGGTGAGCTGTCCTAGCTTGAGAGTTGGCAGAGGAAAGGAATAGTAAAGGCAGAAGGCTGAGAACTAGTATGCTTACCGCATGGTACAGAGCATGCCAGGGAAAATCTGAGAACCAGAAAAACTGAGGCATAGTGAAGTGAGTGGCTGGCAGCAGTGGGTAGAGATCAGCGGGGGTGGGGCGGGGGCTGGCTAGCATGGGGGATGGGAAGCAACCATGGAGGGAGAACTCTCAGCATCAGCCCACCTTCGTCTGCTTACATGGTGTAAGGTTAAGTAAAATGTTTGTATATGTTTATTTAAAGCATTTTTATTTGAGGAAGGCTGAGCAATCGATCAAGAAGGCTGGGGGAGCCAGGGTCAGGTCAGGGGTAGAAGGATCAGGCAGGCTAGAAGGGGGATACTGAGACATAGAGGGCTATGCATTCCCATACTGGT
>NW_017729027.1:30120673-30122881 GCF_001723915.1 Gavialis gangeticus | reverse complement strand
GAGAACTCTCAGCATCAGCCCACCTTCGTCTGCTTACATGGTGTAAGGTTAAGTAAAATGTTTGTATATGTTTATTTAAAGCATTTTTATTTGAGGAAGGCTGAGCAATCGATCAAGAAGGCTGGGGGAGCCAGGGTCAGGTCAGGGGTAGAAGGATCAGGCAGGCTAGAAGGGGGATACTGAGACATAGAGGGCTATGCATTCCCATACTGGTCAGGGGAGAGGGGATGGGAAACGGAAAGCACCAATGGCCTGCAACAAACCCTGATGAGCTCTCTTGGTCCTGATCCCAGGTGGGAGGGGGTTACAGCGGCCCCAGCTCCCCCCACAAATCCTCCACTGTCCTGTCCCAGCCTAGGAGAGAGTGGGCTGGTAAGCTCAGGTAGCTTCCTGCAAAGACCTCTGCCAAACTGGACCTCCCACCCCTTCCCAGTCACCCCCAAGATCTTTACATTAGACACAAGGCATGGGTAAGAGCCCTTTGCTTCAGGTAAATTGAAACTTTCCCACATTTCTCTGACCATTTTCCCTGGTTTCCCCACTGGCCAGGTGGGTACTGTTGGGGGAAGGCAGCTTTCCCTTGAGCATCCCGATGTCACGTCCTAGGGAGAGGGGTGGGTGGGAGGTGGGCCTGGAGAGACATTCTTTCCTGTCACCACGGAGAATGCCTCATGGGGGCAGGTGGAGCTGCTGGGTGGCAAGACCTCGGACAATGGGAAGCTTTCTCCAGCTACGTGGTCTCTCTGCACTTAAGGTCTGGCCACCCCATGCTATCTCAAAACTGCTAAGCAATGTGATCCTGGAGCCAGGTGAAGCAGGTTTCCTCTGGCTCCATGGTCTCCCTTCATGGTCTTGCCACACTTAAAATGCTGAGAATGGCTGGTCTCAGCATGGAAGAGAGGGCAATGGGGGCGGGGTGGGATCAGTAGAGGTTTGGAAGGTAGAAAGGGGTAAAGCAGCAGGGAGCTATGCATCCTGAAATGCTGGAGGGCTGCAAATTGATCCCTATATCTCTGGGGAACTGACTAACAATAATTTATCTCAACCTGAGTAGAATGGTTAATAGATAACCCTCGTGTTAAGTGACTTAACTTTAAAACTTCTAGCAGGTACTTAGCATAGGTTAAAGCCCTTTATGAGTGCATTGTCCCATTTTAAGTTTCTTTATTACTGGTTCAAAGGTACCCTGTAACACCACCCTTTCCTGATCAAGATAAAGCTACTTTTCTATATTTTAGAACCCCTTTTTTATGTGTAGACCCTTATTTTTTTTAATAGAGGTGCAGATCCCTTTGGAAATTTTAAATGGAGGTATTGACACCTTTGAATTGTATGTATGTACCCCCAGGGGTCTGTGGACCATAGGTTAAAAAACACTGTTTTAGATTATTATTAGAGAGTGTTATAAATTAACCTATATTTCGTTCCTGCATTAGGGGTAAAAGCAACTATTATAAGAGAATTTATGATAAAAGTATGTTCTGATTAGGTTAGTAACTATTTTTCGGAATGTATATTTTTATTAGAATAAGTTAACCTTTCACTGTTTTTTAATTTGTCAAGGCAGTAAACTGTCTTCAAACTTCTTGATATGGATCCCACACACCACATAATTCCCCCTGCCACCAGAAAAAAAATTGCTGAATTGTATTGGCAAATACTGAAAAACAATGGCTATTATGATGGAACTTATCACAATGACTTATGGCCTCCAAATTTACCTTTGTGAGAAGACTGGGCATGCTGTTTATCTAGAATTCCTGGCTCCAATTTATCCCTGAAGCTACAAAGAAAATCCTTGGGACAGAGTAGCAGAAAATGGCAGCTCATGAAAATAAAGACCGTGTAGAAAAGAAACACTTTCTTTCAAGCCAGCATCCACACCTGAAACTATGGCTCTTCCCTGATCAGATCATCCAGAACAAGACTCAAGTCATTGGCTATTCTAGTCTGATAGTAACAAAATCAAAACAAAAGAAAAACCTTGCACATCGTATGCTATGATACTCAAAGGGACTTGGATAACTCTCTCCCTTTTGGAATTATGACTACGTACCCACTGTGGGAGTCAAGTGCCTAAGTGTTATCAGGGGTGTACTTGGTAGCCGTGTTGGTCTGAGACAGAAAGACATACAAAAAACTAGAGCTCTTTGTTCCAAAATGATACATTTTATTAAACCAACTGGAAAATGGCAAGAAAATGGTCCT